>NC_079320.1:16365000-16714228 GCF_029931775.1 Euleptes europaea
CCAAGGCAAAACTTCCCATGCATATGTAATGACTTTCTCTACCACTTAAGGAAGAATCAAACCAGCTTACAATCGCCTTCCTTCCCCTCCCCACAAGACACCTTGTGAGGTAGGTGGGGCTGAGGGAGCTCTAAGAGAGCTGTGACTAGCCCAAGGTCACCCAGCTAGCTTCATGTGTAGGACTGGGGAAACCAACCCGGTTCACCAGATTAGAGGCCACCACTCCAAACCACTGTTCTTAACCACTACACCACACGAGCTCTAAGAGGAGCTTTTCAGGGCGGGGAGCAACGCATGACTCGTGGGTGCGCTGGACGCACAGCTAGGGCTACTGGTTGTAAAGTTGGCGAGCTGAAGAGGGCAGCATGGCAACTGGGGAGGGGGCCAAACGACAAACCCGATGATGCACGATCAAAGAAGGGTGGGAGATGGCGCCCTAATCACATCTCCCGCACGCGCTAGATCCCTCCTGCAGTAACACGGGGATGAACAAAGAAGGAAGTGTCTCTAGCCACATGCAAAGTGCATTTCGTTGACCATTGCCAGTCCAAGCGGAACTAAGAGGAAAGGCTCCCAGTGTGGCATAACAGCAGCAACAACAATAAAAATCCTGAGGGTAGCAAAGTTAACCTGTTGTAGTTAGAAAGAAAAGGAAATCAAGAGTCTTATGGCAGCTTTAAGACTACTAATATTTTATTCCAGGGTAAAACTTCATGGACTACCCAATTTCTTCAGATGCCATAAGTGGATCCATCTATGAATCCCTGAGCTGCAAGGAGGAAGGGCAGGATATTATAAGGACTCCATGCAATAAATGTCCATGTATGTACATTTCGGTGTATGTGCTTGAACATGCTGCGATGTTCCCGTTACATTCAATTGTACTATTTTGTCATAGGTTGGTTGTCAGCTGTGCTTTGTTTGCACTTTCCATTTTCAACTCCGCCCCCTTGCTTTGGATATTGATACAGATCTACATGTCTTTATTATTGCACAGTTTTTTACAGCTAAGACTTGGGTGTAGTGCCGAACCTAGTTTGGGTAGCCCAGTCTCAACTTAGTATGTTCTAACTTTTGTACCATTGCTTTAACACTTATTACTGCAGCTGAATAATGCTGAGTAATTTCTTTGCATTCTAACAGTTCACTCCCTGCCTGATTTGTTCTGTCAAATCTATGCCACTTCCTACTTTGTTCAGCATCTAGTGAATTTGCAGAATTTTACTTTCATTGTCATGGAAACCAATCTGCAGTGACTTTGCCTTTCTGATATTAATGAAAACATCTACTAATTATTTATAGATGCATGCGTTTCCGGTCCCAGTTCTACCTGGCTGAGATTCTGGGTCTTCTCCCCCTCACTCTGAAGCTGTTTCTAAATCATGAACATGAAAAGACTTGCCGTCAGAATTCTATTTATATCACAACAGCATCTATAATAATCAGACTCTATTTATGTAGTAATGTCTGTTCCAAGATTTAGTATCAGAGATTAATTTAACAAAGTGATATCTACGATGCTAATTATCCACAGTTGATTCAGAAACATACCGACAAGTTTCCCTCAGCACAAGCTTATCCTTGCAGTCTGATCCTGGTCTTGGAAGCACGTTTGAAACTAGAGCGTTTTCTTATCCCGCTTTTTCTCTGAGAGTGTTCAGGGTGGTATGCATAGTTTCCCTTCCTTCTCTTATCTTCACAACAATCCCATGAGGTAGGTTAGAAGGAGAGTGTGTGACTGGCCCAAGATCACCAAAGCCAGTTTTGTGGCAGAAGGGATTTGAACCTGGGTCTGAAGCAGGTCAGTGCCTTTCAGTTGACTATGCTCTTAGAATTGACCCCTTCCTGAGAAGTTGTATGTTATCTTATTCAGTTAATCACCTACTAAGCAGGACTGAACTACTTTACTCACTTAAAAAAGTAAGTCTTTTTATTGATGTGCTCCAATGAAATAATTTGTATATATGTGTATATGCAAGTATTACAAAGTCTTAAAATTCAGTAACAGTGTATACAGTAAAGCAAGCAAGTTCTACATACTATTCAGTTTTAAAATCCAATACTTAAAATATAACAGTCTGATTTAGTTCAAAGTATCTAATTCACACTCTAGAATAATATATAAGTAAATCCATACATACCAAGACCATCTTCTGAGTCCCTCAGTCCAAAGACTTAGAGAGGTCTGAAATTCTAGCCCTTTCCCTGCCTATATTTTTTATAACAGTTTCAAACTCTTAATACATCGGTGGGAATACATAGAAAGTGCGAACAGTATTTTTTATAACATTTTCAAACTCTTAATACATTGCTGGGAATACCTAGTGCGGTAACAGACATTGAAAGGGCAGGAAGTGCTGCGAACACTCTGCTCTGTTGTCTTTAAAAACGCAGGCAGTGCTGAGAGCGTGTTGCTCTGTAGCCACTGAAAAGGCTGGGAAGGGTCATTGAAAAAGGCAGAAAGTGCTGAGAGCAAATCTGCACTAACACTGAAATCTTTGACAGAGTAATTCAGAAACATAAGCTTCTGGCCAAGAATATCCAGGCTCTCTTTCCTTTTAAAAGGAAACTTAAGCCTCTGCTGTGTAGTTTGTAGTTTGTATGCGTAGTTTGGTTTTACATTGAATACTTCTGCATATGTACAACACTAATACCACAGTTCATATGTTCTAATATGTCAAAGCCTGTAACAGGTCTTCCCTGGTTCCCACACTAGGCCCTGGGAGGGTAGAATTGGCATTGTGCCAAGCTGTGATATCACTTTAGGTGCAAACCTGGCAGTGAGTGACATCACTGTGTTGGCTCCACATTCTAAGTTTTACCATAGAGTTTTGGGTGAATCATAGAGTTTCATGACACCACTGCTGGGTTTGTGCCGCAAGTGATATCATGGTGTTGGTACAATGCTGTTCGGCACAACTCCGCTCCCCGTCTCCCAGGGGTTGCTGGTGTTGGGCTGGTATCCCTAGGTCTCCCATATCCTAGTCCGATATTTCAACCATTATACCATGTTGACTCTAGCCACTTATCAAACTCAGTTTAGATGTGACATGTCTTGTTTGTGGGCCCATTCATACTCCTCAAGTTCTCCAACGTATCCAGTCAGCAGACATAATCTATGAGTTCTATGCTCAGAATTTAATTCTCAAGTGCTTTGGGGGGGTCTAATGGCACTGTGACATGCAGGGAGAGGGAGATTAAGCTCCTCAGTTGCATTCCTGGCCTGAAAAAACAAACAAACCCAGGCAGCTGTTATTGGCTCCATTGGGAAACTTACGGATAGCTATCAGTACGTTTCCCCAGCGGCCAAAAACTGGTTCTCTAGAGCCATTTCATGTCAAGAAAATGGTGTGTAGTTGGAAGTGCTCTGAGACCGAAGGAACTTTTTATCATCAATGGTGGACCTGTAAAAAGAGTAAAAAAAAAATGGTGCAAAATACACAAAGAAATTCTAGATATGCTTCAGGTGAATTTTGAACTAGATCCTAAATACATGTTACTGGGTATAACGCCCCCTCATGTGAACTCAACCCACAAAGAACTATCAATATGCAACTACCTCTGCCAGAATTCTTTATGCAACATATTGGAAATTAGCATGCTTCCAGATACCGCAGAGTGGATTAACAAATTGTTTGACTTTGCATTGATGGCTAGACTAACACAATTGATAAGAAGGAACTCAGTGGAAGAATTTAAGATAAAACGGCAACTTTTATATGATTGTTACTCATGTGCTTGAAACATTATTTAGAGAATGATTGTTAAAATAGAAACTATCTAGGAAAGTTTAAGATTCGCTCTGGCATTTTTATTGCTTAGATTTATTGACAAAGTGATGAGAATGTAACTAATTAAAAAAAACATTGACACATTTTGGACACATCTTGTTTTTCCTTTTTATTTTCCCCTCCCCTCTTTTTTCTTTCTGTACCCTATAATATAAAAATAAAAAAAAGTTTATAAAAAAAGAAAAAGAAAATGGTGTGTGGCCGGGGATGGGGTGGGTTTTAAGCTCCCCGTTTCCAGTATATCTTGGAATTAAATTCCAAGCATGGAACGGCGTGTTTCACTCCCATGCATTTCTGTTTGACAGAACCTGTAGCAGCATATGTGGGACACAAGGACTTTGTAATGTGAATTGGCCTAATTTTTTTTTTTAAAACTAGGCAGACAAAAGTTTTTATTCGCTTTGCTAAACGCAGTATTTCAGACCATCCCATGATTTTGAGGCAAGAGTCTTTGCTAAGAAACCAGCCCCATCTGCAACTTTCAATGGAATCCAGAATGATTTGCAAAATAGTAGAACCAGGCAGATTGTTGGTGAAGTAATGTCCAATTCAGAGACACTGTCTTCAGTGTTACTCCTCTGAAGATGCCTGCTGGCGAAACGTC
Source organism: Euleptes europaea (assembly GCF_029931775.1). Taxonomy (NCBI): domain Eukaryota; kingdom Metazoa; phylum Chordata; class Lepidosauria; order Squamata; family Sphaerodactylidae; genus Euleptes; species Euleptes europaea. The sequence goes on from NC_079320.1 coordinate 16,369,396, forward strand.
AGGAAAGAAAATACCAAGACCACAGTCACACAGCCCAGATAACCTACAAGAACCAATGTCCAATTTCTTCAGCTAGTTCTTGTTCAAAGGCAGGGCTCTGGAGACGAAGAGCGTTACGCCTCCTAGAAGAGAGATGATCACAGAGCTAGTCTGTTAGCAAACAACAAATCACGACCACACTAAGAAAGTAGCAGAATCCCTACTTATACCAAATTACTAAATTGGGTGAAGAGAAAATATAACGTATAAGCAAGAAGGTATTTTTGACAGGCAGAGTAAGGCGCAATGTCCCTTGAAGGGGGATCAGCATTTCTCCATGCTTATCTGCTATACTGAGCCTATCTGTGAATTGCAAAAATGCAGCAGCAGAGATGGAGACATTTCTTTGTTCTAGAAATGGAGCAATCTTTAGTGGGGGTTTACCACTGCCTCCCAGTCAACAGTAAACATTAGTCCCTCTTCCGCAACATCTTCCACCGCTTTAGCTTTACGCTATGAATCATGGCTTGTATTCAGAGCAGAAATGGAACCCAAGGTGAGCTTCTGAGTACTAATAACACCCTTAATCATCATAAATCATCCTTGAGAGTTGGAGCAGGTATCCCTGAGCACAAAAGGAAAGTGGGAGACTATAATTATGACTAATCCTCTTTTAGACCAGGTTACAGATGAAGTTATAACGTTCACCAACCTGGATGTGCTTTAACAGCCTCTCCTCTATTTCTCTATGCTGGGCTGCCTGGGAAAATAAAAAATTTAGCCATGCTGTCGCCAGTGTTTGCAAAACCCTGGTGGGATTGGTAGGGTTGTGAAAAACCACTGATAAAAAATTTAGCTATAATCTACGGCTGTATAAAAAGAGAAAGATTCAACAAGTACATACAGCCACACAAGGACTGTAGTCTCCTGTATAATCCCTGACAAAATGAAGCCCAATGAGAACAAATCTTGTATAAACATAAGGAGGGATGTCATATGCTAGGGATGCCATACGCTAGGGATGCCATATGCTTACTTTGGGTGAGCATTCTCCCGTCAAAAGCCCCTCTTGCCTCGGGGTAGGGTGGCCAGGTCCCTCTTCACCATCGGTGGGGGTTTTTTGGGGCAAAACCTGAGGAGGGAGGGGTTTGGGGAGGGGAGGGACTTCAATGCCATAGAGTCCAACTGCCAAAGCGGCCATTTTCTCCAGGGGAACTGATTTCTATCAGCTGGAAATCAGTTGTAATAGCAGGAGATCTCCGGCTAGTACCTGGAGGTTGGCAACCCTACCTCTGGGGCTGGTGGGAGAACAGTAGGGATGGGGTTGCCAGTTCTGGGTGTGGAAATACCTGGAGATTTTGGGGGTGGAGGGTGGGGTTTAAGAAGAGAAGGGATTTCAATAGGATATTATGCCATAGAGTCTACCTTTCAAAGTGACCATTTTCTTCAGGCGAACTGATCTCTCTTGCCTGGAGGTCAGTTGTAATTCCAGGAGATCTCCAGCCATCACCTGGAGTTTGGTAACCCTAACTGGGGAGTTTAAATGATGTTCCACTATGTGTCAACATCACATCTGTATAAAAACCCCGTTTTCACCTGGATGTGACATCTGCTCCTTGACCATAGAGGCCTGGGATTCCTAGTGAACAACCTGAGCAGGCCAGAAAGCCAGGACTCTGGGGATGGGAGGTGGAAAACTCCCCCCCCCCGCCATACTCCTATGTATGAAGTCAGCTGGGTGAACCTGGGCTAGTCACAGTTTTCTCCAGACTCTCTCAGCTTCACCTACCTCACAAGGTGTCTGTTGTGGGAAGGGGAAGGGAAGGAGATTGTAAGCCGGTTTGATTCTCCTTAAAAGGTGGAGGAAGTCGGCATATAAAACCCAACTTTTCTTCTTCTTCTTGACCTCTTGGTGTCCTATCCCTTGGGTCATCTTGGCCTAGTGTCCATCCATTGCTTGGTGGGTAACCCAACTGTGGGTGCGTACCCTCATAGCAAAGGTGAAAGCCTTAAGGAAGCTGAAGAAGGATATGTGTAATATTATCATCATTATCAAGAACATTTTTATCCCACCCTTTCTCCAAGAAACCCGGGGCAATCGACTCCTTTCGTCCTCCCCCTCCCTTACAACAATTTTCTAAGGTAGGTTGGCTGAAATGGGCTTCAATGACAGAGTCTGGATTTGTACCTGGGCTTTCCAGATCTTAAGTGGATACTGTGACCACTACATCACACTGACTATCTTTGGTCTTAGGCTCCATGATGGATCTTCTGGCAGTATAGCTGTAGAACTGTAGACTCCATTCATTTTCCATCTCTCTAAGCACAGCAGGATTGGGCAAAGGGATCAGTCAGTAGACGCTGCATGGGGGGGTGGGGGAAGAGAATGTTCCTTGTCCCATTTTTCTCTGATGCCCACACACTGCACACATGCTCAAGTCTCTGTCACAATCTGTTTTAGTTTCCAGTGTGCCTGGGCATTTCTGCACTTGCATTCAAACAGTACTTCCCTTAATTAAAGACATCATGCGGCGTTCCAAAGCTGTTCTACATGTGTGCCATGAAAACAGCATCCTGACACTTGGGGGACAGTAGGGTGGTGACACCGCTTCCATGACTAAAGATCAAAGCGGAACGAGGAGATGAAGCTGACCGAGAATCCACAGTGAGTGAAGCTGGTCGTGCTTGTGGGGAGAACAGTCGATTCTGTGAACATTTCTGCTGTCACAGCCCCTTAGCACATAACAGATGTTGTGGCCTCCGAAAGAAGACGGCTCTCCCAATGCTCATTCAGTGTCTTCCCACTGGTTCAGCTAAATTGTAACACTGCATAAAGAAGAAGAAGAGTTGGTTTTTATATGCCGACTTTATCACTTAAGGGAGACTCAAACCGGCTTACAATCACCTTCCCTTCCCCTCCCCACAACAGACACCCTGTGAGGTCCGTGGGGCTGAGAGAGCTCTAAGAGAGCTGTGACTAGCCCAAGGTCACCCAGTTGGCTTTGTGTGTAGGAGTGGGGAAACAAATCCAGTTCACCAGATTAGCCTCTGCCACTCATGTGGCCGTTCTCCAAAATCAAACCCTGTTCTCCAGATCAGACTCCACTGCTCCAAACCACCGTTCTTAACCACCGATCTTAACCAATAATGATGACTTTGTTTATGGTGTAGAAAGAGTGGGATCTTTAGGTGGGAGTGACCATGTTCTCCTGGAGTTTGTTATACAACAGAAAGGAGAAGCAAGAAATAGTTAAACATGTACTCTAGACTTTAGGAAAGCTGATTTCAGTAAATTTAGGGAACTACTGGGTGTGATCCCGTGGGTGAGAATATTGAATGAGAAGGGAGTACATGAAGGATGGGAAATTCTTAAAAGGGAGATATTGAAGGCGCGATTTCAATCAATTCCCACGAGGAGAAAAAAAGGTAGAGGTTTGAAGAAACCAGGGTGGATGTCTAAAGAACGTTTGGTTGAGATAGGATTTAAGAAGGGCATGTACAAGAAATGGAAAAAGGGAGAAATCAACAAAGCAGAATTCAAACAAGTAGCCAACACATGTAGGGAGAAAGCCAGGAAGGCTAAAGCACAAAATGAGCTCTGGCTAGCCAGGGAAGTTAAAAACAACAAAAAAGGGTTTTTTGGTTATGTCCATAACAAAAGGAAGATCAAGGTAACCATCGGGTCATTGCGTGGAGAGGACGGTGAGTTATTAACAGGGGAGGCAGAATTACTTAACTCCTTTTTTGTATCAGTCTTCTCCCAAAAGGGGAATAGTGCTGAACCTGGGAATAATGGAGCAGAGGATGCAATAGGGGAATTACAGCATAGTATAGACACTGATATAGTATGGGAATACCTGGCTACAATGAATTCAAGTCTCCAGGGCTGGACGAACTGCATCCAAGGGTGTTAAAAGAACTAGCTGAAGTGATTTCAGAACCACTGGCAATAATCCTTGAGAATTAATGGAGAACAGGAGAAGTTCCAGCAGGCTGGAGGAGGGCTAATATGGTCCCCATCTTTAAAAGGGGGTGGGGGAAGAAATCCCAAACAATTATTGCCCAGTCAGCCTGACATCAATACCAGGTAAAATACTAGAGCAGATAATTAAATAGATGGTCTGTAAGCACTTAGAAAGAAATGCCATGATCACTGACAGTCAACATGGGTTTCTCAAAAACAGGTCATGCAAAACTAATCTTATATCTTTTTTTGAAAGAGTGACAAGTATGGTAGATGAAGGGAATGCTGTAGATGAAGTATACCTTGATTTCAGTAAAGCCTTTGATAAAGTCCCCCATGACCTTCTTGAAACAAAGCTAGTAAAATGTGGGCTGGACACGGCTACTGTTAGGTGGATTGGGAATTGGTTGACCAACCGAACCCAAAGGGTGCTCATTAATGGCACAACTTCATCCTGGAGAGGAGTGACCAGTGGGGTGCCACAGGGGTCTGTCCTGGGACCGGTACTATTTAATATTTTTATAAATGACTTGGATGATAGAATAGAGAGCATGCTAATCAAATTTGCAGATGACACCAAGTTAGGAGGGGTAGTTAATACCCTGGAGGATAGGGTCAGAGTTCAGAATGACCTTGATAGACTGGAGAGCTGGGCCATAATAGGGAGAAGTGTAAGGTACTTAACCTAGGCAGACACAACATAAGGCACAGGTACAGGATGGGAGGTAGTTGGCTTGACAACAGTATATGTGAAAGAGATCTGGGAGTCTTAGTGGACCACAAACTGAACATGAGTCAACAGTGTGATATGGCGGCTAAGAAGGCCAATGCAATTCTGGGCTGCATCAATAGGAGTATTGTGTCTAGATCAAGGGAAGTAATGCTACCACTGTATTCTGCATTGGTCAGACCTCACTTGGAATACTGTGTGTCCAGTTTTGGGCTCCACAATTTAAGAAGGATGTTGACAAGTTGGAGCGTGTCCAGAGGAGGGCGACCAGAATGGTCAGAGGTCTGGAATCCATGCCCTATGAGGAGAGACTTAGGGAGACGGGTTTGTTTAGTTTGGAGAAGAGAAGGTTGAGGGGAGACATGATAGCCATGTTTAAATATTTGAAGGGATGTCATGTTGATGAGGGAACTAGCTTGTTCTCTGTTGCTCCAGAGACTAGGACACAGAGTAATGGATTTAAACTAATAAAAAAGCGATTCCACCTAAACATTAGGAAGAACTTTCTGACGGTGAGGGCTGTTCGATGGTGGAATGCGCTGCCTCGGAGGGTGGTGGAGTCCCCATCTTTGGAGGTCTTTAAGCAGAGGCTGGATGGCCATCTGTCGGGAGTGCTTTGATTTTGGGATCCTGAATTGCAGGGGGAGGGTTGGGGTCACTGGGGATGTGGGCGGGAGGTAGTTGTTAATTTCCTGCATTGTGCAGGAGGTTGGACTAGATGACCCTGGTGATCCCTTCCAACTCTATGATTCTATGATTCTACACTATGCTGGCATGGTGCTGTCCTTGAAGATAATTGAAGAGCCTGCTTTGAATCGTGTGAAGAATCATAAGCAAAGTTCTATTACCAGACAGGCATCCCAGGTGCTCGGAAAGGCGGTGCAGAGTGGTAAGCTGCAGTACTGCAGTCAAAAGCTCTGCTCACGACCTGAGTTCGATCCCAACGGAAGTCGGTTTCAGGTAGCCGGCTCAAGGTTGACTCAGCCTTCCATCCTTCTGAGGTTGGTAAAATGAGTACCCAGCTTGCTGGGGGTAAAGGGAAGATGACTGCGGAAGGCACTGGCAAACCACCCCGTAAACAAAGTCTGACTAGGAAACGTCGGGATGTGACATCACCCCATGGGTCAGGAATGACCCGGTGCTTGCACAGGGGACCTTTACTTTTACCTTTTATTTTTATCTCCACAACAGCCCAGTGAGGAAGGCGAGGCAGAAGGAGCATGCCTAGTTCAAGGTTACCCAGTTCAAGAGGCCAGCATGGTGTAGTGGTTAAGAGCGCGGTGGTTTGGAGCGGTGGACTCTGATCTGGAGAACTGGGTTTGAGTCCCCACTCCTCCACATGAGTGGCGGAGGCTAATCTGGTGAACTGGATTTGTTTCTCCACTCCTTCACACGAAGCCAGCTGGGTGACCTGGGCTAGTCACATGCTTTCAGCCCCACCTACCTCACAGGGTGTCTGTCGTGGGGAGGGGAAGGGAAGGTGACTGTAAGCTGGTTTCGTTCTTCCTTAAATGGTAGAGAAAGTCGGCATATAAACACCAACTCTTCTTCTTCAGTGATCTTCACGGCACAGTGGGGGCTTGATCAGTGCTCTAACCACAGCACCATGCTATTTTTCTTTCTTTCTTTTTAAAGCTCCCACCTTTGTGGCGTTCTACAATGGTGACTACAGTGGCTGTGAAGATGCCTTTGGATCGCCAGAAGTGCTTTCTAAGGGGCCAAGTGCACTAGGAACATTCTCTTGAGCATTCCCAGACCATGGAGTTTGAAGCTGTATTTCAGCCACCAGGGCCCTGGACTCGGCTTCTCATAATAAAACGTCATAAAATATTAATTTGCAAACAAATCCGCTAGCAGCGGATCATCTCCTATTAGAATAAAAACGATCCTAGTTCTCAGAAAGGATTGGGAGTGGCACGTAAACAGGGTCCCCCCCCGCCATGTTCTCCTACTCAGGAGGGTTCCTGATATCTTCATGCACGTAGTGTGTTTTGTTCTGAATGTTTGCTTTCCTTCCGCCTCTTTTCCCTCCTGCTTTTAATATTTGCAGGCTTCTTCAGTACAGGGGGAAACTTTGCATGGAGAGTCTCCCTTGTTGTCTCTTCTGTCTTGACATACTGCCAGAACATCAGCCATTTGCCCCTCTTCATTCACCTCTCAGCGCACGGCACCCATCTCCTCTGAACCCGGCGGTTCAATCCCTTACTCCTGGTTTACAAACACAAGGGAATAAGGTGGGAATGAGGAAGGGTTGCCTGCCCGGGGGTGGGGGGGGGGAGCTATGTCCCTTTAAGAGAGGGTTAATGTATGGAAAGGGGCAGGGGAAGCTTTTCAGGACATGGAGCTAAATAGCAGCACCTGGTAGATAACATCCCATTAAAAAGGTAAAGGTCCCCTGTGCAAGCACCAGGTCATTCCTGACCCATGGGGTGACGTCACATCCCGATGACATTTATTAGGCAGACTTTGTTTTATGGGGTGGTTTGCCAGTGCCTTCCCCAGTCATCTTCCCTTTACCCCCAGCAAACTGGGTACTCATTTTACCGACCTCGGAAGGATGGAAGGCTGAGTCAACCTTGAGCCGGCTACCTGAAACCGACTTCCGTTGGGATCGAACTCAGGTCGTGAGCAGAGCTTGGACTGCAGTACTGCAGCTCACCACTCTAAGCCACCATTAAAGGGACAGGACTTCCCCCCCTCCCTTCGTGACGAGGAAGGACACAGAAATGGTAGAATGCACTGTACAAACTGTAGGCAGAGGATCACATTTGGGCATGGGTCCCCTATAGGGTTGCCAACCTCCAGGTACTAGCTGGCGATCTCCTGCTATTACAACTGATCTCCAGCCGATAGAGATCAGTTCACCGGGGGAAAATGGCCGCGTTGCCAACTGGACTCTATGGCGTTGAAGTCCCTTCCCTCCCCAAACCCCACCCTCCTCAGGCTCCATCCCCAAAAACTCCCACCGGTGGCGAAGAGGGACCTGGCAACCCTAGTCCCCTAACTCTATACAAAGGATCAAAGTTAGACTCTACCACACACAGTCTGAAGTGGTGTAGTCCACCCAACTGCCTCATTAAGGATGCCAGCCTCCAGGTGGGACCTGGGGATCCCCCAGAATTACAGCTCCTCTCCACACTACAGAGATCAATTCCCCTGAAGAAAATGGCTGCTTTGGAGGGTGGACTGTATGGCATTATACCCTACTGAGGTTCCTCCCTTCCCCAAAGCTTGCCCTCCCCAGACTCCACCCCCCAAATCTCTAGGAATTTCCCAAACTGGAGTTGGCATAGGGTTGCCAGGTCCATCTTCGCCACCAGCGAGAGGTTTTGGGGGCAGCCTGAGGAGGGCGAGGTTTGAGGAGGGGAGGGACTTCACTGCCATAGATTCCAGTTGCCAAAGCGGACATTTTCTCCAGGGGAACTGATCTCTATCGGCTGGAGATCAGTTGTAATAGCAGGAGATCTCCAGCTAGTACCTGGAGGTTGGCAACCATAATTACACAGCAAAATCCCGCTCCCAGAGGCCGGATCTTGGAGTGACAGTTTCATATTAACATTCTACCGATGCATAAAGAGGAAAAATAAACCAATCAATGAACCATCTTTTTCTTTTCTTTTCGCCTTTGTCCTCCAGGACTAACAAAGTCCTCTCAGATTACACAGCTCTCTCACAAGATGTAGTTAATTGTACAATTAGAGACCCAGCGGTATCGAGGAAGAAAATAGCAAGCAGTGTGACGCAGGGGTGTTTGTGTGTGTGTGTGCATTCCCTCCTCACCGATCACGCACTCTATTCCTGCAGCCTGAGCTCAATAAATATGCACTCCACATGCTGCGCTGAATCTCCCGGCGCCTTTGCCTTTCCATATCCATAAATAGGGCATTTCATGCATCTCACAAATGGATGTAATTTAGACTTACACCACCGTTATGTCTGTGGCCCCGAACTGGGGAGGAAACCCACACGCCTTGTCTCCAGGGAGCTGGAGATCCTCCCTCGTTTGGTTTCCAGAATTAATCTGCATCATGCATACTATGCTAATGCAAAATGAGCATACATTTTTAATGACAACATGGCTAAGTTATGATGGGTAGCCGTGTTAGTCTGTCACTAGCAGTAGAAAAGAGTAGCAGTCGAGTAATTTGGGGGAAAATTTAAACCCCGCAATGTATTTTTTAAAAAGATTTCAGATTTTTCTGCAAACCCCCAAGAAAATCTGTTTGGGGTCAGTGTGGTCCTGATTCACAGATTTAGATATCTACAGATGGGGTTTGACTGGGGAAGTAGGGTTGCCAACCTCCAGGTACTAGCTGGTGATCTCCCTCTATTACAACTGATCTCCAGCTGAAAGAGATCACTTCACCTGGAGAAAATGGTCACTTTGGCCATTGGACTGTATGGCATTGAAGTCCCTCCTCTCCACAAACCCCACCCTCCTCAGGCTCCATCCCAAAAACCTCCTGCCGGTGGCGAAGAAGGACCTGGTAACCCTATGGGGAAGGCAATGGCAAACCACCCCATAAACATAGTCTGCCTAGTAAATGTTGGGATGTGACGTCACCCCATGGATCAGTAATGACTTGGTGCTTACACAGAGGACTATCTTTACCTTTTAGATGGGGGCCAGACTTCACTATTAGATGTATAGATGATGATATCTTAGGTGAACCCATTTACAGGTGGTCCCTCATCTTTGGAGCTTCCTTCCCACTGCTTCTTGCCTGGTAGGGGTCTGGCTAATTTTTAGGGATGCTCAAACACTCGCTGGTTCAGCTCTCATTCTGCTTCTTGGTTGCCCTCAGGAAGCTGGATTTTAATCGAGCGGTTCAGCTATTCGTGAGCACTTCAAGCCTGTTTGGCAGGTTATTTGCTGGATATTCAAACCTTACGGTACAGGGCTATCGGTAGTATTTCACACACGTGCGTTCTCACATAGCCCAATGGGGATCCCAGTCCTATGGTTGCCAACTACCAGGTGAAGCCTAGAGATTTCCTGGGATTACAACTGATCTCCAGGTTACAGGGATCAGTCCCCTGAAAAGAAAATGCCTGTCGCTGAGGTCCCTTCCCTCCCCAAACCATCCATGTCCTTCCCACCCCAGGCTCCACCCCCAAATTTCCAGGAATTTCTCAGCTTCGAGTTGGCAACCCTACCCAGTCCCCTTCCCTGCCAGATGGGTGAACTGCCCATCACATGGCAGCAACTCATTTGAGTAAAGAGTGAGCAAATGAATCAGTCAGTCAGCCAGGTAATATATATACCATGTGTTTCTTTTTTAAAGTCGGGCTGCCCATTCCTGAAGGGAGAGGTAGATAGGAGGCAGCTGCGCCTCCTCTTCAAAGGCTTCCTGGCTGGAAAATACTTGAAATAAAGGTATTAAAGAAATAGAAACCCGTGAAACTCCTCCATGGAGTTACGCGGGCCTATGCCAGCTATTTTGCTGGCATAGCAGAGCTGCAGCGTAGAGGGGTATTCCCGAGCCAAAAGGGGATTGGGAGCTGAATACTTTCAGCTCCGCTCCAGGGAATGCCCCCTCGATGCCAGCACTCGCTTCTCGGATTTCTGTATCATATAATTAAAAAGGTAAAGGTCCCCCTGTGCAAGCACCGGGTCATTCCTGACCCATGGGGTGACGTCACATCCCGATGTTTACGAGGCAGACTTTGTTTATGGGGTGTTTTGCCAGTGCCTTCCCCAGTCATCTTCCCTTTACCCCCAGCAAGCTGGGTCCTCATTTCACCGACCTCGGAAGGATGGAAGGCGGAGTCAACCTTGAGCCGGCTACCTGAAACCAACTTCCGTCGGGATCGAACTCAGGTTGTGAGCAGAGCTTGGACTGCAGTACTGCAGCTCACCACTCTGCGCCACGGGGCTCTTATCATATAATTGTGTGTGTGTGTTAAGTGCCGTCAAGTCGCTTCCGACTCATGGCGACCCTATGAATGAAAGTCATATAATTACCTGACCTAATAATTTGTAGCCTTGGGGGAGAATCAATTTCACTTGCTGTGAAGGCGCATAATGCATTTATTTTTTATTTATGTTCTTCATTTAGACCCCACCTTTCCCCCCTCAAGGGGACTCAAAACTGCTCGCATTCTTCTCCATTTTATCTTCGCTATAACCCTGTGAGATAGATTAGCCTGAGAGTGTGTGACTGGCCCAAGTTCAAGCTTCCTTGGTAGTGTGGGATTCAAACCTGGGTCTCCTGGATCCTAGACTGATGCTCTAACCGCTACACACACAGAAAAGCAGCTGCAAGAAGGAGAAGAGTTGTTTTTTATATGCGGACTTTCTCTACCACTTAAGGAAGAATCAAACCAGTTTACAGTCACCTTCCCTTCCCTCCCCACACCTGTGAGGTAGGTGGGGCGCAGAGAGAGTGACTAGCCCAAGGTCACCCAGCTAGCTTCATGTGGAGGAGTGGAAAAATCAACCCAGTTCACCCGATTAGCGCCTGCTGCTCATGTGGAGGAGTGGGGAATCGAACCTGGTTCTCCAGATCAGAGTCCACCAAGGCAGAAGGAAATGACCCTCCCCTACACACACACACACACACACACACACACACACACACACACACACACACACGACAGCTACTGCACAGCCGCTCAACAGCTTAGCTGCACCCTGAGATTCAAGGTGTGGCTCATGAGTGGTTGCGGCTATTGAAAACAGCATGATCGCGAAGCATCACATGCTCCCTGCAAAGTTTGTGGCTTCCCTTTTAATGTCAAGCCACCAAGTCTAAACTTTTCTGTTCACCCAGATTTTTGGGGCTAAGTTTGATGTTCGTTTTGTGGTTGTGTTGTGTGTTCAGACGGGGAGGGGTTCTTCTGTGGACGGTTAACTTTTCTTTCTAAATGTTTAAGTGCGGGCTATTCTCCTCTGTGATGATGTTTTAATGGGTTGTTTTTACAGATGATTCTAGTAATTATTATGTGAAGCTGCCTTGGAAGCTTCGAGCCGAGAGTGCAAGGGGATAAAATTGTCTCTGGAAACAAATAAAAAAGACTCTTCCAGCAGCCCAGACGGAAGGAACCGGATTCTCACAGGAGTTGTTTGGAAGGGTCGCTAGCGGAGGGGCAAATAGCCCCTCTGCTGTCCCCACCGCCAGTGTGGTGTAGTGGTTAACGGCAATGGTTTGGAGCAGTGGACTCTAATCTGGTGAACTGGGTTGATTTCCCCGCTCCTCCACATGAAGCCAGCTGGGCGACCTTGGGCTAGTCACAGCTCTCTTAGAGCTGTCTCAGCCCCACGGACCTCACAGGGTGTCTGTTGTGGGGAGGGGAAGGCAAGGCAATTGTAAGCCTGTTTAAGGCTGTTACCGCACTTGTATTCCCAGCGATGGATTAAGAGTTTGAAAACGTTATAAAAAATACTGTTCGCACTTTCTATGTATTCCCAGCGATGTATTAAGAGTTTGAAAACGTTATAAAAAATACTGTTCGCACTTTGTTTGGCCCTTTGAAGACGTCTTCCAACCATTTATGAGCCGTGGTATCCAAAACCCCTTTTAAAGCGATGTTTTTTACAACATTTTCAAACTCTTAATACATCACTGGGAATACAAAGTGTGGTAACCCGAGTCTTCCTTAAGTGGTAGAGAAAGTCGGCATATAAAAACCAACTCTTCTTCTTCTTCATTGGTGGATTTCTAGCTGCTTTTACTTGGCTACCTGTCCTCGCAGGGTATAGTGGATCAGGACCCTAGAGACAAAACCAGAAAGAGGACATTTTGCCATAACGTAATAGCACAGTTATAAAGATATGACGGTTTCCCTTGATTGGTCCAAACAAGCTGGGGTCCTATGAGGAATTGTGTATGTGTGGAGGCAGGAATTTAATTCCTCCTGGATTAAATAAATTTGCCAACTCTTGAGCAATTTCCCCTACTCCCCTTCTTTTCCTTGAACAATCAGACAGCCAGTCTGGTGTAGTGGTCAGAGTGTCAGAGTAGGACCTGGGAGATGCGGGTTAGAATATCTACACTGCCACGGAAGCTCGTTGGGTGACCTTAGGCCAAGCATTTTCCTCTCCGCCCAACCTACCTCACAGGGTTGTTGTGATGATAAAAATGGAGAAGGGGGATGATGATGTTGTAAGTTGCTTTGGCTCTCCATCAGGAAGAAAAACAGGGTATACACGAAATAAACAGTTGGTCTCAGTAGTCCATGCATACTGGAGCACATTTGGCACATATCAGGCCACTATTTTTAATGTGTGTGCAGGTTCTTTTGGTTAATTTACAGAGTCACATTTTTTCTGCATACCTAGGAACTCCCCTGAGTAGTAGAATCCTAGTTGAGGGTGACCTGGTTTTCCTGCTTCTGTGTTTGGCATGGGGCCAGTCATTTTACTACTAGACAGAGGGAATGAGTCAGCACCCGAAACACTCAAAAGCGAATCAATCTGAACACTCAAGAAATAACTGGAAACAATCTAGCAACTAGAAAACCCAAAGGAAGAATGAGAAAAGGCCTTGAATAATCCATACCTTGGGAGTAATTATGAGGTACATATACAGTGAAGAAAGCACCATAACTGATGTCTGAGTGTTCTCTGAGTGTGGTTTATAAACCTCTTTATAGAAGAGGTTTAAGTTATATTTTAATGGCAATGAATCACTCAGTGGATGCTGGTGCATTGTTGTTTGATATTGCAAGCAATCTAGCAACACCGATCCCAGGTTGCTTCCACATGGGGATGATTCGCCTTTGTGTTCTCGTTGCCGCTGTGCTGGATGACTCTGGTCAGGCCTGATTACGTGGCATGCACTTAAGAAACACTAGGGCCATTTATGCAGGCTCGATACTGCTCCTCGCTCAATGCTGATTTTTAAAATCCGACCTTTAAAATGACTATTCACAGTCCAGATGCAAGAGGAGAAAGTCAAACAAATTCCACCCGCCACTTGCCTGCTCCTTTGTTTGCATAACCATTAGCAATAGTTGATTGCATAGCTAAGCGGCGGCTGGGATTCTGCATGCTTCCTTCAGTGAATGCTTCGATGCTGGGGCGGAACAAATACAAAAGGTCGCGTTAAAGGGGCTCTTAAGAATTACGAAGCAGGTATGCGCTGGCTTCGCAGTGACATCTGGAATGACAGTTCAGCATGAATTAAAAAAATACAGGGCACTTCAGCCTGGAATGAACTGCTAATTACCAAGTATAAACACCCTAGGTGTCTAGTTAGCTTTCCTATACGAGATCATTTAACTTCTGGCCAGAGGGACTCCTTACTAATGCTCTAGGTTCACTCTGGGTATAGTACACAAGTAAATAATGTTAGAGAATCTCTGTTTCCATTCTAAGTCCTTTTTATTAAGGTATAATTATTGCAATCTTAACACAGACTAAATCAACAAAGAGTTGTACTATCCATCCATTGTTGTTACATAGATAATTAAAAGAGAGCAATTACATGAGTCCATAAGAGTTTCTTACCCACAAGTAAGCAGGTCACAGGCAAGGAGCCCTTTCTGAGAAGAAGCTCTCAATCAATACAACTTCCATCATTTATAGGATTTTAGAATAATCTCCTAACAACAGCTAACTGGCCTACTTGATAAGGGTGCAAATTCTTGGCTAACTTATTATCTTATTTCCTGAAACACCATACAAGGTTATCTATATTCAAAATACCTTTTGGGAATATATAAAAATGTTAGTTCATTCTTGCTACTTTTTATCTTAACAAAGCCTACTTAAAAATAATAATTACAAATTTATCATACGTATGAATAAAAGGTCCATGGTAGAAGCAGCCCAGGTTGATGTTTTATTCCTTCTTTTAATGCATTAGCTTTGTCAAAGTTAATCAGGGAAGGTGACAATTAGGGCTGTAAATTCGGTTCGGTCCGAACTGAAAATCAACCGAATTTCCCCTGATTCGTTGCTTTTCTGTTCGGACGGATCCAAACTCAAAACTGGCGGGCAAACGGGGGCCCCGAATTCAGCGAGTTCGGGAGTTCGCGAATAAATTCGGCCAATTCGGCCATCAGTAAGCAGCATAACCGTCAGTAAGCAGCATTCTCCTCCCCCGGCCAATCGGTGGCCAAGCTGGGTCTTCTTCTGGCCAATCAGTCAGGATTGAGTGCTGGAGGAATCAGCTGATGTGCGGCCGGCCGGGGAGAGAGAGAGAGAGAGCGAAATCCTCGTGTGTGTGTGTGTGGTGCTTGTGCACATTCGCTCCTTTCTGTGGCTGCAGGGGGCGCATTTTTTGGGGTGCACACACAAAACTTTCACTGGAACTTCAGATGAAGCTTCTTAAGGTACCCCCCAAGTTTTGTAAACATTGGGTCAGGGGGTCCCGAGATATGGGCTCCCCCCTTTTTCTTTCCATGGCTGCAGGGGGCGCATTTTTTGGGGTACAAATCCCAAACTTTGAGCGGAGTTTCAGACCAGTGTTCTTAATATACCCCCCAAGTTTTGTAAACATTGGGTCAGGGGGTCTCGAGATATGGGCTCTCCCCCTTTTCCCTCCCCCTTTTCCATTTATGTGGCTGCAGGGGGCGCTTTTTTGGGGATATAGCCCCCAAACTTTTAGCATAGCTTCAGTGAATTATTCTTAAGATACTACCCAAGTTTTGTAAAGATGGGTTCAGTGGGGGCAGAAATATCGCCTCCCCCCCTTTCTCTTTCCATGGCTGCAGGGGGCGCATTTTTGGGGGTGCAGACACAAAACTTTCACTGGAACTTTAGATTAAGCTTCTTAAGGAACCCCCCAAGTTTTGTGAACATTGGGTCAGGGGGTCCCGAGATATGGGCTTTCCCCTTTCCCCTATTGGGATGAATGGGGCAGCCGATCCGATCCTGTGTGCATCTCTCCAGAGCAAAACGTTCCGTGCCTAATTGGAATCATCTTGGATTACAGCCCGTCCTGATGGAACAGAAGACAGCCACAGTAAGACCCCTTTGGGGGCTTTAATCTATAATTTTTCTCCTGTGTATGTGTGTGTGTGTGTGGGAAAGCAGAGTCTGTGTGTGTGTGGGGAGGGAGCAGTTTCTGTGGGTGGGTGGGAAGCCAAAGGGGGCTTTCGTCGGTTCTGCCTGGGGTGTGTGTTCCCCCTCGAGTCTCTCGCTCCCTGGTTTGAGGGGGGAGGTTTCAGTTGTGTGTTGCAAAGGTGTTGTTTAACAAGGTTGTGTTTGCAGTTGTTTTGCTAATTTCTCCGCTGTTGTCGGGCTGGGAGCTTTGTGCGTGGGCGGCAAGCTCTGCTGAGAGATGCACAACATTAAGGGTGGGGGGAACCCCTTTCAGGGCCCATATCTCAGCCCCCCTGACCCAATCTTTACAAAACTTGGGGAGTCTTTCAATAAACGTCCTTTGAAGCTCTGCCAAAAGTTTGGGACCTCTAAGCCCAAAAATGCCCCCCCCCCAGAGCCGCGGAAAGGCGCGGTTGTGTTTTTAATGGCTTTATTCGGCCGAATTTGTTTCC
Organism: Euleptes europaea; assembly: GCF_029931775.1. NCBI lineage: Eukaryota > Metazoa > Chordata > Lepidosauria > Squamata > Sphaerodactylidae > Euleptes > Euleptes europaea. The sequence goes on from NC_079320.1 coordinate 16,385,511, forward strand.
GAACTTTCGATTCCCGCCAAATTGAACAGATCCGAAGTGGGGGAGTTCGGACTTCGGCACGTACCAAACCCACAAGGGCCAAATTCAGCCGAATCCGAACTGTACCGAATTTTTTTTTTTGACAGCCCTAGTGACAATCTTAAGGTTAAAAGGAAAATGTTGATCCCTTGAAGGAGGCAGAGATTTCCTTTGGGGCCAAAGCACCACACAGATGATTTGCTCAGAAAAATGCATCCAACCTGAGAATCCAACAGAGCAGAGCCATATCTCCCAGTTGGAAATCCTTCGGGTGAATATTACATTACTATTAAAGTTTTGCAAACTGCTTAAGATCACTTGCTGAAGAGAAGGAAAATCACTTAGGTAAGCTATCTTACTAGAATACTCACTCAAAAATATTTCTAGAGCCCTCCCTCCTTTCCTAGTTTGCCAGAAGCATCATCCCAATGCAATGTTATGACTTGGGACAAACTCTTACAGCAACTGATGTCAGCAAACCAACAATGCCTTGGGATGTGGTAAAAGAAACTTTTCTACTTTAATGAGGAGTCTAGAGAGCTACTGTCTTTAAAACTAGCATCAAAGCCAAGCACAGGCTTGCAAGCAAGAATCTTGAGTTTCTGGAGCTGGGTGAATCAAATTAAGAATGTGCACAGATTTTGGCGGGCAAGTTTACCTTCTCTTATGGATTTGGGATCCATAGCTTCAGTGATCTGTAGTTAATTGAGCAATCTCCTAATGACACATTAACAGTATTCTGAAGACGCTAAACTGGTGAACTGGGTTGGTTTCCCCACTCCTACACATGAAGCCAGCTGGGTGACCTTGGGTGAGTCACAGTTCTCTCCAAACTCTCCAAACACACATTAAGGAGTCCCCCCTCACTGGCAGTCTCTAAGCAGAGGCTGGACAATCACTTGTCAGGGATGCGCTAGGCTGATCCTGCATTGAGCAGAGGGTTGGACTAGATGGCCTGTATGGCCCCTTCCAACTCTATAACTCTATTATTCTATCTCCTACTATTACAACTGATCTTCAGATGATCAAGATCGGTTCCCCTGAAGAAGCTGGCTGCTTTGGAGGATGGACTCTATGGCATTATACACTGGTGACATCCCTCCCCTCCCCAATCCCCAGTCCCCCCCCCCAAATCTCCAGGTGTTCCCCAACCCAGAGATGGCAACTGCAGTGTAGGAATCTCTCCTAGATGAAGAAGTGACACTACAGCACTATTGGGGATACAACATGAAGGTTATGTCCATTTGTTAAAGAGGGTTTTATATACCTGCTGTGTAAGGGGTTTTATACCTGGGGTTTATGTACCCGCTGTGTCACCATAACAGAGCCCACTGTGGCATCTGCTTGCCAACAGGCCTGTGCCAGGCAGCTGCGACATGAAGCCAAAAACATTTGACTGGATTGGGGAGGGCTGTGTTTGCTTCCTGTGTTGCATCATGACTCCATCACAGGGAGGAAATTTGATTTATGAAGCTCGGCTCCCACGTCTGTTCTAGCTCCAGTTTTGCTGCTTTATTTAGAAACACCAGGGTGGGTTCCTGATTGGCTGCCGCTCCCCCAAAGGCAGCATGGCGATTGGTTTTGCACTCTCCCTCTCCCCTCTCTAGTGTCGGTCACACTTTAAAGAGCATGAATGTGTGTGGTGTGCTGCATACAAATAGAGGAGGGAGAGCGCAGAAGCCTTTTCAGGCAACTGGCTGGCTCCATGGAGCGCATGACACATGCTGCAGCTGGAACAAAAAAACAAAACACACTTCCTGTGCAGCATTTCATTCAACAAAAATAATCTAATAGCCCGAGAAAGATTCTCGCTGGCTACATTTCACAGGAGCTTGTCATTTATAAAGCATTTAGAGATGGCTTGGGAAGGGGGAGAAACAAGATGTGTGAATTTGGAGTTCTGCTATCCAAATTCAGTTTGCCGTTTGCCCGGGGAGGGGGGGGGCTAGGGTTGCCAACCTCCAGGTGGTTACTACAACAAACAACAACCTATGCTGATCTATCTGAAGAAGTGAGCTGTGGCTCACGAAAGCTCATACCCTACCAGAAAATATTTTTGTTAGTCTTTAAGGTGCTACTGGACTCTTGCCCTTTTTGACTATGCTGATCTAGTTAGACTGTAAAAACTAGCAGCAAGAGGGCTCTATTGAAACTGACTTCAAATTGAAGTATCAAACACACTATAATTAGAACTTAACAATGATTTATTTCTATGTACCTAACACTATAACTACTTACTCGAATCAACTTAACATACAGGAAAACTCACACACATATTTCTTAAAGGTGCACAAAAGCAATATTCAACGTATACAAGTTGATATTCACTCAGACTTGAGCTTCACAATCATAAGACAAAAGTCCAATTGCTAAATTGCAGATTCTCAGCGCAAAAGCATTGCACGCATTCCAGAAAAAGTGATGGCAAGTACGTGGGGTCGATCCGTCGCACATTACAATCCTTCTTCAGCTCACCAGTTCAGATATTTCTGCAGAAATTAACAAAAAACGTAGCCGGCGCTTATACTTCTGTTACAAAAATAATAGTCTCATAAAATATAAATCCATATTTGTCATACACCAAACATATAGCAACAAACAGCAGACTTACCAACTGAACCAGTACAGCATTTTAGAGATGTCAGGAATGCTCTCTCAGCTGTAAGATATTTGGGTAAGAGTGAGCCGGGGATCCTCCATTGCGCCGGGAGGACTCCCTACGCGGAGGTCTCTAAAATGACGTCTTTCCCTCAACTTTGCAGCAAGTTGGTTAGGGAATGATTGGAGAAAAACTGGGGGAGGCACGTGAATGCACCACAATGCTGAGGGGAAGCAGGACCCCCACACACTTTCTAACCTGGGACAAATGCTAACCTAAATTACAAATCCACAGCAAAAGTGAAATGGAAAGCCACGGGACCAGAGAACCCGACAACAGACAACTTTCTCTGTAAACTGGTTCTCTAGCCACACAAGTCCTTTAAATTATTATTTCTCATGACTGTGTTGTCATGACATTGTTTAGGAATTACTGCAGTGGAGATATATATACTAAAAACAGCCATAAATCCTTATCGCAACTTCCTTTTTTTGTGGGGGGGGGGGGGAAGGAAGTCCTTTCTAATGCATATTATATCACTTCTCCCCCCCCCCCCCCAGCATTTGGTTCCCAGTGAGAGCTTTTTGGAACCCATCTCCAAGATAACCTTCACAGTTTCAAAAGGCAAACTCAGCCCAGATATTTAAAAAGAGAGAATTGAAAGACTATGCATCAAGGACTATCACAAGGTGTCTGTTGTGGGGAGGGGAAGGGAAGGTGATTGTAAGCTGGTTTGAGTCTCCCTTAAGTGGTAGAGAAAGTCGGCATATAAAAACACCAACTCTTCTTCTTATAGTCACACTGGAGTGCTAATTAGGTTGGACATTTGCCGAGGGCTGTAAAAAACAATGTCAACCGCAGCTCACCAGGGTCTTGCTATGGAAATGGAATAAGGGCCACCTCAGGCCAGAGAGCAACACTTTCCAAGTCCAACCTCTCCTATAGTGCCTCTGGCTTGACATCTACATGGTGTTGTCATTAAAGCTGCTGCCAGGAGATGGACAGGCTACTGAAGAGCAGGCAGAGCTGTTTTGTAGTAGGTTGCACACACTGTTTGGTTTTGCACAACTAGGGTTGCCAACCTCCAGGTAATAGCTGGAGATCTGCTGCTATTACAACTGATCACCAGCCGACAGAGATCAGTTCCCCTGGAGAAAATGGTTGCTTTGCCAATTGGACTCTAGGGCATTGAAGTCCCTCCTCTCCACAAACGCCACCCTCCTCAGTCTCCGCCCCAAAAACCTCCCACCGGTGGCAAAGAGGGACCTGGCAACCCTATGAGGCAGCCCTTTTGTAGCAGCACCCATCATGCCATGTCAGAATTCCAAATGTGTCCACAGGCTCAAAAAGGTTGGGGACCCCTGGCAAAAATTGTGGCACGGGCAGTATTGTGGCAATATTTTTTGGGTAAAAAAATCAAACTCGATGTTAGGAATCATTAGAAATGAAAGGGCAATCATCTAGCCATTATATAACTCTATGGTAAGAGGTTCTGGCCCAGGCTAGCCTGATCTTGTCAGATCTCAGAAGCTAAGCAGGGTCAGCCCTGGTTAGTTTTGGGATGGGAGACCACCAAGGAATACCAGGGTTGCTGTGCGGAGGAAGGCACTGGCAAACCACCTCTGTTCGTCTCCTGCCATGAAAACCCCACTATTACAACTGATCTCCAGGTGACAAAGATCAATTCCTCTGGAGAAAATGGCTGCTTTGGAAGGTGGACTCTATGGCATTATAACCCACTGAAGTTCCTCTCCTCCCCAAACCTGACCCTCCTCAGGCTCCACCCCCCACAAATCTCCAGGTATTTCCCAACCTGGAGCTGGTAACCCTACCCCCATCCCCTGCCAGTGGCCAGGGGGGACCTGGCAACCCTAGACAGAGGTTAGCTCCCAGGTTCAGACAAAGAGAGGAACATCCCATCCAAGAGATAATACTTTTGCACTTAGAGTGAATTAGCGGCTCCCCCCCCCCATGTGCAGGCATGCTGAGTTGTTCTCACTTCAACACCTCCTACTGCCATTTGTTGTTTACGTATGGGAGTTTTTCCTGAGGTTCATTGCTCGCTGGACCCATACTTTCTGTTGGGAGTTTATGCGCCAGCAGTCTCCGAGCTCAAATAAGGAAGTATTTGAATCCCCACCCCTTGAAAAGCTGCTTTGTAATTGGCTGTAGTGAGAGAAAAGTTTCCTCCCCCCCCAACCCAACTGCCACATAAAAAAAGCATTTTAAGAACAAAAAACAAAAAACGGTCCAATCTGAAAAGAAAGGTCTGTGTGGGGGGAGAAATCCAAGCCTCGGTTTTAAAAAGCCTTTCTTATGCTCAGAAAGAGCTCTGAGGAAGCAGGAATTATTTGAATCCCCGCCTCTGGACATGCTGCTTTGTAATTGGCTGTGAGCAAAACCAAGCTTGCGTGTCCCGCACTTTGCATTATGCTTGGGGATTTCACCCGGGCTGAGCTCAGGGGAGAGGGAAGAATTGGGTTAACAAAGGAACGGGAAGGTCTGGGATTTGTGAGGGCTGACAGTGAGGTCATTTCTAACGGAGGGAAAATTCATGCATAACTCCAAGGAACGACCGAGGCAGACGGGGATGAACGTGAGTGAAAGTACCCATGCATAAACAACCATTCTTGCACCTGTCATAAATGGGGCTCAGGCTGCCTGCTGGTCGGAAAAGCTGCTTGTCTCCTGTCCAGGGCTCTGTCCAGGGCTCAGGGGGCTGCCTCGGCTGCGGCTGCCTGTGCCTGTTCCATCTGAGGTTCAGGCAGCCGGCTTCCAGCAATGGACCCCACCTGCCTCACACAGGGTGAGGGCTGCTCTTTGCTGAAGTATGGGAACAGCTATTTTAGTACAGTACAGATGTTAGGGCTTGAGGTACCATCAATTCTGAACGAGGGTGCTTTCTTGAGCTGTTTAAAACATAATCTTCCAGGCCCTGTGTCTTTTCCCACGGAATAATTTCTATGCAACACTGAATAATAAAGGCTGGCAAAGGCCCAAGTCGAGTGATCTGCACCCGCAGACAGGCGGGAACCGCTGATGCAATTGCGGTGTTATTATCAGGATTTGCACCTCAAACCTGCCCTGCTAGTCTGGAATGTGGAACAGCTAGAACTAAATTTTGCTGCCATGCCTTCAATGACTCCAGACTTTTGATTGGAATGAAAGTAACCCCTAGCATTTATACAGGACTTCTGATGTGGGGGGGGGGGGAACCCATTCCAGAAGCATTTCTTAATTAAGCTTCCAGCAATCCTGTAAGTAGGTCGATTCCATCCCCAGATTGCAGAGGGAAAGCTGAGAACAAGAGGCTTGCCTGAGGCAGTCTGGCGAGTTCATAACGAAGGTGGGGTTTGATTGACAGCGCTGTCAGCTACTCTACCTTGCAGAAAGGAGATTCCTGGAAGATGGGTCAACACACAAGTCTTTGCTTAATGGCTACTCAATAGCCTCTCAAGGTGCTGGGTGCCTCCTGCCCAGGAGTCTGCCTTAAAACAATACAGCAAAGTCTGCATGCTCCATGCAGCGTCAGAACTCTTGTGAGTTCACACATGCTGAATAATGCACTTTCAATCCACTTTCAATGCACTTTAGCAATCCTTTGCAAGTGGATTTTGCCCCGCGTATTTTTTTGATTTCTTCACACTGAACCGTCATTCCAGACGTCACTGCGAAGCCAGCGCATACCTGCTTCGCATTTCTCAAGAGCCCCTTTAACGTGACATTTTGTATTTGCTCCACCCCCACATCGAAGCATTCACTGAAGAAAGCATGCAGAATCCCAGCCACAGCTTAGCTATGCAAACGACTACTGGCTATGCAAACAAAGGAACGAAGCAGCAGGCAAGTGTGTGTGTGAGTGTGTGGCGGGTGGAATTTGTTTGACTTTCTCCTCTTGCATCCGGACCGTGAATAGTCATTTTAAAAGTCGGATTTAAAAAATCAGCATTGAGCGAGGAGCAGAATCGACTCTGCATAAATGGCCACAGTAAAATCCAGCTGCAAAGTGCATTGAACCTGAATTGAAAGTGCATTATTCAGTATGTGTGAAAGTTCCTGTGTTTCATGAGATTGTAAGGGGGGAATCCTAACGGGATCCATGTGCATCTGGGAGACTCAGAACTTCCCTTGCCAGTCTGAGACAGAAGAGTCTACTGGCCATGAGAAATTGTGTGAACCAGTCTTTTAGCTTACTATCTGTGCTTTAAAAAAAAAAAGTGGAAATGGCAGGGGTCTTGCTGCATGCAAAGCAGGTGCTGGGCCACAGAATGCGCTCTACTCTCCCTTTCCTGCCCTCCCTTCTTGCGGTTGTCTGGGGTTTCCCATTGGTTTAAGCAGGCGGTCAGACAGAGGCTATTGAGATGAGCCTGAACCCAGCAATGCCTCCATTGGGGCACATGGAGAGTCCCACTGACTTCTCCGACCCCCTTGCTCACATGGTGATGATTAAGCATCCAAGGCAAACCCAAATCTATCTAGACTGCACAGCTGTCTGAAGCCTTGCCAAAAAAGGACAGACAGAGTGAACAAAGAGAGATCTTAAGTGGCAAACACCAAGAACTGATTAGTGGCTCTAACAAAAACCGTGTGTGTTTGGAGTCATGTGTTAAAGAAACTTTTATTAAAATAATGTCAGCAATCCTGCCAGAGGCGGATCTACTGTGAAACTAATGAAGCTTGAGCTTCAGGGCCCCCAATCCTGGAGAGGCCCCCCAAAGCAACTTTTTTTAATGAGTGAATTTCTCTACAAAATCGATGGAGTTTTTTAGTTATAGAATCATAAGCCAATGAGTTGAAGTACTTAATATTGACTTTAGAATATGCTCTAGTACTAGGCTGAATGAGACAGTCCCGTTTTTGTCATATTTCCTGGCCGTCCTGTCTTTTTAATTAAAATGTCTATTTTGTCCCGTTTTGAATAAACCAAGCCAGTTTTGTTCCCTCGCCCTCACCATGCAGCTTTATTTTACGCTTGGAGGGAAAAGGCACAACTTTCCAGTTATGGGTGGAAGCAAAACCTGGCTGTCAATCAACACGTTCCCACCTGCTGTGCTGTTGCGAGCCTCTGAAGCAGCATGCCAAAAAATGCACAAGGCTTGCCTTCCCCTCCCCTCTGGCCACCTCGGGATCATCATGGCTAGTTTCTGAGAGTGGGTGAAAGCAAGGAGATGAAGCCAGGATGCACTGAAACGAATGAAAGGCTAGCCGATTAGAAACAATGGGAGAGGCTTCACAGCCCAGCCCATTGAAGATAATGGGAGCCTGGATTGCCAATTGGTTTGCATGAGCTCCATTGAAATACATTAGAGCACAAAAAAGAGTTGCAAAGAAAATGTGGAATGGACGGTCCTTAAGCCCAGATACACTACTCTGGGACTGGAATGACAGCCCATGGGACTAGCACAAGCCTTCTGGGACCAGAATGACAGCCCCCAGAGTGGAATGACAGCCCCTGGGATGAGCAGAAGTGTTCTGGAACTGGATTGACAGCCTCAGGGGTGAAATGACAGCCCCTGGGACAAACAAAAGTGTTCTGGGACTGGAATGACATCCCCCAAGATGGAATGACAGCCCCCGGGACTAGCACAAGGGTTCTGGGACTGGAATGACAGCCCCCCCCCCGAGTGGAATGACAGCCCCCGGGACTAGCAGAAGTGTTCTGGGACTTGATTGACAGCCCCAGGGGTGGAATACGTGGGACACAAAATGCCTCGGCTACACCAGCAGTTTTAGTTGTGGTTTTCCACGTTAAGGTGCCTAATTCTGCTGTTACTTGAACATTCAGAATACAGTTGATCATGTTCCATGTTCTGCTTCAAATTCCTTATTGCACATAAGAAGAACATTATTCTTATTGCACATAAGAAGAACATTAGAAAAGCCATGCTGGATCAGACCAAGGCCCATCAAGTCCAGCAGTCTTATTCCTTCTCCCCAGGCACCACTCCCTTACCCCTGATTGGCCCTAGCCTTCCCTCCAAATCCTCTTCCACCAATCACAAGGCCCAGAGGGTACCTGGGAGACGTAGGCCTTGTAACGACTTTAATATAGGCCTCCCTAGGGCCTGTAGGCTGCACTTGAGGCCTAGGATCATGACACCCACCCTGAGCCTGGCTTTGACCGGAAATGAGGGTGGGCTACAAATTTAACTAATAAATAATAATAATAATAATAATAGGGAGGGGGTCATCAGAGGGATAAAGAGGTGAAAATCTGATCTTTTGGTGTTTACTTGCTTTTTAGTTAAAATGTACATATGAAGTAAAAAACTGTTCCGGAGATTGGAGGGGGTCTGTTAGTGACACCCAACATGTAAGAAGAGGAAGAAGCAGCAGCAGCGTTGGTTTTTATATATACTTTCTCTACCACTTAAGGAAGAATCAAACCTGCTTACAATCACCTTCCCTTCCCCACCCAGCAACAGACACCCTGTGAGGTAGGTGGGGCTGAGAGAACTCTAAGACAGCTGTGACTAGCCCAAGGTCAGCCAGCTGGCTTCATGTGGAGGAGTGGGGAAACCAACCCGGTTCACCAGATTAGAGTCCGCCACTCATGTGGAGGAGTGGGGAATAAAATGCCTTGCCTGAAAAGGGAGAGGGTTCACTCCTAGGGAGCGGGGCTGGGGAGAGGCTGCTGCAGACGGCGGGATCCCTCATCCAGGAAGGGGTGAGTTAGCCTGAGGCCTAGTGCCAGGAGACGGCTAGGGACAGTAAAGATAGATGTTTTAGGGTCTTTATTTGTTTGATTGCCTGCCTTTACTGGTTTTGTCGTCCTATTGTGGCTTGAGTTATCATTATTATTAGACCTTTTTAATAAACTGTTACTCTGCCCTGGGTCCTCATGCCTCATTTGGTCATCTAGAAAGTATACCCTGTTGGGAGAAGAAGCAGGCACGGGCAGGCAGGGTGCTCTGGGCCTTCTTGAGTTAGGCTCACACCAGAGTGGTGGCAGCTACTGAAGATCCCCATTCCTCTCTCTTACCTGACAGCAGGTAACAACAAACATAATAATATTATTTATATATATATATATATATATATATATATATATATATATATATATATATATATATATATATATATATATATACATAAGTAGAAAAGGGCAAGAGTCCAGTAGCACCTTAAAGACTAACAAAAATATTTTCTGGTAGGGTATGAGCTTTCGTGAGCCTCACGAAATACCAGAAATACCAGAAAATAGTTTTGTTAGTCTTTAAGGTGCTACTGGACTCTTGCCCTTTTCTACTACTACTACTTTTCTACTACTGCAGACAGACTAACACGGCTACCCACTGTGAATTAAAATCCATAAGTAATCAATAAAATTCATAAAGCCATTCAATACAGTTAACAAGATGGTACTCGTATAATTACAGGGCCATTGGAGGCCCGGCCAAGTAGCCAAATCCTCACATCAGAAGCCCTGAGGGAGAGAAGAGGGAGGCCAGTAATGATGACAACCTGTGGTTGCCCTCAGTTGTAGGCCTGGTGGAACAGCTCTGTTTTACAGGCCCTGCAGAACTTCTGAAGGTCCCATAGGGCCCTGATGTTACTTGGAAGAACATTCCATCAGGCTGGGGCCAGGGCCTTGTTGGATGTTGCCCTATTGTTGCTGGTTGCGAAGGGGCCCCCAAAATGTGGATCCGCCACTGAATCCTGCCACACCTCTCATATGTCTTTCATTTGGGGCGGCATTCCATATTGCTTTCATTTTTAAATACTGCTTTGCCAGTCAAATGAGGGGTCTGGAGACCAAGTCCTATGAGGAAAGGTTGAAGGAGCTGGGTATGTTTAGCCTGAAGAGGAGAAGACGGAGAAGGGACATGGTTTGAATGATGGAGAACGTAGGCACTCGAGAGATGCTGTCTCTGGGCGACGAAGAGAGAGAAAACATGAATGAAGCTATAACTCCTGGCATTGAGGATGGGCAAAGAGACAGAAAATGGAAGCAAATTGTTCTGGAAAGTATGTGACTGGAAGGCCTGAATTAAATTCTGACATGGTCAAAAGGAAAAGCCACAGGAAACAAAACAGTGTTTTGTAGAACTTCTTTGCGAGTCATTTCCTCAGGAAGCATCAAAAATTGCTTTTATTCATGCATTTATGGCCTTTTAAGGTGCTTTCTTCTGCTACTGAACATAACTGCAGGCAACAGTCTCTTTAGGTTAATTGTTTTCTACAAGGTCAAATACAGACAGAACTGAACTGTTATATGGAATTTAGCATATCTCCAAAGACTACTCAGACTTGCCATTCTTTCAAACTAAGAAAAAGATGAACTGGCCCAAGGGCAGGGGGTGGGAGTCCTGGTCCCCTAATAGGGCCTGAGGAAGGGTTGCCAACCTCCAGGTACTAGCTGGAGATCTCCTGCTATTACAACTGATCTCCAGCCGAAATTCCTGGAGATTTGGGGAGGGGAAAGACCTCAGCAGAGTATAATGCCATACAGTTAGGGTTGCCAGCTCTGGATTGGGAATTACTTGGAGATTTTGGGCGGTGGAGCCTGTGGAGGTCAGGGTTTGGGGAGAGGAGGGACATCAGTAAGATAGAATCCACCCTCCAAAGCAGCCATTTCCTCCAGGGGAACTGATCTGTCATCTGGGAATCAGTTGTTATTCCGGGAGATCTCCTGGCCCCATGTGGAGGTTGGCAAGTCTGTTTGGAATACAGAGATTGGAAATATTGCATGGCTGTTTTCTTTTTCCCCTTTCTACTTACCTCAAGCTCATTGTGGGAAAAGCAGAGAAAGGGACCCTAAGAAAATACAGAAGAAGCTATGCAGATTTCTTTTAAAGCTAATCTTATCTGCCCTCTGGGAAGACTGTTCTTTTTTAGATGCAGTTTGAGGTCAAAGTGTTCCTACTCAATCATTTTCAAGCATGGTACGTGAGAGACAGCTGAAGTACTGATAAATCACAGTTTATTATTTATTGGGATTATTAGGTGTCGTTCCCCTTGCTGTATTACGTCTGCAATGATGCAGATCTTCTATTTAAAGATCATATTTATTTATCATGCCCGGAGCGGCCAGTGTCTAGAAGGGTTTATATCAGTAAAGTAAATACAAGGTATTGGCAAACAAAGTATAAGCTAAATGTTGAGTTTATGTTCAGTATTGCTTTTGTAATTTCATTTCCCTATTTGAAAGTGGGGGAACAACAATACACAATCTGGGCAGCTGCACGGGGTGGGGTGGGGGACGACAACACGAGAATGTTGTATACTATAGCTTTATGATCTTTGGTAGAGTTCCCAATTGCCCGGTTATGGCAGGCAATCGCCCTCCAATTGCTTCTGCTGCCCAACAATTCTCAGGTCTGTTTTCTAACCAGCATGGATAGAGCGCCAGCATGGTGTAGTGGTTAAGAGCAGTGGTTTGGAGCTGTGGACTCTAATCTGGAGAACCGGGTTTGATTCCCCACTCCTCCACATGAGTGGCGGACTCTAATCTGGTGAATCGGGTTAGTTTCCCCACTCCTCCACATGAAGCCAGCTGGCTGACTTTGGGCTAGTCACAGCTGTCTTAGAGCTCTCTCAGCCTCACCTACCTCACAGGGTGTCTGTTGCTGGGTGGGGAAGGGAAGGTGATTGTAAGCAGGTTTGATTCTTCCTTAAGTGGTAGAGAAAGTTGGCATATAAAAACCAACGCTGCTGCTTCTTCTTCTTCCTCTTCTTACATGTTGGTTGTCACTAACAGACCCCCTCCAATCTCCGGAACAGTTTTTACTTCATATGTACATTTTAACTAAAAAGCAAGTAAATATGTAGGGTTGCCAGCCTCCAGGTACCAGATGGAAATCTTCTGTTATTACAATTGATATCCAGCCGATAGAGAACAGTTCACATGGAGAAAATGGCCCCTTTGGCAATTGCACTCTATGGCATTGAAGTCCCACCTCTCCCCACACCCCACCCTCCTCAGGCTCTGCCCCAAAAATCTCCAGATATTTCCCAACCTGGAGCTGACAACCCTATAAATGTGTTTTTATTCTCCCAGAAAAGACAAAGAGGTTTTGCAAGTCACTGGTGGACATGCACATATGCAATGTTTGGGCAGTTCTTAACTTCAGAATTGAGAAGTCAAACTCTCCTTGGTAAGCCTGGGCCACACACAACATTCATATCCATGCATACATACATTTCGCACAAATCTGAGAGCTTGGAAAAGATTAATTCATCTGTCCATGGGGGAGTCTCAGAAGGATCCAGGAACACATCAGTAGTAGCTGATGAGTTTCTTCTGCTGTAATTCAGTGAGATTAAACTCTGAGGAGGCTGAAGTTGGTTCCCAGTTCCCAGTTCATTCCCTATTCACAGTTCCTTACTGGGGTGGTCCAAAGATTGTTTTGGGGTGCAGCTGAGCCCCAGTGTCTGTATGTGCATTGGTCCTGGGTGCATCCCACTTGGGAGCAGCTGGCACAAGAACAGGACTTTGGAACAGAACCCAGCATGCGCCCTCTCGGAGGGCACAGTCCCCTGCAGGTGGGGGTGTATGATATGTGGTGGTCCAAGTCTTATTTTGGAGCCCCGTGGCGCAGAGTGGTAAGCTGCAGTACTGCAGTCCAAAGCTCTGCTCACGACCTGAGTTCGATCCCGACGGAAGTTGGTTTCAGGTAGCCGGCTCAAGGTTGACTCAGCCTTCCATCCTTCCGAGGTCGGTGAAATGAGTACCCAGCTTGCTGGGGGTAAAGGGAAGATGACTGGGGAAGGCACTGGCAAACCACCCCCTAAACAAAGTCTGCCTAGGAAACGTCGGGATGTGACGTCACCCCATGGGTCAGGAATGACTTGGCGCTTGCACAGGGGACCTTTACCTTTTTAATCCTTATTTTGGGGTGCAGAGCTTTTAAATTGTCCTCAATATCATCCAGGAACTAGGAAATGTGAATAAGGAACTGGGAATAGGGAACGAACTGGGAACCAACTTCAGCTTCATTAAACTTTGGAGAATTCTTTCACTGTTCATGGTCTGTTCAGGCTTGGAATACAGTGCCACTTAGTGGCTAAATGAAAACATGTTCCTTGTTTTGGCTGGAAGAGGCGATACTATTTACAGCTGAAGATGGCATGTGAAAGCTTACACTGACTAGGGTGGCCAGCTCGGAAATTTTGGAGATTTTGGAGGTGGCGCCTGAGAAGGGCAGGGTTTGGGGAGGGACCTTAGCATGGTGTAATGCCATAGAGTCAACTTTCCCAAGTAGTCATTTTCTCCAGGTGAACTGATCAGTTGTAATCCCAAGAGATCTCCAGCCACCACCTGGAGGTTGGCAACTCGGTGTTCATAATTCCTTCTCACCATACTGTCATTTCTGTGCTGGTAGGTCTGGCAAAATTTCAAAAATTTGCAAAGTCCCTTTTCTTTTCTTTTCTTTTCCCTTTTCGGTGATGAAAAAGTAATAATATCTTTGTTGATTTAACAAAATATTGAATTAAGTATTAATATTTGTCACAGCTGGAGTTGCACTCAATATCTCTGAACCTTAGAAGATACATTTCATATGAATTGTTATATACATTATTTAGTACTATTTATTTAAGAAATATTTACACTCGTGAGGGTTTATAAATGCTGTATTGTGGTTTATTATTATTTATATAATGTGTTTAAATTTTTAACAAGTGCAGACGATCACAGATTGCATAGAAGCATATTCAGACAGAAAACAAATCACTGCTCTCACTTTGAAAAATATTTTAAAATAGGAGTTATTCAACTGGTACTGATCAAATGTCATACATCTCTGTGTAAGCAAAGTAGGAGAAATAAAGAAAGATGCACCCAGTGTTTGTGGCTGCATTGGGATATAATGATACTGTGGTTTGCCGTTATATTAGAACAAGTCTGAGAAGTCCTCTGACTCATGAGTCGCTGGGCACTCCCTCCTGGTGCAAAGCATGTGGATAATTGAAACCTTCCTGGTTCACAACAAACGATTGCTTGTTGGTGCATTTGAACGGCAAACTACAGTTTGTTTCTTGCTTACAAACCCTGATTCCACCCCAGGATTAATGGCATCATTCTCATTAGCATGCTAAGCCATGGTAGGGGTCTAGCAAAACCTTTTTATTTATTTTTTATGCGTGTATTTATTAAAATATTTATATCCCGCCTTTCCTTGTGACTCAAGGCAGCTATCTCTATCTGTCTCTATCTCTATCTTAGGGTTGCCAGCTCGGGGTTGGGAAATACCTGGAGGTTTTTGGGGGTGGAGCCTGAGGAGGGTGGGGTTTGGAGAGGGGAGGGACTTCAGTGCCATAGAGTCCAATTGCCAAAGCAGGCATTTTCTCCAGGCAAACTGAGAGATCACTTGTAATAGTGGGAGATCTCCAGCTACCACCTGGTGGTTGGCAACCTTAATCTATCTCCCCACACATAGAAAACTAGATATCAGGGAAAAATGCTTTAGCCTAGCTTTCTTGACACGCTGGTATTATATGTTCGGAGATTGGTGTTGTTGTTGTTGTTTTTTTACAGAGGAATATTCAATCTTATCTGCCACCACCTGCAGTTTTAAATGGTATAAGAGATCTTGGACCAACTTTGTGCTACCTGTGTTCTCTTAACATGTGTTGGCCATGTGCTTGGAGAAGGGTGGGGACCCTCATCATACCCTGTTGGAAGTATTTTGCTTCTTTTCACCAGACAATTGGGCTTTATGATCGGGCAGAAAATGCTAAAAGGATTAGAGTCATTCTCAGTACTTCCTTTTTAAATGATTTCAGAAACAGTTCTAAGAAAAGGCATCGATGGGAAGTGGAAAAGCCAGTGTCCGTTGGCTAACCAACTAAAGATAACTACACAGATACGAAACATTAACCTCATAGCAACCAACCGGTGAAAATCATTGCTCATTTCCTAACTTAATACTCATTTCTTAACTATGGTGTAGAAAATTCAGAAACCACAAGACAAGAATTGGGGCCATGTTTGATGATAAAAACAGGATCTGTTAAATGGCTGCAGACTAGGGTTGCTAGCTGAATGGGTTGGGAAATTCCTGGACATTTTGGGGGTGGAACCTGGGGAGGTTGGGATTTGGAGGGGGGGGAGTGACCCCAGCATGGTCACCCCAAACCGTCAGTTTTCTCCAGGGGAACTGATCTCTGTAGTCTGGAGAGCAGTTGTAATTTTGGGACATCTCCAGGCCCCACATGTAATGTTGCCAACCTCCAGGTGGTGACTGGAGATCTCCCAATATTACAACGGATCTCCAGCCAATAGAGATCAGTTCACGTGGAGAATATGGCCGCTCTGGCAATTGGACTCTATGTCATTGAAGTCCCTTCCCTCTCCAAACCCCTCCCTCCTCAGGCTCCGCCCCCAAAATCTCCAGGTATTTCCCAACCCGGAGCTGGGAACCCTACCCACATGGAGGTTGGCAATACTCCTTCAGACCCATCTGGGCAGTAGACCTTTGGGTATTTTATTTTGTCTTGCTGACTGGTGTAAGTTTCTCCTCATGAATGACAAAACGTGAGGCTGTTTCCTTTATAAAGGTGCCATTTGCAAAGACCCCTTGGCTTTGCCTTTCCCTCCTCCTCTAGTCTCTGAAGATGTCTTGGAAAATATTCCTTTCATCATTTTTCAGTGCTTCCTGGTGCCTTACTTGGACCTGTACCTTAGGGAACTGCAGATTTTTCATTGTGGCCCACGTGTGGTTAGTCTTCAGTATGGAAGAGGAGGATCTTTGAGGACCGATGTCAAAACAGAGGTTACCAAAGATGAGTTTGTGGCATTTCCTTGGCAAGAAAGGAAGTTGTCTTGGAGTTCTGGAATGGTTTTCCAGGACAGGGATGCAGAGCAGGGGACAAGAAGTTATCAGAAATATAGACAAAAAACAAATTATGATATCAAACTTTTATCTTCAGATATCAAAGTATATTGGCCATTCAGTGGGATGACCAGTCTACAACAATCTTTTGAATCAGAAATTGCCATTTGGCTCTGCATAAACACAAGGGTTCCTGTAGATTGAAGAGATTTGAGCCGAGCGTGACTTCCCTGCCTCCCAGCTCCATCTAGTCCAGCATCCTGTCTCAGACAGTGGCCACACAGTTAGGAACATGACATTTCTATCATTTGAATGATGCCCAACATGAAGCATAATCTCAAATTAAAATAAAATGTGTTTGAGAGACAAAGAACATAAGAAAACATAAGAACATAAGAAAAGCCCTGCTGGATCAGACCAAGGCCCATCAAGTCCAGCAGTCTGTTCATACAGTGGCCAACCAGGGGCCTCTAGGAAGCCCCCAACAAGAAGACTGCAGCAGCACCATCCTGCCTGTGTTCCACAGCACCTAACATAATAGGCGTGCTCCTTTGATCCTGGAGAGAATAGGTATGCATCATGACTAGTATCCATTTTAACTAGTAACCATGAATACCCCTTTCCTCCATGAATATGTCCACTCCCCTCTTAAAGCCTTCCAAGTTGGCAGCCATCACCACTTTTTGGGGCAGGGAGTTCCACAATTTAACTATGCGTTGTGTGAAGAAATACTTCCTTTTATCTGTTTTGAATCTCTCACCCTCCAGCTTCAGCAGATAACCCCACATTCTAGTATTATATAAGGGAGAGGGAGAAAAACTCCTCCCTGCCCACTCTCTCCAAACCATGCATAATTTTATAGACCTCTATCATGTCGCCCCTTAGTCGCCTTCTTTCCAAGCTGAACAGCCCTGAGCGTTTTAACCACTCCTTACAGGGCACTTGCTCTAGTCCCCTGATCCTTTTGGTTGCTCTTTTCTGCACAGTACTTTTACCTGGCCCTGTTACCATTCAATATGTGTCGACGCATGGCAAACAAGTGTGGGGAATTAGTTGCACCCCCTAATTCGCTGAATTACCTTTCTTTCTATTCTTGTAGCTAAGACCAAGTCTGGCTCAGGAAAATGAGGGCCAAATGGTTCTTCTAAATGGCTTGGCAACCAGCAGCTGCAATTGGGCCAATTTTCAAAATGGCACTTTGCAAAAAAAGTAGCATTTATTTTTAGTGCCTTGATGGGAAATGTGCTCTTTGGGGAAACTGGCTATTATGTATTTAGTTTGCTATAATAGGTAAGCAAGCTTTTAGTTTTTATAGAAATGCTGGAGTATTTAGTGTGTAGGCCAGAATTTTAGCTATTTGGAGGCCCTTAAAGGATAGTAATTTTTCTTCAGCTGTGCTATTATGATATTCTAAGTTGGAGAAGTGTCAAGTGGCCAGGTGAGAAATAACGTCTGATCTAGTTTTATAAGATGGAAACTCTACACAACCAATGGAAGATGTAGCTTCAGACCACACTTCATAGCAGTTTTACCAACCTATTAGGGTTGCCAGGTCCCTCTTCGCCATCAACGGGAGGTTTTTGGGGTGGAGCCTGAGGAGGGTGGGGTTTGGGGAGGGGAGGGACTTCAATGCCATAGAGTCTAATTGCCAAAGCGGCCATTTTCTCCAGGTGAACAGATCTCTATTGGCTGGAGATCAGTTGTAATACCAGGAGATCACTAGCTAGTACCTGGAGGTTGGCAACCCTACAACCTATTGACTGGCCTGCAATCAAAAGTCCAAACAAGTCCAGCCCAAACAAGTCCATAAGAAGCTATTTTATACCAAGTCAGGCCCCTGGTTCATCTAGTTGAGTATTGTCCATATATATATTCATGCAATGTATGTTAATTAAAGTTAATCTCCTGCCAGGAAACTGGCACGTATGAAGATTCCTTGCTTTAGCTTCATTGCTAGCTAGCAGTTAGATGAGAGGTTGATGCTTCTAGGTGTGCCGCCAAGACCTTCATTAAGTATAAACATAGATAAAAATGTTCTCCTTGAATCCTGGATGGGGGAGGGGGGTAATCTGAATCAATTGAGATCCTTTATTCTATGTGGCTCAAGAATCTTTTCTGAAACTATCCCATAACAAAATTTATCCTTCACACCCATCAAGGTTTCTTTACAAGGACTACTCATTAAATTTGCAAATGACACCAAATTGGGAGGAGCAGTGAACACACCAGAAGACAGAGATATAATTCAATGAGATCTGAACACACTGGAAAAGTGGGAGGATGTGAACAAGATGCAATTCAACAAGGATAAGTGCCGAGTTCTACATCTGGGTGACAAAAATGAGGGACCTGCATACTGGATGGGGGTTACACTTCTGGGTAGCACTGTGCATGAACAAGATCTTGAGGTATGAGTATACCGTAAGTCAAATATGAGCAGCCAGTGTGACGCAGTGACAAAAAAAAGCCAATGAGATCTTGGAGTGCATCAACAGAGGCATAACATCCAAATCGCAAGATATCATAGTTCCGCTGTACACAGCATTGGTCAGGTCACACCTGGAGTATTGTGTGCAGTTCTGGAGGCCTTACTTCAAAAAGGATGTGGACAGAATGGAGCGGGTGCAGAGGAGAGCGATAAGGATGATCAGGGGCCTGGAGACCAAGCCCTGTGAGGAAAGGCTGAGGGAGTTGGGAATGTTTAGTCTGGAGAAGAGGAGGTTAAAGGGGGCCATAATTGCTCTCTTATAGGCCATTTTTGCATTGTAATTAGCAGCACGTTCCAGGCTGAATTGCTCCACATATTTTGTTGAATTTTTCACGCTGAACCGTCATTCCAGAAGTGACTGCGAAGCCAGCGCATACCTGCTTTGCATTACTAAAGAGCCCATTTAACGTGACCTTTGGTGTTTGCCACGAAAAATCCCCCTGAAGGAACCATGCAAAATAACAGTGACGGGTTAGCTATGCACATGATAATGGCTATGCACACAGGAACAAAGGAGCAGGCAAGTGGGGAGGTGGAATTTCTCTTTTTGCATCAGGACCATGAATAGGCATTTTTAAAGTCGCATTTAAAAAAGGAGCTTTGAGCGAACATAAAAATTGACCATGCATAAATGGCCTAAGTATTTAAAGGGCTGTCACTTAGAGGAGGGCAGGGAGCTGTTCCTGTTGGCAGCAGAGGATAGGCCTCGCAATAATGGGTTTAAATTGCAGAAGGAAAGGTACCAGCTGGATATTAGGAAAACGTTTTTTTACAGTAAGAGTTGTTTGACAGTGGAATCAGCTTCCTAGGGAGGTGGGGAGCTCCCCCTCACTGGCGGTCTTTAAGCAGAGGCTGGAGAAATGCTTGCCAGAGATGCTATAGGCTGATCCTGCATTAAGCAGGGGGTTCGACTAGGTGGCCTGTATGGCCCCTTCCAACTCTATGATTCTATGAACCTTAGGCAGTTCATGAGAGGGAGGGCATCTTGGCCATCTTCTGGTCACTGGGTGTGTGTGTGTGTGGGGGAAGTAGTTGTGAGTTTCCTGCATTGTGCAGGGGGTTGGACTAGATGAACCTGGTGGTCCCTTCCAACTCTATAATTCTATGAATGAACTGCAACAACGTATGATGATATACCAGTTTTGTGTAGATGCTGTATAAACATTATGTAAATGTTTAGAGAGACATACTGGAAGACAAAAAGGTTCCTTTGTGTAGTCATAAGTCAAGGAGACACACATGAAGCTGCCTTCTACTGAATCAGACCCTTGGTCCATCAAAGTCAGTATTGTCTACTCAGACCGGCAGCAGCTCTCCAGGGTTTCAGGCTGAGGCCTTTCACATCACCTACTTGCCTAGTCCCTTTAAGTGGGGATGCCAGGAATTGAACCTGGGACCTTCTGCATGCCAAGCAGAAGTTCTTCCACTAAGCCACAGCCTCTCCCAATGATACAACATATGTCATTGTCGAATGGCCATACACATTTGAACAGTCAGAAAAAAAATAGTGGATCTATTCATTGCACTTTTCTATCTGTACTGTAGATGGCAGTGTACAATTGAAGATCAGCATGTACTATTTTTGATTTGGTAAATATCTCATACACTACAGCTTTATTGAAATTTCACTGGACTTAACTAGGAAAGAAAGCAAAGCTAGGACTGGATACCCAGATTATATAGAACAGCCATTAATTTTAATTGGGATCCCAAATATATAGATCTGTTTTTACAGCAGTAGCTGAAACATATTAGGTGAGGAGAACAATTGTTTCATAGGTTCTGTCCATAAAACATTTCAATTAAAAAAAATCTTCCCCTCCGTTTTTAGGATCAGAGACATATTTTATTATATTTGTATCCTGTCCATTGTCCAAGGAGTTCAAGGTAGCATTCATAATGACTATCCTATCTTCATAATAACCCTGTGATGTAGGCTGTCTCATTAGAGATCATGCAAATGAATTTCATGGTTAAAGCTGGGATTAGAATCAAAATCCTCATAGGATTTTTGTGAGGATAAAATGGAGAAGGGGAGAATAACACACGCTTCATTGAGTGCCCATTGCAGAGAAAGGCAGGTACAAATGAAGTAAATAAATATAGCTGAAAATATGGGGGCAGATAAAACATAGGTTGACTGGTGAGTGGGAAAGAAAGACTGAAGAAGAAGAAGAGTTGGTTTTTATATGCCGACTTTCCCTACCACTTAACAGAGAATCAAACTGGCTTACAATCGCCTTCCCTTCCGCTCCCCACAACAGACACCCTGTGAAGTAGGTGGGGCTGAGAGAGTGTGACTGGCCAAAGGTCACCCATCTGGCTTCGTGTGTAGGAAAGGGAAAACCAACCTAGTTCACCAGATTAGCGTCTGCCGCTCATGTGGAGGAGTGGGGAATCAAATCTGGTCCTCCAGATCAGAGTTCACTGCTCCAAACCACCGCTTGAGTCCTCGCTGCCCCCCCTGCTACCCATCCAGCATTTAGGGAGTCAGATGGGGAGGTGCAGCAGTCCTTGCTGCCCCCCCTGAGCTGGCAATGAGGGAGCCAGGTGGGGGCAGTGGAGATGTTGGGGGCTGGGAGCTGCACCAGCCTGGCAGTGGTGATGATGCGGGTCCCCACTTGTATAGACTATTTGTCAGAATGGCATTCGACTCTCCTCGATCCATTTGTTCTTTTCTTTCGGACACTTTACAGAAACTTCTTACCTAGCGATGGGGATAATCTTGAACAATTTCAATTTGTTCATCATCAACCTTAAACTGGTGTAATTTTGGCATTTACTTTTGGTTAACTTTGAAAAACAGAGATTAATGCAGAATCGTAGAATCATAGAATTGGAAGGGACCACCAGGGTTTGTGCAGAATCTCCAAAATTTTATCCCTACTGGCCTTGATTGCCGCAACAACTTCTTTTGGATAGGAGTTGTCTCTGCCCTTTTGCTTTCTGGTATGCTGTGTTAGATTTTGGTTGTTTTTTTAAAACAACTTTTGTCCACTTGAGCTTCTTTAATGATTTCAGAAAGCCGCCTTTAGGCAAAGTTACACTCCCGATGTCTGAGGTTACTCCATTTGATCCTGGATGTTTGTTCTCAACAGGATTCCATTTGTATGTCAGGCATCTCCCAGTGCTCTGTGGAATCTCACGACACCACCATGTGCACTGCATTAACCCCGGGCTGCTCCCGCTGTCCCATACACCCTCCTTCTGATGATTCATTTTGTCATCTTGCTTGTTCCGGCAGCTCTGCTATGCACCATTTCAAAGGCAAAGTCTATGAAAACAAAGGCATCCAACCATGGATGGTCTTTGCAAAGTTTTGGGAACTTTTCTGACTTGGGGGATGAACAGGACCCAGATCTGTCCCTCGTCAAACAGCCTGGAGTGCATCTGAACTTGCAACTCTCCCCAGAGTAGAGGGGCTCTGTGCCAGAGCAGGTGCTTTTATGCAACAGTTCCCAGGTTGGCTCTCTGGCATCTCCAGTTAAAAAGATCTCAGGCAGCTGATCTAGGAAAGCTTAACTTTGCCCCCTACTACACTTGGAGTAGTCAGTTGTGGCTAATCTGGACCAATGGACTGATTCAGTATAAAGCAGCAAAATAGAATGCAATGTTGCAGCATAATTTCAATTTTTTTCACACACAATATTTTGCAAAGAGTAGCCTGTGCTGGTAATTCTCTCACAGTAGTGTTATATGTATACCATAGCAATAATAATGTGAGAAATATTAACTGGTTTAACTTGCTTTTTTGTGTTAGTTTTAATAATAATAATAATAATAATAATAAAATTATTATTATTATAAGAGTTGGTTTTTATATGCCGACTTTCTCTACCATTTAAGGAAGAATCAAACTGGCTAACAATCGCCTTCCCTTCCCCTCCCCACAACAGACACCCTGTGAAGTAGGTGGGGCTGAGAGAGCTTTAACAGAGCTGTGACTAGCCCAAGGTCACCCAGCTGGCTTGATGTGTAAGAGAGGGGAGCCAACCCAGTTCACCAAATTAGAGTCTGCTTCTTATGTGGAGGAAAGGGAAATCAAACCCTGTTCTCCAGATTAAGAGTCCACCACTCCAAATCGCTCTTAACCACTACACCACGCTGGCTCTTGATATTCTTAATTATTCCTTAAAATTATGTATGCATTCATTAATTTTAAATTCTGATCAGATTAACATTATGGTTACATCATTGTGACCCCTTAAAGACTGACATGTTTGTACTCTAGCATAAACTTTCATGGGACTACCACAAGAACTACCCTCCCCACCCTCCCCAACAATATGGGTTCCCTTCTGGAATTAGTGCTGCAAACTCTCACAAAATTGTGGATCCTCATGTATGAAAAGAACAAAACCATGATTACCTGAAGAGATTGAGGGCGGAAGAACTGTGGGGGTGGGGGTGGGGTGGGGGGAGTGAATGGTGTAGATGATCATTGTTTACCCCCCCCCCAAAAGAAGTATTTACCAGCAATTTAAATTATTCAATTCAGGGGGAAAGAACCTATGGGATGATCTGCTAAACTGCATGCATGTGTGATATGCAGCAGCAGGAAGGAGAATTCTATCTAACATACAGGAAACAGAATGATATCAGATGTCTGGCGCTGAAGGCAATAAAGAAACAATCTGTTCAAATTGGCTCTCTCCAGTACTGATCATGGTTCCATTATTCACTCGCAGTAATGGAAATATGTTGCTTTTCATACAGCCCAATGGAAATCTACCACCCCATAACCCCCATCTCCAACAGCAAGAAAAAAAACCTTCAGGAAGGCATGAATCCATGTGTGTGTGTGTTGCTAAGTATTAACAATTATCCCCGCAGAACAGAGATGCTGTGGGATACCTTGAGGGTCTTCCCACTCATACCTGCTATTGGGAAAGAGGGAGGGGGCTTCTCAAAGCACTTGCACAATGCTTGTCCCAATGCAAACGTTTTTGCTGTATTTTGACAGATTCTCTTATGAAGGAAGAGGGGGAGATGTTACAGGGCCAAGTTTCGATAAGAGACAGAAGAAGAAGAAGAGTTGGGTTTTAGATGCCGACTTTCTCTACCACTTAAGGGAGACTCAAACCGGCTTACAATCACCTTCCCTTCCCCTCCCCACAACAGACACCCTGTGAGGTTGGTGGGGCTGAGAGAGTGTGACTAGCCCAAGGTCACCCAGCTGGCTTCATGTGTAGGACTGGGGAAACCAACCCGGTTCACCAGATTAGAGCTCAGTGGTGAAGCATCTGCGTTGCATGCAGAAGGTTCCAGGTTCAGTCTCCAGCTTCACTAGTTAGAAGGGTAAGTGGTGCATAGAGTTGTCAGCTCTGGGTTGGGAAATATCTGAAGATTTGGGGGTGGAGCCTGGTGAGGGTGAGGAGTTAGGAGGGAAGGGACCTCAGAAGGGTATGATGCCATAGAGGCCACCCTCCAAAGCATCCATTTTCTCCAGGGTAACTGATCTTATTCACCTGGAGATCAATTGTAGTTAGGGATGCCAGCTTCCAGGTGGGACCTAAGGATCCCCTGGAATCACAGCTCATCTCCAGACTACAGAGATCAGCTCCCCTGGAGAACATGGATGCTTTGGAGGGTGGATTCTATGGCATTGTTCCCCACTAAGGTCCCTGTCCTCCCCAGACTCCATCTCTAAATCTCCAGGAGTTTTCCAACCTGGATCTGGCGACCCTGCCCCCCATCACCTGCTGGTGTCCAGTGGGGACCTGACAATCCTAACTGTGATAGCGGGAGATCTTCAGGCACCACCTGGAGCCTGGCACCCTAGTGATGCAATAGACTTTTGCCCAAGACCCTACTAATCTTACCAAGCCCCCACTGGTGGGCTCCTGCCTCCAGCGGGTGCTTCCTGCTGCTGCTCATCTGGCCGGCAGGGGACAAAATGTCTGGAAACCAGAGGAGGGACATCAGCAATGTCCCAATGCACTGATGCCATGGAAGTGATCTCATCATGTTGAGACTGTGGCATTTGGGCATGGCTGAGCCATAGAGTTTTGCCCAGATGCCAGGGTCCCTGGCAATGCATTGATGACACTTCCGGGAACATGGGGAATCTTTTCTGTACATTGCTGGTGAGCCCCCCTCCCAAGCAAGGTAACTCTCCCACCAGTTGCCGAGGGGTAGGGTTGCCAACCGCCAGGTGGTGGCTGCAGATCTCCTGCTATTACAACTGATCTCCACTCCAGCTGATAGAGATCAGTTCCCTTGGAGAAAATGGCCGCTTTGGTAATTGGACTCTATGGCATTGAAGTCCTTCCCCTCTCCAAATCCTGCTCTCCTTAGGCTCTGCCCACAAAATCTCCAGGTATTTCCCTGGCAACCCTTGGGGAGGGGGACCTAACATCGTAAGAGCTGCTGCCAGTCAAAGTAGACAACACTGACCTTGACAGACCAGTGGTTGGACTCAGTATAAGGCAGCTTCACGCTTTCAATGACTGGGAGAATAAATATTAGATTATGTTAATATTTCATTTGTAACTGCTAAAATTATATGTGCATTTTTGCCCATTTCACATTTTCAAATTTTTGTAACTTCATTGCTCACATTATGCCGAATGACCAGATTTCATCTTTCGATGACTATAAAGTCCTAAGAAATTACCGTATTCTGTAGCAAAACAGAGCTGATTTTCTCCACCTCAATCGTTTACCTTTCCCCTGTATTTATCGCTGAGGTAGGCCTTTAGTTGTGCTCTTGTGTAGATCATTTAGATGCAAAAGTATACATTCCAGAAAGGAGCAGATTTTGCAAAATACGATATTGAAAGAAGCAGCCAAGGGAGTGATCAGTAATTGTTTCACAGCAGACAGCATGTTCCAAATGACAAGAACAAAATGATCCTCTTTCCAAGAAACACATTCATTGTGATTCATGTCATATGCATGGTGGCCTTAAAATATGCTTACGGCGTGCTTTCAGTTGCCTCCTCCACAAAATGCTGTATGCTTTGTATCTTAATGCCTTTTCCTCGCTACTGTGAGAGCAACTAGCAGTTCTGGAAGACAGCAAGAGATGTCATTGGGAGGGGCCGTGGCTCAGTGGAAGAGCATCTTCTTGGCATGCAGAAGGTCCCAGGTTCAATCCCCAGCATCTCCAGTTAAAGGGACTAGGCAGGTAGGTGATGTGAAAGACCTCTGCCTGAGACCCTGGAGAGCTGCTGCTGGTCGGAGTAGACTAATGCTGACTTTGATGGACCAAGGGTCCATTAAATATAATGGACCCTTATATTCATTCAATATAATGGACCCTTATTCAATATAAGGCCCTGACCTGGATCGCCCAGGCTAGCCTGACCTCGTCAGATCTCAGAAGCTAAGCAGGGTCAGCCCTGGTTAGTATTTGGATGGGAGACCACCAAGGAATACCAGGGTTGCTGTGCAGAGGAAGGCACTGGCAAACCACCACTGTTAGTCTCTTACCATGAAAACCCCAAAAGGGGTCGCCATAAGTCGGCTGCGTCTTGACTGCACTTTACACACACATTCAATATAAGGCAGCTTAATGTGTTCATGAGTCATTCATGGTACAGAGGTTTGGTCTTCAGTCTAAGGCTTGCAACCCTGTGGTGGCATGAGGAGCCCATACAGGACTGCCATTTTTTTTTTGCTACATTTTGGAAGAACCTGTTGTTAGTGGAGAGCAAGGGTGCCAGGCCTCCTCCCTCTCTTTGCTTGCATACTAAGATGACCAGCAGGATGATAAAGTGACATCACTCAGCGGTTGAGAAGAATCCTCTCTGGCATGCAATAGTCTTTAGTCTTTACAAGGGTGTTTCAGCACTTGAAAAGGCATGGGGTGTGACAAGTGCTCCTGGGGTCACTGCGTACCCGATTCAGATGAGGGCCTAGTGGCAAATCTGGGGATGGCCTGGACATCTATGCTCTGTTTGTTGGCCCTCGGGGACAACTGGTTGGTGGGGTTGCCAACCTCCAAGTTGTAGCCAGAGATCTCCTGCAATTACAACTGATCTCTACCCGATAGCTGGAGAAAATGGCTGCTTTGGCCATTGGACACTATGGCGTTGAAGTCCTTCCCCGCCCCAAACCCCACTGTCCTCAGGCTCCACCCCAAAATCTCCCTCGTAGGGTTGCCAGGTCCCTCTTTGCCACCAGCAGGAGGTTTTTGGGGCAGAGTCTGAGGAGGGTGGGGTTTGGAGACTCACTCTCCAAAGAAGCCCTTTTCCTCAAGAGAACTGATCTCTGCAGTATGGAGTTCACTTGTAATTCCTGGAGAATTCTAGGCCTGACCTGGAGGTTGGCAATCCTATATAAAAGATAGAGTAGGGTGGAGTAATCAGGGGTCTTATAGGTGGGTCTGAGGAGAAACGGGAAAGTCATGGGTAGGAACATCTGGATTTTACTGTGTCCCGCCTCCCAAATCACAGTATTGGGTTGAGTAGGGTTTCCACCCACTTGAAATTTTGTTCATATTTGGGGAATTCTGTTTCTAATTGTACACTTAATAACATTTGTGCATACTTTTTGGTTACCAAGAGGTATTTCTTTTTTAAAAATTGAAATCTCATTAATCAATAGCAACATTTCACACAAATGATGGATGAATCGCAGAAAATCTATTTGCCACTGTGATAGGCTAAATCAATCAATATTTCCTGTATTGATATAAATCTACAGTGTCACTGACCTCCCATCTCTTCCATGTAGCATCAGCTGATAGGGAAATTTCCATTGGCTGCGACCACCATCTGGCATGAGTGTTCCTCTTTCCCATGGCTTTATTTACAATGATTAACTTAATAAATTAAATAAATAAACATGACTGGCCATTTAGAACAGTGTTTCAAAAATTTATGAGAGATTAATCACACTTAAAGGCCCTCCTTTCTTATACTCGCTTCCCCCAACATCCTTATTTGGAAATTCATGAACTGTAAGCATGATCTACCCTCAGGAGAGCATGCCTTCTGTGCTTCTGTATGAGTCATCGTCTGCCATTGATGCATGGAAGGTTTTGCCTTGGATTTGCTGCTCTATAGATGCACATTGTCCCCCCCATCCGAATTCTCAAAATTCTACATGAGGGCTTATTTTTGAGTTTTGAGAATTTGGTTGGGGGAAATGTGCATCTAGAG
Organism: Euleptes europaea; assembly: GCF_029931775.1. NCBI lineage: Eukaryota > Metazoa > Chordata > Lepidosauria > Squamata > Sphaerodactylidae > Euleptes > Euleptes europaea. The sequence goes on from NC_079320.1 coordinate 16,413,498, forward strand.
AGCAGCAAATCCAAGGCAAAACCTCCCATGCATAAATTATGGGCCATTTATGCTTGGTAATTAGCAGCGCGTTCCAGGCTGAATTGCCCCGCATATTTTTTTTTTAGTTTTTCACACTGAACCGTCATTCAGGAAGTGACAGTGAAGCCGGCACATAACTGCTTCGCATTTCTTAAGAGCCCCTTTAACGAGACCTTTTGTGTTTGCTCCGCCCCTGCCACGAAGAATCCCCTCAAGGAACCATGCAAAATTACAGCCATGCGTTAGCTATGCATACTAATGGCTATGCAAACAGGAATGAAGGAGCAGGCAGGTGGGGGTGGGTGGAATTTCTCCTTTTGCATCGGGACCGTGAATAGACATTTTAAAGGTCACATTTTTAAAAAGAGCTTTGAGCCAGCATCAAAATTGACCCTGCATAAATGGCCTATATGGGGGCTTATTTTTGAGTTATAAGAATTTGGATGGGGGAAAAGTGCACCTAGAGAGCAGCAAATCCGAGGCAAAACCTCCCATGCACACGTTGTGGACATTCTTCCTAAATGGAAGGAGAGAGAAGCAGTGACTCACAGTGCGATTGTAGTGAGGTGAGGTTTAGGGGAGCAAGAGATGTCTTGACAGCTATGGTGATGGAAAATTATCCAGGTGCCTCTGAGGCTAGGAAGAAGAGAAGAAGATGCTCTATGCTGGATTCAGAGTATCCTTTTCCAAATAGGAGGGATAACATACTAATCCTGTGATGTGTTAACACCTCTTGATTGGAGAGCCCAGGTTTGGCAGGCTGGACCCCTGGGACTTGGCACCCAGATTGGCTGAGACTGCTGGTGCACATATGGGGTGGGTTCTGAACAGGGGAGCTGTTCCTTTGTTCGGGGCTCTTTGTTTGGAAACTCTTTGGTGCATGTGGTTTTTTTTACCATGAAGGATGACAGTGATGCAAAAGAGAGCTGCAGCTGCACCAGGGATGGGGGCATCTTGCAACTGACAAAGACCAGATGTAACATGGTTTGTGAGTACTTAGTTGTGTGTGTAAGGTGCCGTCAAGTCGCAGCCAACTTCTGGCAACCCAGTAGGGTTTGCAAGGCAAGAGACTAACAGAGGCGGTTTGCCATTGCCTGCCTCTGCATGACGACCCTGGTATTCCTCGGTAGTCTCCCGTCCAAGTACAAACCAGGGCTGACCCTGCTTAGCTTCTGAGATCTGACGAGATCAGGCTAGGAGGGGCTGAGAGAGTTCTGAGAGAACTGTGACTGGCCCAAGGTCATCCAGCTGGCTTAATGTGTAGGAGTGGGAGCACAAGTCTGGCAAATGGTGGGAGATTTCCAAGGTGGGTGGGGGACTTCTTGAGCAACATAATAATGTTGCTGGCGTTGCACTGAGGTCAATCCCCATGAAGCCAAAGGTGACGTCAGTATATAACTGGGGACGTTCTAGTATTTGGGCCAAACTCTATGGTGTAACTGCTACTGCATCCCTGGTGATGCCCTTACACCACTTTTGGGCGCATGGGGGTGAAGTCAGTGCATCAGGATGCTGCCTCTCTCCCCCGATTTCCCCATGCATTTTGCTCTCATAGCCCAGCTGAGCGGCAGTGGGAACGACTTGTTTGCTGTGGGATCTTCCCCACCACTAGCAGGAACCTTGCTGGGGAGAAAAGGGAGGTATAAATATCTGAATTAATAAATTATTGTTCATTGTTTGGTTTCATTAGTGGGGTCTGAGCCAAGTGGCCCCTGTAGAGGTGGCTTGTAGCGCTGAGGCGCTACTTACCTTGGCTTGGCCCTGGGCCCCACTCCCTAAATTGCATCTTTGGGAAATGGCCAAAAGGAATTCCATTTGGGTGAAAATACCTACCCTGCTTGTCTTCAATGACACTGCACCTTTGATGTACTTTTCATGCTGGCACCCCGTTTATCATTTTTACGGTACGTTTCTTAAATCTTATATCTTCTTCTAGTTGCCTTGACAACAACTATCTCTCTTTTTTAAAAAAGTGGTATAGTATCAGTTTCATTTGCAAAGTTCATGTCAGAAGCAGGCGGTGATTAAATAGTTTCAGATTTCAGGATAAGACGGTAGGAATACCAACCTTTTGGTCTTCCTACTGCAGATGTGGAGTGCATTTAGATCTGAAAATGGGGGAGAGTACAGCAGAGAAAGAGAGGGACTAAAATCATTGTTCTATCTAATAGGAATTTGACTTGACATGCGTGTGGATGATGAAAGCCACACAATGGGGCCATTCACAGAGGGAAACTACATACACATGGGATTCCAGATATGCAGAAAAACTGAATTTTGTAAATTAATCAAAAGGAAAGAGAACCTAGTTAAAATGAGAAATTGCAGGTGGGAAACAATTGGAAAATCCCAATAAGCCCACTAAATCTTCCCCTCCAGGACTGAGAAAGCTAGGGATGTTGGCTAAATACACATCCAGAAAATGTGGGCAAAATGTGCGGAAACTCAAGGGGAGAGCAAGGCAACCTCTGACAGTCAGAAAATGCATGCATAATCAAGGCAAAGCCTTGTTAGCCTTTGCTATATGTTTAGGTGTTGTATACCATCTAAAATTCATTTTATACCAGTTTGCTCTCAACATTTGACATTCAGTAAATGTAGTATCTTTTGACCGCAAATTCTCCCACTGAGTCATATCTGTGACTGCTCCCCTAGATTTTGCATCTGTTTTATCATACAATCCTTTGCTTGTTCTGTTTCATACTATAATAACAGTTTACAGATTTCCCCTAACAGGTGTCTTGGGTCTCCCATTATTAAACAAGTAGTCATCCTTTCTCTTGAACATCCACCCTCCTTTTTCATCGGTTCTTTCATTGTTGAAGCCATGTGATGATACAGTTGATAGTGAATATTGAACATTGAATATTCAGTGGCCCAGGTATTTCCCAACCCAGAGTGGGCAACCCTGTTCACACTAGGGTCGCCAACCTCCAGGTGGTGGCTGGAGATCTCCCACTATTACAACTGATCTCTAGTTGTGCTGATCTCCAGTAGCACTGATGTAGCACTGGAGTGATGTGTTTCAAGCTGCTGACACCTGATAGAAATCTTGCTGCCACATTTTGTATCAGTTGAAGCTTCTGATGCACCTTCAAAGGCAGCCCCACGTACACTGTGTTGCAACAGTCCAATGTGGAGATTACAATACCATGGATGAGAATGTCTAAGTCAACAAAGTCTAAATAAAGGCTAGTTTATGAGGCAGAGGTAAATAAAATAAGGTGTTCCTATAGGGTTGCCAGCTCCGGGTTGGGAAATACCTGGAGATTTTGGGGGCTGAGCAGGGTTTGGGGAGGGACTTCAGCAGGGTATAATGCCATAGAGTCTGCCTTCCAAAGTGTCCATTTTCTCTGGGTTCAAATCTTCACTCCATCATGGAAGCTTGCTGGGTGACCCTGGTCCAGTCATACACCTCCAGTCTTACCTCACAGTTGTGAGGATAAAATGGCAGAGAGGAGAACGGTGGGCCCCCACTGGGGAGAAAGATGGGGTGTAAACGAAGCACACAAATAAATAAATAAATAAATAAATAAATACCCATTCATCACAGGAGCCAGCGTGGTGTAGTGGTTAAGAGCGGTAGCTTGGAGTGGTGGAGTCTGATCTGGAGAACCGGGTTTGATTTCCCACTCCTCCATATGAGCGGCGGAGGCTAATCTGGTGAACTGGATTTGTTTCCCCACTCCTACATACGAAGCCAGCTGGGTGACCTTGGGCTAGTCACAACTCTCTTAGAGCTCTCCCAGCCCCACCTACCTCACAGGTTGTCTGTTGTGGGGAGGGGAAGGGAAGGTGATTGTAAGCCAGTTTGAGTCTCCCTTAAGTGATAGACAAAGTCGGCATATAAAAACCAACTCTTCTTCTTTATGAAAAAAAATCTTTTGAAATAGAAAATTTTCTGCAGAAAAATAAAGTGCCGAAGTTCTAAATTTTCTGCCCCACATCTCTGCACTTGAACCCAGCAATATATATGAACAGCGTGCTGCCAGTCTAATTTGGGTGGTCTCATTTCCATACCTCCAGCATGTGCAGCAAAGACCGAGGTCTGGAGGCTGACTGATAGAGTGGCCTGCAGTTCCGGCTAAGACCTGGTATTCAAGAACAAGGTAGGGCAATGTTTTCCATCCTTCCTTTTTGATTCAGACCTTCCTTACACAGCTTTACATATGTGGTAGCCACGCAAAAGCCTGGGTGTGTTGGTCTCCAGCCCGCATAGGCCTGTTGTACACAGCCCGCTGCCTTGTGTAGGAGGCTGCTTCCAGCACAACTTGGCAAGGACACATTGTCCTGGGAAACCTTCTGGCTTCTCTATGTAATAACTCAAGCCCTTCCCCCCTTTCTGCTGTCTGTAGCTTTGGGTAGAAATCTCTCTTCTAACCTAACGTAGCACTTTGTGGATCTGACGAGGTGGATTCTGGCCCATGAAAGTCTACGCAGCCATACGTTTGTTGGTGTTTAAGGTGTTATAGCCCTGACCTGGATGGTCCAGGCTAGCCTGAGTCTTGTCAGGTCTCAGAAGCTAGGCAGGGTCAGCCCTGGTTAGTATTAGGATGGGAGACCACCAAGGAAGTCCAGGGTTGCTATACAGAGGAAGGCACTGGCAAACCACCTCTGTTAGTCTCTTGCCTTGAAAACCCAATAAGGGGTCGCCATAAGTCGGCTGTGACTTGACGGCACTTTACACACACACACACAAGGTGTTACAAGATTCTTATTTTAAAGACCACCATTTTAAAGGAACCTGTAGCTGATCCCCTAGTCTGAACGTCTAATTGCTACACTACATTGGTTCTCTCCGGAAGCATCAAACTGTTTTGTTCCAAATAAAACACTCCCAAATAAAACACTCCCAGTCCCTTTATTCGTTGTACCTGGCAGAACTGAGCTTTTTGTTGAGCAGAAAAGACAACAAACCATGCATGATGATAATATAAGGGGGGGGGAAACAAGACAAGGTCATCTGGGATGAAGATTACATTTCTCTTTGTTTTCAATGGAAGGAAGGAAAGGGAAGGTGGAAATGGAAATCTGTAAAACATGCGCTTGGCTCTCCGTTTAAGCTAAAGGTGTCAATTAGGTAGGTTTTTTTTCTTCCTTTTTGGCAGTGATGAAAGCCAAGCGACTGAGTAGAGAATATTAAAAGTACTGAATGCTGATAATGATTGAGTTTCCTGGGCCAAACCAAACCAGTACCCTCTCCTAGGAAGACCATCCCAGAAATATCCGTGAATATAAAAGTAAAGGCAGTTTGTTTGGCATCTAAGTGTAGATAGAAATAGGCAATTCCATGGATGTCTACACATTTCCAAAAAAATCACAAGCGTTAATGTAAGGAGTTGGGTTACACAACAGATGCTTCCTTACATTAACTCCCCCTTATCATATACAGCAACTCCGTTTGAGGGGGTGCAGGCTACCGGCAGTAAGGGCTGTATGCAAAAGAAGCACAATTATGTTGACTGTACCTGTTTTGACTTCATAAGCAGATGGAGAAACATTCTATTTTGAACACTTGTTCCGACAGTTAAAGAAACTTGAGTCCAAGACAGGCATGTTAAATTATTTATTTACAAAAATGTAGCCGCATAGGTACAGCTTTCGAGCATTAGAAGGTAAAGGTAAAGGTCCCCTGTGCAAGCACTGGGTCATTCCTGACCCATGGAGTGACGTCACATCCCGACGTTTCCAAGGCAGACGTTGTTTACGGGGTGGTTTGCCAGTGCCTTCCCCAGTCATCTTCCCTTTACCCCCAGCAAGCTGGGTACTCATTTCACCGACCTCGGAAGGATGGAAGGCTGAGTCAACCTTGAGCCGGCTACCTGAAACAGACTTCTGTTTTACCATCTCTTTCTTTCTCCCGTCCTAGTCCATGCCTCCTTTCAGTTCAGTACTTGTATCATCTTAGGGTCATACATGTCTTTGTTCCTCAGTGTGCAGCTCCCACTCTGAATCAGAACAGCAGGCATCCAAAACAAGCTTCAACACCCCCCACCCCCCCGGAACTGTTATCCTGAACTGAAATGGTCTAGGGAATTATTTGGCCTGTTGCAGAAGACCATATGTGGACAATTATATCATCATCAGTTTCAGGCATGGAAAGGAGATGAAGAAGATGTTTCAAAGTGGAAGGAGGGAGCTCTAGCAACAGGGCACTCTACCACAGGCTGCAGCTCAGTGCCTTGCAGTTGTTTGGGGAGTGGCTGTGGTTCAGTGGTAGAGCATCATCTTGGCATGCAGAAGGTCCCAGGTTCCATCCCCGACATCTCCAGTTAAAGGGACTAGGCAAGTAGGTGATGTGAAATACCTCTGCCTGAGCCGCTGCTGGTTAGAATAGACAATACTGACTTTGATGGAGCGAGGGTCTGATTCAGTATAACGCAGCTTCATATGTTCATATGTCCCCGCTGAATTCATAGTTCTCCAGGAAAGAGCAGTACTAGGACTTTTTGTATCTTTTGTGTCTGTGGAGCTAGCTTGTTTTCAGGAACAAATAGGGTTACCAGTTCCAATTTGGGAAATTCCTGGAGATTTGTAGATAGAGCCTGGGGAGGGCTGGGTTTTGGATGGGGAGGGACCTCAGCTGGGTATAATGCCATAGAGTCAATTCCCCAAAGCAGCCACTTTATCCAGGGGGAACTGATCCCTGTAGTCTGGAAATGAGTTGTAACTCTGGGAGAATTGCATTCTCCACCTAGGGGTTGGCAACTCTAGGAACAAATTGGAATATGGGGAAAGTAGGGGGAGCCAGTTGTTGGACAACAACACCATAAGAATATGAGAGGAACTGTGTTGGATTATACCAGTGGTCCATTTAGTCCAGCTACCTGTTATACACAGTGGCCAATCAGGTGTAGGTGTATGGAAGCTAGGATTACCAGGTCCCTTTTTGCCACCTGTGGGAGATTTTGGGGGCGGAGCCTGAGGAGGGTGGGGTTTGGGGAGGGGAGGGACTTCAATGCCATAGAGTCCAGTTGCCGAAGCGGCCATTTTTCCAGGTGAACTGATCTCTATTGGCTGGAGATCAGTTGTAATAGCAGGAGATCTCCTGCCACTACATGGAGGTTGGTATATATTAATTGAACATAGCTGGTGTATAACAAGGTGTATTAGGTGCACTAAATGACATACAACAATAACAAAGACAAGAAACTATGTACAATGCTATATAAATAGTCCCATAAGGGTACAAGTACCAAAAGTTCAAAGATATATGAGTAGGGAAGAAGTCTTCATGAAAAAGTTGCAAGGGAGATGATCATTTCTATTCGTCTTCAGCCCCGTTTCTGCATATAAAAAATGAAGACTTCCTCCCTACTCATATATCTTTGAACGTTTGATACTTGTACCCTTATGGGACTATTTATATTCCATTGTACATAGTTTTTTTGTCTTTGTTATTGTTGCATGTCATTTAGTGCACCTAATACACCTTGTTATACACCAGCTGTGTTTAATTAATATATACCAGCCTTTTCTGTACTCATTTCCTTACCTGTGGTATTAGTACAGAGGTGTTTATTTTGGTTGCTCACTACATGGAGGTTAGCAACCCTATTGGAAGCCCAAGCTGCCTCCTATTCCCCCGCCCCTGCAATTGTGGATATAATCTGAACTCCCTGGAATAAAAGGGTATGTAAACTAGGGCTGTTAAGGTACACTCCATGACTTCCATCATAGAAGGGCACTGCCCCAAACATCTCCCAATCTCTCAGTTTAGCTATTTGGCCATTAATCTGACACCCGAGTTTGTCATTACCATGCTTCTCATTTATTAAGTTGCAGTGTATTCAGTGTGCGCGTTTCTAGCTGTATTCTGCCTTTTCTGTTATCAGCATGAGTCATAAACATTCTGCTGGCATCCTGCTCAGGTATCTTGACTTGCAGTCATTCGAAGTTCTCCAGAGGAGCTGTCATGGTTCTTAAACAAGCTCTGCTAGAAAAAAACATGGTCCTTGGCATTACTGAATTGCAGCACCCCATATCAAACTGACCAGGGCTGGATTAACCATTAAGCAAAATAAGCACGTGCTTAGGGCATCAAGGGAAGGGGGGCAACACAGAAATTTTCCATTGCCGGATTTACCATGGACTGTATGCTGCAAAACTGCAAATGGTGCAGCTGAACCAGGGTCCATAAAAAGCAGGAGAAAACTTTTCAAATACAAATAACGGGGAAGGATACACAAATAAACGTTATTTTCCATTTTACTGTAAGCTGTGTTTCATTTTGAAAAATAAAATGTTATTTGATGGTTTATTATTGTTTATATTTTGAATCACTTCTATATGGGGGCACCAAAATCTGTTAAGAGTTTAGGGACTCCAAAGGTCTTCATCCGGCCCCGAAACTGACATATAGGGCGAAAACGCATGGTCGCTTTAACCTCCTTTAATCCCTGTTTTAGCCAGGATCGAACGTACATTAGGCGAAACGCATGTGTTCGATCCTGGCTGAATCCTGGCTGAAACAGGGATTAAAGGACGATAAAGTGACCATGCGTTCTCGCTGTCTCCAGCTTTCCCAAGCTCACAGGGACGGATCCTGTTTTCTGAGATCCAGCCTTGGTCTGTGTTGTGCCTTTGGAGGACTCCCTGCGAAAAAAGTGTTAGTGTGTTGCTTGAGGGTTTTTTTAAGGGCTTAGCTCCAGGTTCTGCGAACCAGAGGGGGATGCCTTTTGTAAATGTGCAAGTTTAGTACATGGCACGGTGCAGAGTGCAGTTTACCTTTTCCTGCACTGCAGTTGTTGTGTTTTAAACTGTTGCCAGTGACATTCCCCCTACCCCCTGCAAAAAGAATAAACACTCTCTTGGCTTTTAAGTCAAGGACATGTCGCCGCAGAGTCAATGAATACAGGAGGCTGAACAGAGCTTTTCAACAATGTGAGAGAGCTAGATTTGAAGAAGAGTTGGTTTTTATATGCCGACTTTCTCTACCACTTAAGGGAGACTCAAACCAGCTTACAATCACCTTCCCTTCCCCTCCCCACAACTAGGGTTGCCAACCTCCAGGTACTAGCTGGAGATCTCCTGCTATTACAACTCATCTCCAGCCGACAGAGATCAGTTCACCTTGGCAATTGGACTCAATGGCATCAAAGTCCCTCCCCTCCCCAAACCCCGCCCTCCTCAGGCTCCACCCCAGAAACCTCCCACCAGTTGCGAAGAGGAACCTGGCAACTCTACCCACAACTCTACCCTGGGTGGGGCTGAGAGAGTGTGACTAGCCCAAGGTCACCCAGCTGGCTTCGGGTGTAGGAGTGGGGACACAAATCCAGTTCACCAGATTTGAATCCAGTAGCACCTCAGAGACCAACAAGATTTTCAGAGTATGAGCTTTCAAGAGTCAAAGCTCCTTTTGTCAGATAGCTTTGAGTCTGGATAGTGTATCTCCGTCAGTCTGGATTTGTCTTTATGCCTCACTTGAATGGAATGGAAATAGTAGGGAACCATGTGTCTTTTTCTCCAGAGGGAGATAGAAATAGGCTAGTGCCATTCCAAGCAATTACCATTCAGTACCCATCAATGGCATTTAACCAGAGGCACAGAACCCGCCTGGTTTCCCATGCTTTGTGTGTGTCATTTGCTGAGATACAGCTTGTTTTGGGATCAACACTTTTCTGGGATTAAGAGCCAAATTAATCAGTATTATGCACAAGTATTTAATGGTTTTACAATAGTTTAGGTTAGAAGGTTTGTATTCATTCCAGCTATTTACAAACAGTAACTTGTCCAAAACTTGTATTGATAGGTAGAACTGTTGTGTAGTTGTTATGCCAAAACACAGAGGGTCTCCTTCTATTGGGGAAATTAGCTGGAGACTAAATAGAGCTTTGCAAGAGGCTGGCATGGGGATCTTTCTAAACCAATTCTGCCCCTAGGTGAGCAGACAGATGGAGAGCAACCCAATAATGAGGAGGCTTTTTATGAATTTTAAGGGTTTTATTAAAAGTAATCAAATAGGGTAAAAAAACACACACACAAACAAACAATTCCCAACACACACAGAGCTAAGAAAGTAAAGGGTTGAGATTCCCAAGCGGTTCATAGTCACCTTTCCTGCAGAATGAGGTTCCAGAATAGCAGCTGCATGAGGGAAGGGGAAAAAGGACTACACGCCAGGTGTAGGACTCGCATCTTGTGTTCTGGATCCAAAATGAGAAGCCACTGACATGTGCCAGGTCCCTCTGTTTTATAGTCAAATTCTGCCCTTGGGGCAGACTGACTCACAGGGCATGTGAGCAGTGGGGCACAAAGGTAAGATTGCTTCAAAATTGGAGAAAGATTGAGTGGCGAAAAGGTGGGAGCCAGGGTGATCGGAATATGAGGGGATTATTGATGACTGTCAATCGCTCAGCGATTGTGTTTTTGACAGCTTGCAGGAACTGGGAGCAGAGAGGGGAAGGAGAAGATGGGATTAGCTTGCCCTGAGAAGGAATGTAAGGTGTGGAAGGGGGAAAAGCTATTGTTCTGAGTCTGAAGTCATCAGGCAGATATTGATATGCTGGCCGTGTCTTTGGTTATGCAAAGGTGTCCAGGAAGGCAGCTGTTCCAGGGCGAGTCTCTGGCAGGGAGGCTCAGGAGCAGATTTTGGAGTTCTCTGTTCTGCTCTGCATTCGCCTCTGCATTCGCCTCCACTTCCCTTCTCCGGGTCCAGGTGCTGAGTGCCATTCGCAGGTCCCTGCTGGCTCTGTACAGCGATGTTCGGTGGGGTGTCTGGGGTGCTCCTGTGTCTTGGAGTGTGGTGCTGTCTCTCCATGCCTCCCCTGCTATTCAGCAACAGTCCCAATGTACAGACATGAGAGTCCAAGGATGTCTGTCCATATTACAGGGGGTATAAAAGGGTATCGTTACATAGTTTGCGTGTTTCTTTGTTGTATGTTTTATATTGTGTTGAAAAATTAAAAAAATTAAAACCGAGAGCCAAATTAAACATGATGGCAGCCATAGATCTGTCCCATGGCCACCAATGCTATCTAGAAGCAGTTGTAGTTCTTAAAAAATTGCCACAAGGCCCCAGTCTGGATTTAGGGTTGCCTGCTCTGGGTTGGGAAATACCTGGATATTTTGGGGGTGGAGCCTGAAGAGGGTGGGGCTTGGGGAGGGGAGGGACTTCAGTGGGGTATAATGTCATAGAGCTCGTCTTCCAAAGTGGCCATTTTCTCCAGGTGAACTAATCTCTGTCACCTGGAGATCAGTTGTAATAACAGGAGATCTCCAGCCACCACCTGGAGGAAGGCAACCCTAACTAGATTGGGTGAGCAGTTCAGCAGTCCCAGAAGCTCTTGTCCCCCCCCCATTTATTTTCAAGTGCCAAAACAAGCTGTATCTGCACCTGAAAAGGTGCACAGGGACGACGAAGACAAGAGCTCCTGGGTCCAATGTGTCACCCACCCAATCTGGATTGGGCCCTGAAGCAATTTTTCAAGAACTACAACGGCTTCTAAACTGGCGTTGGTGGCCACATGATAAACCTGTGGCTGCCGGCAAGTTTAGTTTGACTCTTATGATTCAGTTCGTCAGCCCTCATCCGTTCCAAAACTGCCTCCAGGCACCTGTTCATGGTTTCCGCAGTCTCCCTGAGTTCTGCTGGAACCTGCCTCGAGGTGCCCGGAGAGGCAAATTCCCTAAATACATAACAGATAATTATAAGAATTGTTAGCGAACTACAGTTTCTTGGTTTCTTGTGCAAAGCCAGCACAGTTACACCTTGTCTAAATACTTTTCTAGTGTCGATACACTGCTTTCAGAAAACTCTCTAATGTTAGCAAGGGTGGCGAAGCCGAAGGGGGCAATCCGGTATTGCGTGCCTCGTGATCCGCAGTCTTCCAACATGCAGCTCTCAAGGGTGCCTCCAGCCTCTTGGCAAGCATGAGCGAGATTGTCGAGATGATAAAGCAATAATTCAGTTTTCAATTTGAGCTTGGTTTTCAGGCCTTCTGTGTCTCAAAATAAAAACAACAACAATATAACCAAGGGCCATTTTATAACAGTCTTAAGTCACCGTAGAATTAGATTTAACCCTGTATGCCTCTTTTACCAACACAATGAGCTACACTTTTTGTTTTCGAATTTGCAAAAACCTTTCTCCTTTTTGAGACCAAGGTCTGAACACATGAAGCTGCCTTCTACTGAGACAGATTGTTGCTTACTCTGACTGATAGCAATTCTCCAAGCTCTTAGGCAAAGGACTTTCACCTTAGCTACTACCTGCTCCTTTTAATTGGAGATGCTGGATATTGAACCTGGGACCTTCTGTATGCAAAGCAGATGTTCCACCACAGAGCCACTGTCCCATCCATTGTATGAGCATTAAATTCATCCAGCATTCTTGCCATGCTGATCTATATTTACCTTCTGACTAAAATGTTGGATCCCTTTGCTTTACCTTCTGACTAAAACTTTGGATACAAGATTACTTGTGTTTTGGGTCCACCTGGGTGATCTATGATAGTGGAAAAATACAGAAGTCCAGATTCGGGGTGGGGGGAGTCCAAATTCGGGGGGGGGAAGTGCTCCAACACTTTTTCCTCAAGAAAGAAGTACATTTTTATGACATATAAAATATCTGCAGTTGGTTTCTCTGCTGCTATGGCTGCAGATTTCAAGCTCTGCTGTTGTCCACGGTGAGGCTCCAGCAGCCAGGAATCCCAGGAGAACAGGCAGATCTAGCCAAGGCAGAGATGGGCTAAGGGCTGGAGAACACCTGGACAGTGTTACGGACAAGGCCAGTACTTATAGCCAGATGAAGCTGGTAGAAACTGAGGGATGGGCAGAGCTATGTTGGCATCTGTGGGGGATAATAATGTCATTGTTTCATCCTTTTCCCTCTGCATCACTAGCTTGGTGAAAACTTGTGCTTTATTTTAACTATGGTTTGTTTGTGAAATCAAGATTCAGCTCACAAACTATCACTCCGCTCCTGGTTTGCCATGACCGATACTGGCTTAATTTATTTCCCTCCGTTGCCTAGTACAGTCTCACCAGCCAACGCAGGATGTCTGCATTCACACATCACATAAAACTATACTTAGGACTAACTATAGGTAATAAACCAACCACAGATCCTGTCATTGCCCTGACCTGGATGGCCCAGGCTAACCCGATTTCATCAGATCTCAGAAGCTAAGCAGGGTCAGACATCATGTGGGGATCTCTCCAGTGTGTGAATCAGTCTACACCTTCTTTAGGTAAGGAGGGTGGATACTTCATCCACATGCCTAGTTTGATGTTGAAGAACTGAACAGTAAGGAAACACAGGTCTATTGTTAGGGTTGCCAGGTCCCTCTTCACCACTGGTGGGAGGTTTTGGAGGCGGAGCCTGAGGAGGGCGGGGTTTGGGGAGGGACTTCAATGCCATAGAGTCCAATTGCCAAAGCAGCCATTTTCTCCAGGTAAACTGACATCTATTAGCTGGAGATCAGTTGTAACAGCTGGAGATCTCCTGCCACTACCTGGAGGTTGGCAACCCTATCTATTATGCTTGGCTGTTTCACTCGCTGTCACCCCTCCGATGACTTTGGGTCTTTATTTGGATTATGCACGCCTTTTCTGACCACCAGAGGTCACCTCGCTCTCTCCCTGCGTTTCCCTGCTTTTTGCCCACGTTTTCAAATTCAAGATAAAACAGGTCCCTCAAAACGCGGGCAAGATGCAGAGAAACGCAGGGGGAGAGCGAGGCGACCTCTGATGGTCAGAAAAGGCATGCATAATCCAAACAAAGACCCGGAGTCATCAGGGGGTGACGGCGAGTGAAACAGCCACGTGGCTGACCAAAGTGCCCAAGTGCCCAGGTGGATGCAAGCTTAGGGAACTGTTTCCATCGCTTCAGGACAATATTATCTTTCTGGAGGAGATAAAATGGTGATGTTTTGAAGTTATTGGAAATAGAGTATCTGAAGTTGATCAAGCGCTTTTTGAATGTCATCTATCAGTTACAATTATAGGTTACACTTTCTAGTGTGCTGTCCGTGTTGCAATTGACAGGGGGGAAAAAACCTTTGCTTGGCAACCTTCATAGGATGAGTACGTATAATCAAAACCTCTCTTTGTAATGACTGCCAATGCTATCCAATTTGAATTCCTGTCTCTCCAATTACTGAAGCTTGCCATGACTGAATATTGTGTGTGTTTTTTTTAAATCTCTCAGCGGTATCCATTTTAATTATCATCTGCATTTTGACAAAGCCGAGCCACCCGTTTGCAGGATATTATAAGTTTTACAAAACTGCAGAGGCGAGCAGGAACTCATCATTTAGCCAAATGATACCTTTGTTGAAGAATAATAAGCTCATTTCTTGAATGCAACTCATTTCCCCCCCCTCCCCAATTTGCATTGCTGAGCATACGACAAATGTGTTGTCGGGGAGGGTGTGGGGGGGAAAACCCTGACATTTTGTTTAACACACTTGGCTGGGCAGGGGTGATTCAAAGAATGAAAACAGCATTAACTTGGCATTGTTTGGAAGCAGATAACGTTTGAATTGACTTTGCCGCTTCTAGAATTTGAGGAGAACCATGAGAAGGAGAGATTGCGACACAAAAGGTTGTCCTTTGGGAATCTTCTATAAAGGTGCTGGTTTATTTGTGTGTGTATTAATAAGACCCTTGTGTGACAGAGAGAATCGGGAGTGTATTGACTGCAGCATATAGACCCCCAGTATAGGGTTGTCAGGCTGGTAGGAGGGTGGGGGGCAGGGACATAGTGTGTGTGTGGGGGTAGCAAATTAATAGAATAATGTCACTTCTAGGAAATACCCAGAAGTGTCCACGGTAGCTCTAGGAATCACCAGAAACTCTGTGATTTTACCATAGAGTTTCTGGAGATTCTTAGAACTTCCACTGTCGCCCCCAGGTATTCCTGGAAGAGACATCATTGTATGGGCAACACCACTGAGTTTTTAATTTTTTATTAATTTTATTTTTTTCATTCCCCCCTCCGCCACTTCTCCAAGAAGTGGTGGGGAATGGGAACTTTGGCCAGGGGACCTCCTGCCCCTACTGGGAGCTTATATAATAAAGGGGGGAGTCAGGTAGTAAATGTGTAGTACTAACAATATAATAACTAGTACCCAACCTCTGATATGAAATTGTATCAGGTAGGTGAGGCTGAGAGAGTGTGACTAGCCCAAGGTCACCCAGCTGGCTTCATGTGTAGGAGTGGGGAAGCAAATCCAGTTCACCAGATTAGCCTCCGCCGCTCATGCGGAGGAGTGGGGAATCAAACCTGGTTCTCCAGATCAGAGTCCACCGCTCCAAACCACCGCTCTTAACCACGACACCACACTGGGGATTGAACCTGGGGCCTTCTGCATGCCAAGCAGATGCTCTGCCACTGAGCCACAGCCCCTCCGAATTTAGATTCTGAACTGCACAAACTACACATTACAGCAGACACATTTTACAGGGAAATTTAGCGATTGAAAAATTGCCGCAAATGGCGCAGTGGCCTCAAGCAAACCTGTTTCCCCTCCACATCTCTTTAAATGCTGAAACAGCCATGGGGGGGGGGGGCAATTTCAGCACTTTAAAAGGTGTGGAGGAGGGAAACAAGATGACTTGCTACTGCTGCGCCGCAGGCCTGATCTAGATGAGACCTTCATGGCAATTTTTAAAGGGATGGAATCTCCTCTAAAATGGCGTCAGTGGCCAGGGGTCGGACCTGTGTCCACCATAACTTTCCCTTTGGCTCAGAGAGAGGAGCAGACAGACGCTGGTGACAATTGCCAACCTCCAGGTACTAGCTGGAAATCTCCTGCTATTACAACTGATCTCCAGCTGGAAGAGATCAGTTCACCTGGAGAAAATGGCCGCTTTGTCAATAGGACTCTATGCCATTGAAGTCCATCCCCTCCCCAAACCCCGCCCTCCTCAGTCTCCGCCCCGAAAACCTCCTGCTGGTGGTGAAGAGGGACCTGGCAACCCTAGCTGGGGCACTTGCCGGTCAGGATCTCACTTTCTGGGTGTAAGCCAGCGGGGGCCATCTCCCGGACTAATTACATGGCAGCCCCAAGAGACACGTGCCGCCACCGTTCCAGACGTGTGCCAAGCCCCAAACGCAATGGGGAAGGCTCCCGCACCATCCAGTGAAACTGACAAGGAGGGACCACGGGCAGAGAAGCCTCTCAGGGAGAACCAGAGGGAATCCATTTTCTCTGACCCAGTCTCCAGCAAGCTGTCATTTTGCAAGAGATGACCAGGCACACATGCAGTCCTCGCCCCCCCTCCATATGCATGATTAATGGCCCATCGGAAGCCTCCAAGATATCAGCTCCAGAAGATCGCTCCTCCGGCATTGCGAAAGTGACTCGCCCGGATGCAGCTGTTCGTGTCTTTGTATCCAGCCAGATAATTCCATCAACAATCGTCTCCTGACCCTCCCGGAATTGCACAAGCCATAGGTTTTAGCTTACCCGTCTCAACTGCCCTTTTGCCCCACCCCGGCAGCCGACCATTAGGGTCATTATCTCCTTTGCTCACACAGGGAACCACCTGGGTAATCCAATCAGCCCCCACCCCCTGAGAGAGTATAACTGTGGTCTCCTTAGTCCAGGGGTGGGGAACCTTTTTTCTGCCAAGGGCCATTTGGATATTTATGACATCATTCATGGGCCATACAAAATTATCAACTTAAAAATTAGCCTGCTATATTTGGTCAAACATTTAGCCAAGAGGAACCACTGGAGATGGCTTGAACTGTCTGCCACGTAGAGCGACTTGCTTTTGAGCTCTGCCGTCCCCAGCTGGGCCCAAGAGATTCAGGCAGGGCAGCATCCTTCTGAGCTGGAGATAAGCCAGGACCCATGAAGGGCCAGACCAATTGATTTCGCGGGCCTTATACGGCCCCCGGGCCTGACGTTCCCCACCCCTGCCTTAGTCCATACGCTACCAAGGTCTTCCCCTTGCATACTTGCTGTTACTCTGTCGGTCTGGGTAGCAATGCCAGACCACCCAGCTCTCCAGCCTCGCTGGTTAAGCCATGGGGAGTCCCCCCCACCCCCCTCCCCCTCCTTTAGCCGCATGGAAACTTGGAAGTCCGCTCCAGGATCAGGTGCAGTATCACCCCCCTTTCAAGGAACCTGCCACACTGGCGGACGTCTCTATGCTACCACCTTTATTTCTTAGACTCTGACCGTGTGATGTGTATGTGTAATTTTGTATGCGTGTGCAAACATATAATTTGAGTAAAATTCTTTTAAACCTAATTCCATTGCTTCTGCCTCATTTTCTGGTCATGGTATGGACTCTGGTAGACAAAGGTTGCATCCTGCTTAACTTATGTCCAGTGCCGGTTATTGAATGCTAATTCCCCCATATAATAATTCGTAACCGGGCATTTTGGCTAACATGGGATCTGATAGGGCAGTGATAGCGAACCTTTTAGAGACCGAGTGCCCAAACTGCAACCAAAAACCCACTTATTTATCGCCGAGTGCCAATGCGGCAATTTAACCTGAATGCCACCCCCAGAGGGGGCCCAGAGGGAGAGGCTAGGGTTGCCAAGTTCCTCTTCACCATGAGTGGGAGGTTTTGGGGTGGCGCCTGAGGAGGGCGGGGTTTGGGGAAGGACTTCAGTGCCATAGAGTCCAATTGCCAAAGTGGCAATTTTTTCCAGGGGAACTAATCTCTATTGGTTGGAGATCACCTGTAATAGCAGATCTCCAGCTAGTACCTGGAGATTGGCAACTAGTTCCTTAGTGTTTTCTCTCTACATATCAAGACAAATGGAAAGGTGTTTGGAGGATAGCTTGTGGGCACTTCAAAGGTGGAATAGGACTGCACTCCCCTCCGCCCGCACAGACCCAGAGGGTGCCGGAGAAGCCGCTGGAGGGAAAGAAGGAAGGAAGGAAGGAAGGAAGGAAGGAAGGAAGGAAGGAAGGAAGGAAGGAAGGAAAGAAGGGAAGGGAGGGGGAAAGGGAAGGAAGGGAGGGAGAGAGAGAAAGAAAGAAAAAGAGAGAGAAAGGGAGAAAGAAATGGAGCAAGGAAGAGAAAGAAAAGGACAGAGGGAGACAGAAAAAGAAAGAGGCCATTTATGCATGGGAGGTTTTGCCTTGGATTTGCCACTCGGTGGGGCGCGGTGGCAGGCTTGTGAGAGGCGAGCAGGGTGGGGCAGAGGGCGCCTCCTTCGCACCCACCGACCAGCCATGCCCCTCCGCCCACACAGGCCCAGAGGGCGCCGGAGAAGCCGCCGGCCATGCCGAGTGTGAGCGCCCGGCTTCTGTTCCCCGCTCTCCCACCCGCCTGGCCGGCCGCGCACGCTCCAGCGGCGGCAATGGCGGCAGCTTCTGTGGGAGAGTCCGGGGGCCACCGCCAATGATGTCGGAGGTTCCCCACCCCTGGGCTACAGCCTCCCCCATCTGGGGCGGGGCAGAGCCGGAAAGGCCAGCGGCTTGGAGGAACCGTGCGTGCCGGCAGAAAGGGCTACGCGTGCCGGAAGTGGCACCCGTGCCATAGGTTCGCCAACACGGTGATAGGGAGTAACAGGTCTGCTGTCCTGTATGATTGTCTCTGTTCCTCCACCTGTATTATTTGTAAATTGAGCAAATACAAAAAGGCCATAAGGTTTCAGTGCGCTCTCTTCCAAAGGGAACCAATCCAGGTAATCACTGCGCGTGGAACTCCTCACCGCTTAGGGAAACAGAGAACGTGGAACAGTATTTTCAAGTTAATACTTAAAACTTCTTCAGCAGATCACAAGGAAATGAGTCCTTCATTTTATTTCATTGGGCTTTATTGCTCTCGTAATGTTTTCCCACTGTGCATTTAATATAAAAAGAACTCTGCTCACAATAAATATGGGAGGGTGTGTTTCTGTCTCATTCGGTCTCATCCAAACTCTGCATGGGCAGTGGATAGAAAAATCCCCATCCGACAGATTGCTCACCTGCACATGATTATCTCATCTTCTGTTTTCATGAAGACTAACAGCATTTTTATAAATCACTGTGCCCTCCTAAAATCCCATTCAACAGGGCAGTTCAATAGAAAATGACATAATGAAGTCAGTTACCACTTGCTGGAGAACTGTGCGCCTATGATTCAACCTAGAAAACAATTCCCCTGATATTTGGGGCTATTGGCCATTCTAAAAGTACAGTGTTTAAGATGCTTGGAATTACCCTGCTGTTTGCCTGGCATAAAGCAAATTTAGGGTCCTGAAATCAGGACTTATAGGAATCCTTTCCATTAAAAACAGCTGGCTTTCACTGCCATTTGCAATCTAGTTACTGTTGCTGAACTCTTCTAAGCATGCATGCCACTGCTTCCAGTGTCAGTAAGCAAAAACCAGAGGCTAAAGTTGAATGTTTGCACAAGTGATCACAAAGGAGGTATTCTGAAGCCAAGGCCTGTAGAGCAAACCTTTAGGAAATTGCATCCAACACATCCTGAAGACTTAAGAGCAGGTTGCAACTTCCACCAATTTCTTCCTTCCATTGCAGACTCTTCTTTATGAGGGCAGGGCTCAATGCTCAATGAACATAAGAACATAAGAAAGGCCATGCTGGATCAGACCAAGGTCCATCAAGTCTAGCAGTCTGTTCACACACAGTGGCCAACCAGGTGCCTCTAGGAAGCCCACAAACAAGACGACAGCCGCAGCACGATCCTGCTTGTGTTCCACAACACCTAAGATAATAGGCATGCTCCTCTGATCCTGGAGAGAATAGGTATGCATCATGGCTAGTATCCATTTTTACTAGTAGCCATGAATACCCCTCTCCTCCATGAATACCCCTCTTAAAGCCTTCCAAGTTGGCAGCTATCACCACATCCTGGGGCAGGGAGTTCCACAATTCAACTATGTGTGGTGTGAAGAAATACTTCCCTTTATCTGTTTTGAATCTCTCACCCTCCAGCTTCAACAGATGACCCCTGTTCTAGTATTATGAGAGAGGGAGAAAAGCTTCTCCCTGTCCACTCTCTCCATAACATGCATAATTTTATAGACCTCTATCATGTCTCCCCTTAACCGCCTTCTTTCCAAGCTAAACAGCCCTAAGCTTTGTAACCGCTCCTCATCAGGCAGTTGCTCGAGTCCCCTGATCATTTTGGTTGCTCTTTTCTACACCTCCTCAAGCTCTGCAATATCATTTTCTAGGTGTGGTGACCAGAACTGTACACAGTATTTCAAGCATGGTCTCACCATAGATTTGTACAAGGGCAGTGTGATTGCAGCAGTTTTATTCTGTATTCCTCATCTAATTATGGCCAGCATGGAATTTGCCTTTTTCACAGCAGCAGCACACTGGGTTGACATCTTCATCAAAGGATCCACTACCACCCCAAGATCCCTTTCTTGGTCTGGAGGCAGTATATCATCAGAAATTATAATTCTTTAGGGTTTCCAAGACTGGGTTGGAAAATTCCTGGAGATTTTGGGGTAGAGACTGTGGAGGGGAGGGACCTCCTTGCCGTGTAATGCTGTAGAGTCCTCCATACAAAGCAGCCATTTCCTCTAGGGGAACCGATTTTTGTAGCTTGGAGATCAGTTGTAATTCCGAGAGGTCTCCAGGCCCCACCTGGAGGCTGGCAACCTTCCTTTCTTAGCCGGTTTCCAATCTTTGCATGCTACTTTCCCCATAGGGTTCTTGCAACAGAACTTAGTCATAGCAATTTTGTACCACTAGATGTCCCCTGGGCTAAGTGTATTTATAGAACCTTGCATTAATAGGTTTCTTTCTCCCTTTTTTTAACCAGACCTGTGCAGGGTTTTGGCTCAATTATTCCACTTCAGCTTTTGGAAAAGAAAAAAGAAAAAAAGAAAAAGGAAGAAAAAGAAAAGAGAAGGAAATTCTAAATTGCCAGTAGTAAACGATCTAATGAGAATAATGTAGCAACCAAGATTGCTCCTCTATAAATAGACTGGAAGAATGCCACACTTTGGCTGCTATTCACATTTTGCTAGCATTACTCAAGTATGAATGGCTGGCTGCTGTGTCTGCAGGGCTTGCGTCTTGGAAACCAAGGCTCATAGATTGCAATATTAAAGTGTAAAAATGTATAAGAGCTTTCTAGGTGCACGTCAGTCTTTCTGGGTTCAGTCTCGGCAGCTTCCATCCTTTCTTGTGGAATTCTGGAAGTAATACAATAAGGACCAAATTAGATATAATAATGGGATATCCATGAACAGGTTTCCAACAGCCCCCCCCCCCCCCGGTTTAATAGCAGCCATGGATTGGAGCCACAATCTGGATTGGAGTCACAAGGAGGGGGATTTCACCTTTGTGCCTTTTTCCTGCTCATACGTTAACTTTGGCAATTGGACCTTATGGCATTGAAGTCCCTCCTCAGGCTCCGCCCCAAAAATCTCCCAACCTGGAGCTGGCAACTCTACCAGAGAGGCATGGCCTTCTTTCCTCCTATTAGATAAGCAACAATTTGGGGGTCGGGGCAGTCAATAGAAAGGGAAAATAACAGGGGGCAAAGAGCTAGAACTTTGGCTGTTATTCTCCTCCCCAGCTACTAGTAATCCGGGTGGGTGGGTGGGAAGGGACTTCTGTTCTTAGATCTCCTATCATCAATGTACTTTGACACGAAAACTAAATCTCCCTGTCTAAAATGAAGCTAGAACTTTTCTCCCTGATGTAAATTTCCGTCTTCATGGAGTTTGTTCCCCACATGGGAAATTCAGTCCTGCAATCTGATGGTATGATCTAGGAAGGATTCCTCCACAAGCTTTTTCTATCCATGGAGATCAGCTCAGGTGCTGGCTGTATTAGAAAGGCAGCATTTGGACTGGAGTGACTTATGGCTCTGTTTGCCTAGATTTCTTTTCTTACTCAAGTCTAGGATTAGTTATTGCTTATGTGACTCTCTCTACATTGTGGCCATACAATGGGCCATTTCCCGCCTCTCCGGGTCTGCTGCTTACACAAGTAGGTTAAATTTGGGATTCCTTCTCTTTTGGTTTCCCGAAGGTCACGTGACATATTGTTCAGCATTGTGTATCCAGTCGGACGGCGACATATTTAGATAAACACCGGGCAGCGCTGACAAAGGATGTTTTGCTGAAGCGTGCCCTCGAGAGGTCCTATGGGCAATGCCTCGCTGGCCAAATTTAGCTTTATGCCTCTAGAGATGCAAGCGCTTCTTTCTTCCGACAACTCAATAAGCAACTGTATTCTCCACACACCGTATGAGCTTTTAGTAAAAGCGAGCAGCCACTGTTTTTCTGGCTGATATCGCGGGGGATAGAAGACAGACCGTCATGAAATCGTAACGCATCGGCCAGGGAGTTTCGCTTACCTGTTACGAACCACAGCCATGCTAGAGTGTGACATCCAGCAGCGGCTTTATGTAATCTCTCGTTGTGGTTTGTTCCGGTGATTTAGATCAGGGGTGGCCAGATTCCTCTGGCAAACCTCCCTATCCTTTCTGGAAGGTGTGTGAACAATGCAGTAACCAAGATGACGAATTGCTTACAGAGCCACTGCTCCTTCTCCTTACAGGGGCCAAACCACTCAAGACATAAGTAGGGTTGCCAACCTCCAGGCACTACTGGAGATCTCCTGCTTGTACAACTGATCTCTAGCCAATAGAGATTAGTTCACCTGGAGAATATGGCCACTTTGGCAATTGGACTCTATGGCACTGAAGTACCTCCCCTCCCCAAACCCCACCCTCCTCAGGCTCCGCCCCAAAAACCTCCCGCCGGTGGCAAAGAGGGACCTGGCGATCCTAGACATAAGAGATTTGTGATAATATCTACTGTTTCTTAAGAACAGCCACAGTGGACTCCACTGGCTGGGGGAGGGGGGTGCTAGGCGATGAAGACTTAATTATTACTTTCATGTAATTTTCCTGCTGTCGATTGCTTTCCTTGCTGCCCTGATGCTGCTGTTGGCCCACTGGTGGAACAATGCCAGAAGCTCATGGGACACACGGACCAATGTCTTTCCTACCACACCCGAATCAAATTTCAATAGCTAGACAGGCAAAACTGTTTTTGCTGAGCCCAGCCAGCGGTCCATCTAGCTTGGCAGACTTCTACTTGGACTAACAGCAGCTCTCTGGGCAGAAAAAGAGCTTTCCTAGCACCTGTTAGCTAAGATCTTTTAACTGGCAATGCTGGAGACTGAACGTGGGACCTTCTACATGCAGATCATGTGCTTTACCGCAGAGCTATCTTAGGGTTGTCAGCCTCCATATGGGGCCTGGAGATCTCCCAGAATTACAACTGATCTCCAGACTACAGAGATGAGTTTCCCTGGAGAAAGTGGCTGCTTTGGAGGGTGGACTCTATGGCATTAGAGCCAGCGTGGTGTAGTGGTTAAGAGTTGTGGTTTGGAGCAGTGGAGTCTGATCAGGAGAACTGGGTTTGATTCCCCTCTCCTCCGCATGAGCAATGGAATGCTAATCTGGTGATCTGGATTTGTTTCCCCACTCCTACACACGAAGCCAGCTGGGTGACCTTGGGCAAGTTACAGCTCTGTTAGAGCTCTCTCAACCCCACCTACCTCACAGGTTCTCTGTTGTGGGGAGGGGAAGGGAAGGTGATTATAAGCCCGTTTGATTGTCCTCTAAGTGGTAGAGAAAGTTGGCATATAAAAACCAACTCTTCTTCTTCTTCTTCCTCATTATATCCCAGAGGTCCCTCCCACCCCCAAACCCCTCCTTCCCATGGTTCCACCCCCCAAATCTCCAGGAATTCCCCAACCCAGAGATGACAACTGTATGGCCCCTCCCTGTAGCTGCTATGCGGTCAAGATCTCATCCACAGGTTAATCAGTTTTACATCCCTGATTCCAAGACTCCAGAGACTCAGTGAGATCTTACTATTGTTCCTATTCGTTTCTGGAACATGATTTATTTATTTGTTCTTTTTATATCCCACCCTTACCCCCCAGCTACAGCTGGGCTCAATATTGGCCTAAATGGAGAATCTTGCAAAACAGATTCAGCACTGGGAGCTCTGTTTACTGAAATCTCATCAGCACATCATTTGAGACCTTCTTTCCCCAACCTCTGCCATAGGTGGTATCTCTTGGACTAACCATTTAGGAGGATCACACTAACTTCAGAATAAATCAAGTCTAACTGGACACTCTGATCTTACAAAATCAGTAGTTTTATAAAATTGCTAGTATATTTCTCTGAACTGCCTTGATGTGCTGTCTTGCTGTTGAATGGAACTGATACATTGAAAGGCTATCATTTACTTTTCTTTCACTACTCTGTATCTGGGCTAGGAAAATAAAATTACTCTCTGCGTAAGCATCTATCTTGTCTCTCAATCTCCTCTGGAGGTATATCAAACCTTTCATGGGGAAGTGACTGCAAAGACCTAAATGACACCCACCCCCCATCCGGCAGAATTGGTGTTGAACTGACATGTGTTGGATTGGCTATGCGTGCACCTTGAACATAGGTGCCCATTTAGGCAGCAGCTTGGCACTGTGAGCCATCTGCTGATGTTTAAAACAATTCTCTTCATTTTTTTTTCACCTCATACATTACAAGCCCAAGTTCTGACAACAGATATTAAGCCATGAAGACCCTGCTGGCACAAAATCTAGTCTCAGTCTTACCAACTACACAAAACAGGCCATAGAAATCTCACCCAGTTCTTTCCAACCCAGCTCCACATGTCATCTTGATTTTACAGCCAGAAATTTGCTTCTTTTGAGTTCACATCACAGATGCAGAATATTGAACCTGGCTGTGACTGTATGGCGACTCATTGCTTCTTTCCCATGCAATTAGGGTTGCCAACCTCCAGGTACTAGCTGGAGATCTCATAGAATCATAGAATCATAGAGTTGGAAGGGACCACCAGGGTCATCAAGTCCAACCCCCTGCACAATGCAGGAAATTCACAACTACCTCCCCACGACACACACCCAGTGACCAGAAGATGGCCAAGTTGCTTAACCTCTCATCATTTGCCTAAGGTCACAGAATCAGCATTGCTGACAGATGGCCATCTAACCTCTTCTTAAAAACCTCACGCTATTACAACTGATCTCCAGCCGACAGAGATCGGTTCCCCTGGAGAAAATGGCCGCTTTGGCAATTGGACTCTATGGCATTGAAGTTCCTCCCCTCCCCAAACCCCGTCCTCCTCAGGCTCCGCCCCAAAAATCTCACGCCGGTGGTGAAGAGGGACCTGGCAACCCTACATGCAACAGAAACCTTTTACCACTATCACGGCAGTCCCAGTGCTTGCTTTTTTATAAAGGCAAAGCTCTAGACCTTCTGTTTGCACAAAAGAGCATTAAGGTGTAGGCGGTGACCACTGAATGCAGAGCAACGCGAGAGGACTGGGCTGTCCAGCCATGATACCAGAGTCTCCTGTGATTTTTGTTCCCAGTGTGTCCTGTGGCTCAGCCTCTGACAGCCTGTTCTTTGGGCTTCTGCTGAATCCTCCTCCTCCTCCTCCTTCTCCTGTACCCCAGAAGACTTCTCCACTGATCTGGCTGCTTCGTTTTCTTCGTTGAAGCTCTCGGTGGGGATTTGGCTTAGCTACTTTCGACAAAGAAAATCTTGCATTATTATCTCTTAGTCTGAATATCCTGGGGAATGTTGGTAGAAATAAGATGGGAACCACTCTGTGTAGCCACCAGATGGAGTTGAGGTGTATATATTTGTAGCTAATTACTTTTTTATTTTAAGTTTTCAGGGATTTCTAAATATCATAGGGGGGTTTATCATTAATACATGGAGCGGCACTGCTGCTGAAAATGGCATCTCCGTCCTATGTTTCCGCAATCCCCCTTAGTGGGTATATAAACCTCATTTTGTGATGTTGAACACATGAACACATGAAGCTGCCTTATACTGAATCAGACCCTTGGTCCAACAGTATTGTCTGCTCAGATTGGCAGCGGCTCTCCAGGGTCTCAGGCTGAGGCCTTTCGCATCACCTACTTGCCTAGTCCCTTTAACTGGAGATGCCGGGGATTGAACCTGGGAGGGACCTTCTGCACACCAAGCAGATGCTCTGTCACTGAGCCACAGCCCCAATGTTATCCCATTTTACTTCCCCGACGCTCACTTCCCATCCCCAACTATGATGACATAGAGAGGCAATTGGTATCATGGTCATGTGTCAGGCATAGCCTTTCGCCTAAAGTATATCTGACCATAACACATTTTATAACCACCAACAGCTTCTCCACCCTGATATGGTCCTATTTCCTCTGCTGTTTAACTTGCAATTACAAATACCGTACAGCAAAAGCCCCATCCAAACACTGATGCTGTACTCAGAGGACTTTCTCTGTGTGCCCCCACTGTCTCAAGCACAGTGGGTGAGGGCCTGCTCGGTGGCAGCACCAGAAGTATGGAATGCCCTCCGTGAATTCAAACCCGTTGTTGTTCTTTTCTCACCTACTGAAGATGACACTCTTTGGTATATAAATTGCTCGGAGTATTATGGAACTGATGCTGGGATTCTTGTTTTGAAAAGCTGCCTCTGAGATTTCTTGACAGAGGGGGCAGCTGATTATAGTCTTCAGATGCTGTTCTTATGCAATTTGCTGTTTTGCAGCACTTTTACACTGGGTTGATAGTGTTTAAAATTACTGTTTTAAGTGACTGTAGTCCATTCTTGGGTGGAAAGGCAAAACTGTTAAGTGTTCGCAATAAGCAAACCAATCAATACATGCTTATTGAGATGCATAACAGAGAATAGCCTTGATTATGGACCTTTCACCCCCCCTCTCCCCAGCGGCTGCTGGATTCTATCATTGTTCTATTGCTGCGGTAAATAAGTGTGAAGGAGAAAGGTTGTCCCAAACACACAATTAATAGGAATCAGAGAGCCGCAGCCTATTCTAGCTCCCTGGAACATGTCTACCATGTGATCTTGTGTTTAGGGAGGCCGGGTGTCTCGTTTCAGACTTTCACACATGTTGCAGAATGGCACTAGGACCAGATCATCTTCCTTCAGATGCAAGTTCTTTCTCACAGTGCAGTCTTAAGCAGAATTACATGCTACTTCAGTACTTTTTAAATTTATGTGTTTGTTTATTTACTTACTTCATTTATACCCCACCTTTCTCCCCGACGGGGGCTCAAAGAAGCGTATGTCGTTCTCCTCTCCTACTTTTTATCCTCACAACGATCCTGTAAGGTAGGTTAGGCTGACAGTATGCAGCTGGCCCAAGGTCACCCAGCAAGCTTCCATGACACAGTGGGGATTTGACCCCGTGTCTCATCACAGATCCTAGTCCATTGAAGTCTATGGGCTTAGAAGGTTGTAACAAGGCTTACTAGCTGCCCGCTAATGGCGGGCAAACTACAGGTAATTGTTGCCGATGCTCATCTGGTCATTGGGCAGAAGCAGGCTAGCAAAACATGGGGGCAGTGTCTTCGTCTCTGTGTGATGACGTCACTTCCGGCATGACTCGGAAGTGCCGGCATTGCCCTGGAGCTATACTGTAGCCCTCGCCCTGAAACTCCATAGATTGCCGCTCCCCCACAGTAAATACCTGCCTCCCCCTACCTCCCGCAGGATGCCATGCCATGCCTGGCTACTCTAGTTGTGCTTAGGGTTGCACTGCTGGATGGCTTAATTAACAAAAATTGTTCATTATAACAAATCTAAAGAACTGCATGAGGTAGGCAAGTATTATTATCCTGATATGGTGGATAGTGGTGCTGAGGATGAGAGAACCTAAGAACCTAAGAAAGGCCATGCTGGATCAGACCAAGGCCCATCAAGTCCAGCAGTCTATTCACACAGTGGCCAACCAGGGGCCTCTAGGAAGCCCACAACCAAGACGACTGCAGCAGCACCTGATATAATAGGCATGCTCTTCTGATCCTGGAGAGAATAGGGATGCATCATGACTAGGATCCATTTTAACTAGTAGCCTTGGATAGCCCTCTCCATGAACATGTCTGCTCCCCTCTTAAAGCCTTCCAAGTTGGCAGCCATCACCACATCCTGGGGCAGGGAGTGCCACAATTTAACTATGCGTGGTGTGAAGAAATACTTCCTTTTCTCTGCTTTGAATCTCTCACCCTCCAGCTTCAGCAGATGACCCCGCGTTCTAGTATTATGAGAGAGGGAGAAAAGCTTCCCCCGGTCCACTCTCTCCATTCCATGCATAATTTTATAGACCTCTATCATGTCTCCCCTTAGAGTATCTCCGAGATATTGCAGGTTTGGTTCCAGACCACGGCAACAAAGCGAACATCACAATAAAGCGAGTCACACACATTTCTTTGGTTTCCCAGTGCATATAAAAGTTATGTTTGTACTATGCCGTAGTCTATTAAGGGTACAATAGCATTTTGTCTGAAAATAATGTACTGTAATAATAATGGAAAAGTTTGAAATACTGCAAGAATTACCAAAATGTTACACAGAGACATGAAGTGAGAGCATGCTGTTGGAAAAATAGCACCAATAGACTTGCTCGAAAATGCAAATCTGCGAAGGGCAATAAAGCGAAGCGCAATAAAGTCAGGTATGCCTGTAGACAGTTCAGGGCTGATTGCCCATATTTTCTTGACAAGTAAGAGTGCATTCAGTGAAGTCAGGCAAGGATATCTTATATCTCTTAACTTCCATAACGTGGCAGCAGTTGTGCCTTTCATCAGACGGATGGATACCTGCAGACATACTGTACATGCCAGGTGTCTGAGTGTGCTTCGCCACCAGGTGTGAAATAGCCCCAGGTAAAAATGGCACATCAAAGGAATCACTTTGCAGATGGCTCACGCTTCTTTCCCCCCCTTGACTGAAAACCTGGTTTATCTGTTGAGTTGTTATGGGAAGTGTCACTTGCCTGCCAAGGAAAAGCCTTTATACAATTCTCACACTGCCGGACACATTTTTTAATACCATTTTTACTCTCTCTGTACATTATTTGTACCCAAACAACACTAAACAGGTGTACAGTTTTAACAGGGAGATTTTACTGCAAGGTAACAGAAAACAATGCCAACATAAAGAGAAATGAAATCAAAACAGAGATATTCAATTAAAAGCAGGAAACTTGTGCAATCCTAAACAGAGCTGATGTCAATGGGCTTGAAGGGTAAACTCTGCTTAGGACTGCAAAGAACTGTCTCATAGAATCATAGAGTTGGAAGGGACCAGCATCATCTAGTCCAACCCCCTGCACAATGCAGGAAATTCACAACTACCTCCCCCCACACCCCCAGTGGCCCCTACTCCATGCCCAGAAGATGGCCAAGGTGCCCTCCCTCTCATGATCTGCCTAAGGTCATACTCTCAGCACTGCTGACAGATGGCTATCTAGCCTCTGTTTAAAAACCTCCAGGGAAGGAGAGCTCACCACCTCCCGAGGAAGCCTGTTCCACTGAGGAACCACTCTAACCGTTAGAAAATTCATCCTAATGTCTAGACGGAAACTCTTTTGATTTAATTTCAACCCGTTGGTTCTGGTCTGGCCTTCTGGGCAACAGAAAACAACTCGGCACCCTCGTCTATATGACAGCCCTTCAAGTTCTTGAAGATGGTTATCATACCCCCTCTCAGTCTTCCCCTCTTCAGGCTAAACATACCCAGCTCCTTCAACCTTGGACACGTCCCATTTCTGTTCCTCTCTAGGTACATGCTCCAGCCTGTCGGTCACTTTAGTTTCTCTTTTCTGCACCTTTTCAAGCTGTAAGCGCATATTTTTGGGAAAGCGGAACCATGTACAGTATTCCACCTGTGGCCATGCCATAGATTGACAGCAGGGCGTTAGGAAGCCTGCCCTTTTCTTTGCAAATTGTTTTCCTAACAGAGATTGATCTAGCTTGACTCCATGCGGAGGGCCTCCCAGAGGACCCGCATCTGTCTTCCAAAAAGCCACTCTCAGAAGCAACACGACAGTCGTTAAAGAGGAGGAAATGGGATTTACAAATGGCCTTACTGTGTGGGTCTACAGACCCGCAGTGTTTCACAAGCATTGCATTTTCTTTTAAAAGGAATATCCACCTTCTGCTCAGCAGCGGGAAGAAAGGAAGAATTAAGGGAATTTACTCTCCCCGGCTGTTTCTGTTTCTCTAAGGAGAAACTAAGCTAGGGGAACCTGTCCAGGGAACATAAACAGGCAAGGCTCCTCTTCCTTTCTATTTTCATACTGTGCCACATCCCTCAAGAATTTCAGTTTGTCGCTCACTGGCAACTCCACAGAATATTTTCCACAGACATCAAGCTCCGTGAGGAATTGATCAAAATGACTGACCCGGTAGCTGGATTTTCATAACGTGGTGTTATGTAAACCGACACCAGCACATTTACTGTGGGTTATTAAACTCATTCACATCAGGCTTTTATTTTTTCTTCCACATGAAAACCTCTTATGATGATCTAGGATTATTCTGCAAAGGAATGTATACCGACGGTACATTCAATGCTGCTTGTGAGAATCTGGTTGGCCAGTGTGAGAAACAGGATGTTGGACTAAATGGGACCTCATGGTACTGTTCCAGCAGGGCTCTTTTTGTATCATTTTATTTCTTAATTTTAATATGCGTACCCCGCTTTTCTATCTAATAGGATCCCAAAAAGCTCACAACAGTGTTTCCCCCTCCGCCATTCTCTGTATGTTAAATTCGATCAAGTAGCTTCTGACTTATGGTGACCCTATGAATTCATGACCTCCAAAACATCCTATCATTAACAGCCTTGCTCAGGTCTTGCAGACGGAGGGCTGTGGCTTCCTTGATTGAGTCAGTCCATCTCAAGTTGGGTTTTCCTGTTTTCCTGCTGCCTTCAACTTTTCCTAGTATCATTGTCTTTTCTGTCCTTTTACCCTCACCTTAACAACCCTGTTGTACCAATGTATGTGGAACTCAGTGAGTTAGGAATGTAGAAATGGAAATGAATGGGCTTAGACTGGAGTAACTCTCTTTAGGAATGCACTGTAAATGAGGTATTGGAGATGAGAGATGAGATGTCTCATCTCTTTAAGGACCAACTGAAACACGATGCTGGGGGGCAGGATGGACTTACCTGGGCCTTCAGCACAAGGCTTAACTGGACGGTGAATCTCTGGAAAGGTGGAATCACACATTTAGAGGCTGACAGCTCCGTTTAAACAGGATGCTGGGCACACGGCAGTGTGGGGGAATGGCTAGAGTGTCAGACTATCATCTGGGAGACCCAGGTTCGATCCCCACTCTGCCATGGAAGCTTTCTGGGTGATCTTGGGTCAGTCACACGCTCAGACTCACCTACCTCACAGGGTTGTTGGAGGAGAAAATGAAAGAGAGGAAAATGATGTAAGCCACTTTGGATTCCCACTGGGAAGAAAGGTGGGATATGAAAGAAGTAAATAAACATGCAATATTGCACAAATAAGTTCTTCTTAGCCACCAGCATCATGCTTAAATTAGACCTTAATGGGAGCTGCAAGGTAGAGATTTGGATTGAAGCCAAAAGAGTGCAGGGGGTAGCACTCTCTTGGCTTCAGTCCCATACCATTCCCCCAGATAAACCCACCCCCTTGGTGGTTTGAATCTATATGCCCCAGTAAGAAAAATATATATCCAAAAGCTTAGGGGCAAACAGCATCCCCAGGGGGGTTATTTACACCATGAAAAGAGTGCAGGGAGAAAAGATTAAATTTAGGGTTGCCAACTCCAGATTGGGAAATTCCTGGAGGCTTGGGGGTTGAAGTATTTCCAAAGTGGGAGTTGGCAAACCTACTTCTGGGTTGATCGCCTTCTGGGTTGATCTCCTCCAGCGTGGTGTAGTGGTTAACACCTGCTGAGACCCACAATCTCACAGAGGGACCACTGTCACCAAGAACCACTTGACTAATCCAGTCCCACCAGGAAATGGGAGATCATCCCGTGGCTCCCACAATAACTCCTGCGGGGGTCAGCAGCAGAACACAGCTCTCTCTTGTGAGTTGTACGTAGCTCCCACCCAGTGTCTTTCCCTCCTATGAAGAAGAAGAAGAAGAGTTGGTTTTTATATGCCGACTTTCTCTGCCACTTTAGGAAGAATCACTTCCCCTACCCCTACCCACAACAGACCTGTAAGGTAGGTGGGACTGAGAGAATGTGACTAGCCCAAGGTCACCCAGCTGGCTTCATGAGTAGGAGTGGGGAAACAAACCTGGTTCACCAGATTAGCATCTGCTGCTCTCACCTTTGCGCCTTTCTTTCCTATAGTATTAGTAGTGACAATTATTCATGAATATTTGCCCTTTCCAGTTATGGTGGTCTAGTGCAGCTCGGTAAAAGCCTTCTGGCAGCCACAAGAAAATTTCCCCATACCTGGCGTAAAAACACAGAGGCTTTAGACATATATTTCTTTTTCTTTCCTCTTAATTGTTGGCAAAGGTTTCATTATACTATGATGCATTAATATTGCTTCAAAGCTAGAGTTCATTTTAGCCCCGAGGTGCATTTATATTAAATTAGTGCTTTGTGGTATACCTAATGTAGCATGCTTTTGGGAAGGAAGAACCCATCCATTAAAATTAAAGCCAGTTATTAATATCAAAGTTTGCCTCAGAGGAGCATATTCAGTTTTCTATGCACCAAGAAAAAGAATATGTACTTGTT
This sequence comes from Euleptes europaea, assembly GCF_029931775.1. Classification (NCBI taxonomy): domain Eukaryota; kingdom Metazoa; phylum Chordata; class Lepidosauria; order Squamata; family Sphaerodactylidae; genus Euleptes; species Euleptes europaea. The sequence goes on from NC_079320.1 coordinate 16,445,997, forward strand.
CATGATAATCATAAGATTGGGGGAGGTCCCATAGTTCAGATGGCCCAGGCTAGCCCAATCTCATCAGATCTTGAAATAGGGTTGCCAACCTCCAGGTACTAGCTGGAGATCTCCTGCTGTTACAACTGATCTCCAGCCGATAGAGATCAGTTCCCCCGGAGAAAATGGCCGCTTTGGCCATTGGACTCTATAGCATTGAAGTCCCTCCCCTCCTCAAAGCCCACCCTCCTTAGGCTCTGCCCCAAAAACCTCCTGCCGGTAGCAAAGAGGGACCTGGCACTGCAATCCTATCTTGGAAGCTAAGCAGGGCCGGACCAGGTTAGTATTTGGATGGAACACCACCAAATGTCCATGGTTGCTCCACAGAGGCAGGCAAAGCCAAACCACCTCTGAAAATCTCTCGTCTTGAAAACCTTATGGGGTTGCCATAAATTGGCTGCAACTTAACGGCACTTTCTCCCATCGTCGCAGTTAAGCAGATGCTCAAACAGGTGCTGGCTTGACTCATCTCTTTTCCCCAGTCATGAACCAGGAGCTGTTGGCCTGTCTGTTGACCTGTTTGTGGCTGTTTGCCAGGTTTCAACCAGTGGAGTTCTACTCTCCCCTTTTGTTGTGCCACTGCTCTGCTCAGCAAGCAATTGTTTAACTGGACAGTCACAAATCATATCAATCAGTCATGAATAAACACCATGTTTATTTTACAAAAATCCTACCATCCATTGTTCATTTAAGTAGTCCTTAGCGCACACAGAGGTTTGCAAAAACTTGATGCAAAACTTGATGATTGGCAGGCATTTCAGGTATTCAATGGCAATGTGAACAGACTACCAGTGATCAGCTTGTGTCTGATCAACACAGTTGAATACGATAAGCTTTACTGTTAAACACGATCACTGCAAAATTCACAGCATCTCTGCAGCTCAGTGGTTGTCCATGTTTTATATTTTTTTTGTATCTGTATCTATGAGTCTGTCAAGAGTTGAACCAACAGCTGAGCCCTTGGAGATATCAGGTTCTGCTGCAGCTCTGATCATATCATGTATCTAATTCTGAGCCTGCCCCTTGTGCAGATTAAAAAACCCACAGAATGGGGACACGTACCGCTACTAGGTGTTTCTCTGCAAACCTGGAACATCTCCTGAGGTTGTAGAAAAATACAGAAAATAGCGGTGTTTTTTTTTTAAATTAACACATGAAAATACTGAGATCTTGTGACTCTAGTTTGTGAGATCTCAGCTGCCATCTCTGAAAAGAAAGGAGCAGCCAGTCTGCTGTGTGTGAGCCAGGCAGGCGAGTGGGTGATTGAGTGGGGGAGAAGTAGGAGCAGAAGCAACCACTGTTCAGTGCAGGCAGGCAAGCGGGCAAGGAGGAGCTGGAGCTATCACCCCCCACTAGCTATGCTGCTGGGGGGTGAGCTGGTGAGGAGTGGGAGCAGCTGGTGCACACAGGCAGGCAGGTGGGCAGGGGAGAAGAAGGCAGGGGAGGAGGAGAGGGAGCTGTTGCTGCTCCCACCTGTGTGAGCCAGGCAGGCAGGGTTGGTGGTGATTTTGCCATTGGGCCAGGGGAGAGGGAACTACCACCATCCCTTTGCTACCACAGTGGCCACACAAGCCAGGCAGGCAGAGGTGGCAGAATTGCAGGCAGGAGAGCAGGCCAATGTGTGACTGGACAAGCAGGGAGGGTGGGGCAAGAAGGAAACACCTCCATGGAGGGGGTTCCAAATTTTTGGTGTCACTATCAAGGTGGCTAAACATCTGGTCACCACCTGCCTCACTCCTGAAGGGGGGGGGCGGGTTTCAAGAACATTTTTTGGTCGTTCTTTTCTGTCTTGATGCTATTTTATAGCAATATCCAGGCAGGATAAGCTGCCCCACCATTTGTCTTGCAGGAAAGAGATTGTTGTTTGCCACCGGTTAGCAGGTCCATTAATACTTGGTAATGAGAGCTTCTTAGTGTGGAGCCAGTAAGCTGGCTAGACATCTGGGTGTTCCTGAGGCGTAACAAGATGCAGAGATCCATTTGTCCTCCCTAAATGGAATCCTGCTCTTTTAATTAGCATTATTTAACTTATGGAGCTTTAGACCGTAGGCCAATTCCGCAGACAGAACGGAGACAGAAAATAAAATAGAATAGAACAATCACTATTGATGGGGAAGGTTATTATTTCTCTAAAGGTAACAGGTAAAGGTAGTCCCCTGTGCAAGCACCGGGTCCTTACTGACTCATGAGGTGATGTCACATCGTGACATTTACTAGGCACACTATGTTTATGGGGTGGTTTGCTGTTGCCTTCCCCAGTCGTCTACACTTTACCCCCAGCAAGCTCGTTTTACTGACCTCGGAAAGATGGAAGGCTGAGTCAACCTTGAGCTTGCTACCTGAAACCAACTTCTGTCGGGATCGAACTCAGGTCACGAGCAGAGCTTTGTCTGCAGTATTGCAGCTTACTGCTCTGCACCACAGGGCTCTAATAGTTCTCTACATATGACCTATTCATGCTCACAATCAATGATGATGGTGGAGGAGGAGAAGGAGGAGGAGAAGAAGAGCTGGTTTTTTATATGCCAATTTTATCTCCCTTTTAAGGAGAATCAAACCGGCTTACAGTCACCTTCCCTTACTCTCCCCACAACAGATACCTTGTGAGGTAGGTGAGGCTGAGAGAGTTCTGAGAGAACTGTGACTAGCCCAAGGTCACCCAGTAGGCTTCATGTGGAGGAGTGGGGAATCCAACCTGGTGTCCAGATTAGAGTCTGCCACTCATGTGGAGGAGTGGGGAAACCAACCTGGTTCACCAGATTAGAGTCCACCACTCCTAACCACTACACCATGCTGGAAGCAGGCATAAAAGCACTGGTCCTACCCTCTGTTGGTTGGAGAGCACAGGGGTCTATGCATGAGAGGAAGTGACTGCTTGTAGGTACTGCCCCTGTAAATGGATATGCTGCTTTTCAACTGTTCCTGATTGTGGAGGGAGCTGGCACATCGAAACTTTCCTTCACCCATAGGAACCATGCTCACAAGTGGGAATCACTGAGGTAGAGGTGGGGACCAGTGCACCCGTGCCCATTACCAGTGCAAATGTGTCAATCCAATTCAGTGTACCAATGGATCATCTGAAGAGAGCTAAGGAATACCTGCAGCCCAGATCAAAGATAGGTGGGCAGAGCTTGGCAAATAGTAGTCAATCAAGGAGCATGAACTGTTAGCTCCATATCAAGACCTGGGACTAGTGATGAGAGAGCTCTTCTCCGCTGAAATTGTAAACTTTGATTGCAAGTTACAAGCAGGATCTTTGAACACTCAGAAAAGGCTCATTTTTAAAAAAAAGATGAGCATTAGATGGAAAATACTTTGCACACTTTGCATGTACACATTTTCACACTGCTGACTTCACATGTTCTCACAATGCAGTGGAATGTGGCTGTGGAAAACTCTGAATACCAGGGTACCTTGGTGCATGACTGGATGCTCGTACACGTGGATGTGCTTCATCCAGCGTGGTGTAGTGGTTAAGAGCAGTGGTTTGGAGCGATGGACTCTGATCTGGAGAACCGGGTTTGATTCCCCACTCCTCCACATGAGCGGCGGACGCTAATCTGGTGAACCGGGTTGGCTTCCCCACTCCTACACATGAAGTCTCTTAGAGCTCTCTCAGCCCCACCTACCTCACAGGGTGTCTGTTGTGGGGAGTGGAAGGGAAGGTGATTGTAAGCCAGTCTGGTAGAGAAAGTTGGCATATAAAAACCAATTCTTCTTCTTCCTCCTCCTCTTCCTCCTCTTCCTCCTCCTCCTCGCCAGAAGCTTGGATCCTCTAGGGGTGAAAGAACAACATACAGCAGGAGTAGCAGCAATAGCTCTGGTGATAGCATTATTGCTGGTAAGATGGTTGGCTGGCATCAGTCCAAGGAGAGGGAACAGGTACACTGTCCTACCACCTGGGGGCACAGGGAGCCCAAGGCAGGCTGTCAGCTCATCACTCTGATATGGTCTATTTATGTAATTTCAGAAATAATTTTTCCCCTTTCATAATTCTTTTGTGATTACCAAACATCATGCTAGACATTTTGTTAACATGCAGAGCTCTGTGTGTGCATTGAATGCATGTTATAAATTTGTATTGGATCAAGAGAAATGTGGTTTGGGCTCTGAGAACTGGTTGAAGGCTGAATCCCCAGAGCAGAGGGAATTTCCAGGGAAGAGCTATTGGTTTCTGTGGATGTTGGCAAGGAAACTTGCTCTGGAAACAGAGGAGGAAGCCCTTTAATTTGTAGAAATCTCTCCCTTCTGAGAGGATACCTTACATTTTCAGGCTTCTTGATGTACCCAAACGGAGTTAGGTCATGATAGTTTCAAATTCGTTCCAATCAGTCTGTCATGGCATCTTCCTGGGAATTGTCATTAGATGAACGCGCAAGAATTCTCTGTTAGAAACATCTGCTCAGGCCAGAAAACCCCAGTTCCTAAACATGAAGTAACTATTATACCAGTTATAGGTGGTGATGCATGCCCACATTCTCTCACAGAAAAATTATGTCAAGATTTCTTTAGCAAATATGAGTATAACCTGGCCAGAACTTACATAAAGTACCACCTCTCCTTAAAAATAGTTAATGAATGGAAATAAATATCCAAAGAGATAGAGACCTGGGTTCACTTTATCAGAACTATAAACGTCAGTAAGGATGGAGAATTAGCTAAGAGCGTGAGGTGATAGATGGATTTCTCCAGCTGGCAAGATAAGCCTTTAAATTATACTGTGCACCTAGCATACCTGAACACTAGACTGATTGATGATAAGACAGAAGGAATCTGTCAGAACTGAAATATTTATGAAAAATGTTTGTTTAATAGCAGTGCGCCAAAGGACTGAGTCAAAGATCACTGAAGTCAATTCACTTCAAGGGATTTTCCAGCTTTGGTGTTACAACTTTTATATTAAAATTTGCTCCAGCTAGAGAAAAATAAGCATTTGTAAAAGGGCGTAGGATGCAAGCAGCAGCGGCAACATCAATTATTCATGCACAGATCCTAACGGATTTACACCATCATCTAATATGCATAAATTGCTTGAGAGGAATCCAAAGTCTGAATCAGCCACGACTTCATTTAAAAAACAACAACTGCATTTTTTCTATTCCACATGTCTGAACACAGGCTACTTGCTCTCTGTTTTCAAGATTCAGCTACATTTCAGAAGATATGTAAAAGGAGCAAACAATATTTGGCATAACTTTTGTAAATGTTTCAAGAAATAACACATAGGATGGAGAAGCGTTGAAAACATTGGCAAAAAAGAAAGTTAAATAGAAGAAGAGGTGGTTTTTATATGCCGACTTTCTCTACCACTTAGGGGAGACCCAAACCGGCTTACAACCACCTTCCCTCCCCCTCCCCACAACAGACACTCTGTGAGGTAGGTGGGGCTGAGAGAGTTCTAAGAGAGCTGTAACTTGCCCAAGGTCACCCAGGTGGCTCCATGCGTAAGGGTGGGGAAAGAAATCCAGTTCACCAGATTAGCTTCCGCTGCTCATGTGGAAGAGCGGGGAATCAAACCCAGTTCTCCAGATCAGACTCCACTGCTCCAATAGCCACTCAATATTCCTCAATTGATTTTTCTGGGTTGGATCTGTACAGAAGGTTGATTTGGTCAAATGCAAAATGTCTCCCATGCTGTGGTTATAATAAAGAGCACACAAAAATCTTATTTATGTTTCACAGAGCCTGTGTGGTACAGTAGTTACCGAGTCAGACTAGGATGTGGGGGACCCAAGTTCGAATCCCTTTTCTGCCATGAAGCATTGCTGGGTGACCCTAGGCCAGTCACTCTCACTCAGCCTAACCTACCTCACAAGGTTGTTGATGTAAGGACAAAATGGATGAGGGGAGCATGATATCATAAGCCTCTTTGGGTATCTATTGGGGAGAAAAGTGGAGTATAAATAATCAAATAAATAAATAAATAGAAATGGTGTGTGTGGGGGAAATCATACAACCAACTCAAGGTGAACTCAAGGGTGGGGAAGGCATGGTTGCCATCTTGTTTCGTTCTCCTGAACCTCTAGGGTTGCCAACCTCTGGGGTGGAGCCTGGAATTCTTTCAGAATTACAACTAAACTCCAGACCACAGAGATCAATCCCCCTGGAGAAATTGGCAGCTTCAGAGGATGGACTCTACGGGATCACATCTCTACTGAGCTCTCCCCCCTTCCCCAGACTCCACCCCCAAATCTCCAAAATTTCCTTACCCAGAGTTGGCTATTCTGCTTTAATATATGTGATAGGCAGGAAGGTAACATATTTTCCTCATCACAGCAACTCTATGCCATGAATTTTATGCCCTTGACACATTGGCAACTCAAGGCACAGCAGCTCTGCCACGAATGGGGAAAAGGCATGGCAATTTGTCACAATTATTGGGTCTGGTAAGTGCAAATATGCCAGAATGAGAAAAGAAGAGGAAGAAGAGGAAGAGGAAGAAGAAGAAGAAGAGTTGGTTTTTATATGCCAATTTAAGGAGGAATCAAACCGGCTTACAATCACCTTCTTTCCCCCTCCCCACAACAAACACCTCGTGAGGTAGGTGGGAGAGAGCTCTAACAGAGCTGTGACTAGCCCAAGGTCACCCAGCTGGCTTCGTGTGTAGGAGTGGGGAAACCAACCCGGTTCACCAGATTAGCATCTGCTGCTCATGTGGAGGAGTGGGGAATCAAGCCCAGTTCTCCAGATCAGTATCCACCGCTCCAAACCACTGGTCTTAACCACTACACCATGCTGGCTCCCTATAAAAATGATATTATCAAGATCAGCTTGGCTGTATGACATGTGCATAAGAGTTACCTCCTGCTAGCCGCCTTATCTTGTCAGATCTTGGAAGGTAAGCAGAGTCGACCCTGGTTAGTACTTGGATGGGAGACCACCAAAGAAGTCCAGGGTTGCTACGCAGAGGGAGGCAATGGCAAAGCTCCTCTGAACCTCTCTTGCCTTGAAAACCCTATGGGGTCACCATAAGCCAGCTGCAACTTGATAGCCTTAACCTCTGCACATACAACAGCTCTTAAAGGCACCACTGCAGTGGCTAGTTGAGAGGTCGGCAATCGGCATTAAAATATTGGCTAAAAATGCAAGTGTGGCCACACAGTGGCTTATTTGGAACTGACCTCTGATGAACTAATTATGAACTTACAGACTCAAGACAGCTATACATTTGGAGTCCAGGTCAAGTTTAGACTAATGTTCCAAAATCGAAAGGCAATTCCCCCAGTTATCTGGTTCTCCACCAATGAATCTTTAATTACCTTTTATATTAAAAGCCAGAATGTTTGTGGTCCCTCAGCTTCTCTGCTTCCCAAATACCAACATGCTCATTAACCAAATGGGCAAAAACAGCAATAACATTTTTAAAGAACAACAGTCAGCTGAGAAACATTATTAGACTGCAAGGGATGAGTTATATTTTTAAAAAACAACCTCCATCTTAATTATTTAGGGTGGCAGGATTGAGAAAATAAAAATAATTTACATGAAATATTAAAGAGGTGCATGATGGTGTTTCTGTGTTTTATCATGAAGGTATGCGGTGGTTTTAGGATTGCATGACTCTATGAAATTAAGCACTTTTAAATTTCAATCCGAGGTGCCGGAAAGCACAGAATTCCCATCTGGGATCTAATTCATGCAATCATTTTCTAACATGGCAACTATCGTAATCCAGAGTCCAGGAAATGGAACAGCAGCTAGCGACTGATTACAAATGGCTGTGTCTCCTTGCTCTACCACAGTGGTGTAAAACTGCTGTAAAGCTGCCGTAAAGCATACTGCTATAAAATGCAGTGAAGAAGAATGAAATGAACTGCTTGGGAGCCAATTTTTGCTTGGGTAAAATGCAATAAATAGATAAAGACTCGGTCTGATGTAGCACATGAATAGATGAGCATGCAATTAGTTCGCCACTGTGCCACCACGAAGATCAACAGGGAAGAATGGCATATTCGCTTGAAGTGGCCAATTTTCATTGTTCTATTTAATACGACAGATGCTGGCGCTCAGAACCAGGGTGAGGAGCGGGGGACTGCATCTGCAGGGCCTGTTCTTGTATATAAGAATGCAGCCTAGTTTTGAGCTTCACTGGAGCAAGTTGTCATCTCTGGAGCTGTCCAGGGTGCTGCAACTTGTGCCCAAGGAACCTGCCATTTGGCTTCAAGTTCCCTATTGCACTGATTAACTGCTATTGCTCTGCCTGCAGATGCTCATTCCATGGACTCCTGCCCGAGTCAAGGATGAGATATCAGTTGGCTTTGATTAACTGGAATTTCCCAAACCTCTTCACCTGGATTGGACCTAGAGTGTGATGTTAGTTCCTGTGATAAATGTTTGTGGTGCAATAAAGTACAGCCTACCGTAAACAAAGTCTGCCTAGTAAACGTCGGGGTGCGACGTCACCCCATGGGTCAGGAATGACCCGGTGCTTGCACAGGGGACCTTTACCTTTTACCTTTACATATGGTTCAGTTTGGCAAAGCATTGGAGGGACACACATTTGTTGTAATGAAATGCTCAGTTACTGTATTTCTGTAATCATAAACATTTGTGCAAATGCTGAGCTGCAAATAAACATTGAGTTCAACCTGAAAACCAACAGGAAATTTTATATGTATTTATATATATTTAAAAACTATGTGTCTCTCTTTCTGCATCTAGCTCTCTCAGAGAACTTGTATTTAAGGAAACATGCAAAGGACTAGGTTGAACATGGGTAAAAGTAGGCAAATAAATCCCTCTGTTATGAAAAAGGGGGAACTCTCTACCTCCAAGGTACCTGTTGCCAGAGCTTTCCCCATCCTCCTACCATTCTCCAGCAACATCAGCTCTTGCAAACATGCACGCACTCACGGAGTTGTCACACTGCTATTCTGGAAGGTTAATTCTCATAACAAAGTGAAGCTATAATTACCTTGAAGATCACCACCATTTTGAAAAAGGTTACTGCTCTGAAATGAGAACAATGACAACCAAATATGATAAGGCCAGCTGTGCTATAGCCTGTGGCCAACAGGGCTTTAAAGATTGCACAAGTTATCACACGTGTGCAAGTGCACTACTGAGGCTCCAGCTGAGCTGCACAGCTCAATGAGAAGAAACAGTTTTGCAAACAGATCTGATAGAGTTGACTGGATCAAATTATTAGGATGGGCCCAAATTTGCTTCTCAGGCCAGTCGAAGTGGAAAATGATCTTTGATCTGGTATGCATAGGTTTCAGAAGAAAGGGTTCAAATGGGAATCAAGCAAAATCCATGGTGGGTTGGCCATTTAACACTCCCTCAGTCCTCTTGGAGCAGAGGGATAGTTAATAAACTTCTTTCGATAGGTCTAGCCCCTGACAATTTACTAGAAATGGGCTTGAGCAGAGGAAAAAATATGGTTAGTCCACAACTTATAGATATTGAATTGCAGAATGAGAGGACTCTTCTTCCAAGACCATATAGATTACTAAAAAGTTGGAGGGATTCTCTTCAGCTCTTAATCTTACGTCCATTACTTTTACTAAATTTCAATGGGCTTTTTCAAGAGCTCATTTCAATGCCTTTCTGTCGGCTTTGCTCAGTGGGAGATTCCAGCATTTACCTTTGGAGTCTAGGTTGTGCCCTTGTAACTCTGATGTTGAGACAATTACCAATATTTTATTGTATTGTTAATGTTATTGGGATGTCATAAATAGGCTGGTTTTGCCCTTGTTGACCAGCGTTTTTAGACATTTGGATGATTTTATTATTAAGAAGGAGGAGAAGAAGAGTTGGTTTTTATATCGTCTCAGCTGAGTCTAGGCCATTACATCTCGCCAATAAGAAAGCTTGTCTGAACTTATGAATTTCTAACCAGTGGAAATAGTCTGGCAAGGAGAAAGTTTGGTAACTGGATTATGGGGGAAGGTAAATCTAATTTCTGCTTCCAGGTTAGTACTAGTTGGTTCAGAAGAAGAAGAGTTCGTTTTTATTTGCCAACTTTCTCTGCCACTTAAGGGAAAATCAAACTGGCTTACAATCACTGGCTTACAATTCCCTTCCCCTCCCCACAACACCCCCCCCCCATGAGGTAGGTGGGGCTGAGAGAGTGTGACTAGCCCAAAATCAACCAGCTGGCTTCATGTGTAGGAGTGGGGAAACAAATCCAGTTCACCAGATTTGCGTCCGCTGCTCATATGAAGGAGTGGGGAATCAAACCCACTCCCAATATAATGGCAACTCCTATGAAATCCAGGCGTTGGGGTAGGTGATGTTAATTCAGCAATATGAAATAAATGCAGTCGGCATATTCGGCAAGGAATTTAAATAATCCTCCAGAAACAGCTTGTCTGCTTTTGTCCCATCTCAGCAGATGCTGTTTTCCATTTGAGCTTCGGACTAAGTGTGACAGCATGCTAGCATCTTTCAGCGAAATAGGAGTTGAAAAATCAAGAGCCCTGCCTTCAAATACGAGTGTCAGCCTGCGGGAAATGAATCAGAGGACATTATCGGTGACAAAGCATGAACCGAAAAGTCTGCATGAAAAGATTATCCTTCTTACACTGGTCTCTTGCTTTGATTCCCCTAGCCTTCATTCCAGAACAATGGTATGCGTTCCTCTGATGGAATGGCATTTCAATTTCTGGAAGAGGGCACAGCGATCCCTGCCAACTCCCCCCTGGCATTGCAGATGTCTACTTGCCCTCTGTGCATCACCTGAGAGTCCACTGACCTCCCCCAGGAAAAAAGATGCAGGGGCCTCAGTGGGATGAAGCAGGAGGGGAGAAATGATTCATGAAGTCCATGTATGGTTGGCTATGGCCCAACAGTACAATTTTTTGAACAAGCTCTAGGGGCCACCATTTTAAAATATCAAAAGAGCTCAACCCTCATGGAGACTCTCAGCAGAGTTTTGATATATCCACAGACTTTCATTTTGGAAGTAAAATATGCCTTCATTAGTTACAGAAAGGTAGGTTTGCTGATAGGCTTTACCACAGAGGAAATCTTGCTAACCACTAGGTTATTTGTGTTTTCCCATTATTCATAATTTGAAGCCGCTTTGAGACTCCTCAAAGGTAGAAAAAATCGGGGTATAAAAACCAACTCTTCAACTCTCTTTCTCTCTCTCTCTGTATGTATATATCTATATCTATCTATCTATCTATCTATCTATCTATCTATCTATCTATCTATCTATCTAGAGAGAGAGAGAGAGAGAGAGAGAGAGAGAGAGCATGGCGTAGTGGTTAAGAGCGGTGGTTTGGAGCGGTGGATTCTGATCTGGAGAACCAGTTTTGATTCCCCACTCCTCCACATGAGTGCCGGCAAATCTGCTGAACTGGATTTGTTTCCCCACTCCTACACACGAAGCCACCTGGGTGACCTTGGGCCAGTCATGTTCTCTCAGCCCCACCTACCTCACAGGGTGTCTGTTGTGGGGAGGGGAAGGGAAGGTGATTGTAAGCTTGTTTGAGTCTCCCTTAAGTGGTAGAGAAAGTCGGCATATAAAAACCAACTCCTTCTGAGAGAGAGAGGGAGAGAGGGAGTTGGTTTTTATATCCTGATTATATATAAACAATATAATCTGAAGCAGTAGTTTTCCAGCTATGTTCTTAAGAACCTGGGATGGGATTCCCTGGGAATGTATCAAGGATTCCCCTATTAGGAAACTTGTCTTTAAGGGAAGATTTTATTGATCTCCCATCACCCTTCTCACACCTTCCAACAGATCAACAGATAAAAACAGCCGCAGGCCCCTTAGGCCCCCTAATTTTCATGAGAAAGGATCCCCACTTGACCTCTTCCCTCTTTAATGTGCACTGTTGGAAGCTCTCCTCCGCCTGCTGCATTAGCTTACTCTGCCATTGCCTGTTCCCCGTTGATTTAAAAGTCCAGTTGTTCCATGCTTGTTCTTTGGCAGACAAATGTAATTATCCAACAGCAGGCTGGCCACAGTTCCAAACAGTCTTGAACAGCTGCAGCGGGCTGGGTGGGCAGTCTCGCTTCGCCCTCCGTAGTGTTTTAATGTGAGTGCAGATGCATTTTGCATAAAAGGCAAGATGCCTCAACCACCAGCACTTAGAGAGTTACATTCAGGAGAGTCTGGGGATGGAGTTAAACCCTGAAGAATTACAGCTCCAACAATCTCTCAGCGAGACATCCTCTGAATGTAAAAATAAGGGCAGTGGTTCAGCAGAGACGCACATCATAAAACAAGTGCAGAAAGACCATTTCCCCCCTCTGAAACACACACTTCAGGGGAGTGTTGGTTAAGCCTGGCGGGTGTCCAGCATGAAGCGCAAAGGTTCCTTTGCCCGAGGTCTAGAATATTTTGCAATGCCAAGAGAGCTCAACGGCTCAACGTGAGTGTGGATTGAAAAAAATGCCTGGAGGGCTGCTGGTCTGCAAACCTTGATTCCAAGGGTTGACAGGTAAAGGAAACAGAATGTTTCCAAAATGCCTGTTCAGTCTTCCTGAGTGTATTTCCCGATAAAGCCTTGGCTGCTTGCTCTCCACCAAATGCAGTGAATACAAAAACATCCAGCTATTATAGAGCTCCTATTTAACAGCAGAAGAAGCCTAGGGTCTTTTATGCATGGCTGTTTCCCTCGGGGTTACTCCTTGGACAACTTCAGGTCTTTGAGTTGATTATGCATGCCATTTCTGACCATCAGGGGTTGCCTCGCTCTCCCCCTGCCTTTCTCCGCTTTTTGCCCACATTTTCAGAGAACTGTTTTATATCGAATTTGAAAGAGCAGACAAAATGCGCAGAAAGTCAGGGGGAGAGCGATGTGACCTCTGACGGTCTGAAATGGCATTCATAATCAACACAAAGTTGTCGGGTGACTGTAAGGGAAACAGCCATGCACAAAAGACTTAGGTGTCTACAGCAAAGAATGCCCATCTGGTCATAAGTTGTGAGAATCTATTGGAAGTAGTGAAGGGCTCCTTTCTTGTTCTGTGTCATCCCCAAAGAGTTTCAGCTGTTTAACTGGGTGCAACAAGTTAAATGTTGTCAAAGATAATCTTCAGGTTCATTTGTATCCCTCTCATTATTTATAATTATTCGAATGAAGTGTTTTGTTCTTATTCCTAATTATGCATTCATAATAATTATTCCTATGAAACACATTGCTGTTTTCCTCCACGGATTGCCGACTTCTGAACCAGCCCCTGTAGCTGCTGTTCTGATAACAAGGTTGCAGTGCTGCAATTAGCTGTGAACCTATGAAGAACCCTTCTGGATCAGACCTGTGGAGGATCCAGCCCAACATCCTGTTTCACACACGAGCCAACCAGTTGCCCTGAATAGCCAAAAAGAACTGGCATGGAGGCTAAGGCAGGGGTTTCAGACTCAATTGTTACAAGGGTTGGATATGACATAAATGTCACTTGGTCGGGCCGGGCCATGATTGACAGTGGGGGTTGGGGTGGCTGCCTCTGCTGGCATGCAGGCCGGATAAAAGCTCTCAAGGGGCCAGATCCAGCCTGTGGGCCTTATGTTTGACACCCCTGGCCTAAGGTCTTCCACTGATGTTGCCTCCTAGCACTGGTATTCAGAGGTTTACTTCCTCTGGCTATGGAGGTTCCCGTTAATCACCATGGCTAGCGGCCATTGATGGACCTCTCCTCCATGATTTTTTCTAATTGCTTTTTAAAGCCATCTGTGCATATGATCATCACTACATCAACTGGCAGCCAATCCCACAATTAAATACTCATTAAGTGAGGAAGACAGGATTCTTCCCCCCATCCCATCCTGAATCTATTGCCCATTGACTCCATGGGGTGCTCTTGTATTATGGGAAAAGCAGAAAAAAGCAGTTGAAGTTGAACATCATGTCAGATTTCCAGCTCGCCAAAAGAATTGGGAACAGACAGCTTGCCTCTCTCTTTATTGGGAGTTTCATTTGCGGAAATCAGTCAGTGATGCTTTTGATGGCAAGTAGCTGAACAGGGTCACCTGCAATTTGTTGTGCGACACGTTGCTCTTAAAGGCACAGTGACAGTTGGTTCTTGTAGGTTATCCGGGCTGTGTAACCGTGGTCTTGGAAAATTCCAAGACCACGGTTACACAGCCCGGATAACCTACAAGAACCAATGAACTCTGACCGTGAAAGCCTTCGACAGCACAGTGACAGCTTTGGTGAAAAGTCTGAGACCCCACTTGCATGCTGTGAAAACCTTTCTCCACTGATTTCCTTTACAAAGCACACGAGCAAGCAAGTTGACAACCCTAAGTCTCTCATTATGCTTGATTGCTGGTGTTTTGAGGAGGAAAGCAGGCTGCATCATATTTTTAATAAGGCTAATTTCCATTTCTGGAATTGCATGCAAGTTTTTGACTTGTTCAGAACCCTTTAGTTCATTAAGGTCTCTGTGTATCTCATGATCATGCACATGATACGTGTATCTCCCAGTCTCTTCCTTTTGTGCAGTGATGGCGGCTAGGCCTTATTGTGCAGTGGGAAACCTGCAGGGACTTATGGGGCACCTCACTTCCACCCCCCTTCTGACACTATTTCTTTTTTCCCTCCTCCTGGGAACCCCTCTATCCTCCCCTTTCCATAATTCCTTTTCTCTGTGTTGAGACTACATTGAGAAGGAGATTCAGTGATACAATCCATCATGATGGGTATCTCAAAGTATCAATCACAAAAAGCTGCCAAATATACTTATGGATATCCTTCATGTGGGATCCAGTGTGGTGTAGTGGTTAAGAGTGGTGGTTTGGAGCGGTGGACTCTGGAGAACAGAGTCTGGAGAACAGGGTTTGATTCCCCACTCCTACACATGAAGCCAGTTGGGTGACCTTGGGCTAGTCACAGCTCTGTTAGAGCTCTCTCAGTCTCACCTACCTCACAGGGCGTCTGTTGTGGGAAGGGGAAGGGAAGGCGATTGTAAGCCGGTTTGATCAATCCTTAAATGGTAGAGAAAGTCAGCATATAAAAAACCAACTCTTCTTCTTCTACTATTACTACTACTACTACATGGGAATATGTCCTTGACTATACAATGTGAAAGTACCCGCTATGAAAGCCAGTATGGAGTAGTGGTTAAATTGCTAGACGTAGATCTGGAAGACCTTTGTTCAAATACCCATTCAGCTATGAAGCCAGCTGGGTGAGCTTGGATCAGCCCTCTTCTCTTGGCCTGCCTCACAGATAGCATACAGCGGGTTCACACATGCATGTACATAATTTCTTTTCTGAAAGCACTGCTTAATACTGTGTTACAGTCACCATGGAGATCAGCATCCCACCCCGGCTGCTATGATGTTTAGACCAATTCATTGTATGAGCTGCAGTTACCTTGGTCTGACTTTCCTGGTTGCATCACTAAATATGGGTGGAGGGAAGGAACAGCCGATCTGATGGCCCCAATTTGCATAGTGAGTAGTTCCCCCAAATACCACATTCAAGGACTGGGAAAGTGTCATGATTATTCTTCCTTTTTGTGACTTGCAGCTAAAAATATCTCTGTTGTGTTTGAGAGATGGCATGATCATATGAGTGTTCTGTCTGTAGTATTTTGATGGCTCATTGATGGCACATCAGATAATTAACTTTTATGTAAGGAATAAGCCTTGGGCTTTGCCTAAGGGGTTTCTTGTCCCTCGAACTGGAAAATACCACCCAATTTGAGTGTTTACACAATGTACCATTTAAAATTAATCTCCAGTTTTTTTTCTGTAACAACTACTCCTCTACTCTCATCCTATTGAAAGGAGCTTTTCAAGACAAATAACATCACCTGGTATTTGCTGCAGATCAAACTGATATTAAAGAGACAGCTAGAGGGACCCTTTTAAAAGTTGGCAAACCTACATAAAACATGGTTTTTGCCTGGGGATTTTATGTTGGATCAGGGAGCAGGTGATGTGAAAGATCTTCACCTGGAACACTGAAGAGCTGCTGCCAGCCTGAGTAGACAATACTGACGTTGATAGACCAAGGGTCCGACTCAGTATAAGACAGCTTCATAAGGTGGAGTCAGAGGTGTCCATTGGGAGGGCGATTCAGAGAAAATCACCCTCTCTTTTCAGTGGAAATTTCCCCCTGGATCCCACCCTATGTAGAAATGCTACATTAAAAAATACAGGACTACATGAATATGCTATACAAACAATAAAAAGTAAAGAAGCAGAATGGGTGGCAAAAATACAAACAAATCTAAAAATAAATGGGGAACATATTGTCATCCCAATCTGCAAGGTATGTCATACTTTTACAATGAAGAATGATCATAAGAGTGGATCTTCCTGCATATAGATACAATTCCCTCCACACATGTCCTAGTCTGGATGGCCCAGACTAGCCTGATCTCATCATATCTCAGAAGCTAAGCAGGGTTGGCCCTGGTTAGTCCTTGGATGGGAGACCACCGAGGAATAGCAGGGACACTATGAGGAGGAAGACAGTGGCTAACCACATATATTAATCTCTTGCCTTGAAAAACCTATCTGGTTGCCATGTCAGCTATGACTTGATGGCGCTTTAGAAGAAGAGTTGGTTTTTATATGCCGACTTTCTCTACACACTTAAGGGAGAATCAGACTGGCTTACAATCACCTTCCCTTCCCCTCCCCACAACAGACACCATGTGAAGCAGGTGGGGCTGAGAGATTGTGACTAGCCAAAAATCAACCAGCTGGCTTCGTGTGGAGGAGTGGGGAATCAAACCCGGTTCTCCAGATCAGAGTCAATCGCTCCAAACCTCCGGTCTTAACCACTACACCACATAGAGGGCTAGGCTAGAATCCTTCTCCTTGGCATGTCAGTTTTCCATATCCAGGGATGTTTTTGCATGCAATCAACATCAGATTCTACTATGATTTAATATGATTATTATGATTTAATTGTATTATATTGTATGAAAGCATTAGTTGAGCCTCTAGGTATAGTATGAAGTGGTACAACCCAGACAATAGGGTTCCAACAGGCCTGGACAAAAATATCCTGCCCCTTGATCAGAGACTTAGGTGCTAATTACACAGCCCAAATAATGCACTTTCAATCCACTTTCACTGCGCCTTAACGATCGCTTGCAAGTGGATTTTGCCAGTTCACACAGTAAAATCCACCTTCAAAGTGCATTGAAAGTGGATTGAAAATGCATTATGTGGGCTGTGTAAATAGCACCTATAATGTGTGGAAATGAGTACCTGAAACTTTTCATGGCATGCAGGTAAAGAACATCACCTGGCAACATCACTATTAAGTCGGTGTTAAAGGGATAGGGCATTTTTTTCTCCAGGCAGTTGACAACCCTACCTGGTCACAGGTTATTTATTCTATGACAGGTAGAGCTAAGACGGCATCCATGTTCGTGTCTACCTGGAGAACATTTCCTCTCGCCTTTCCTTAGAATTCTCTCAGCAGGATAGGTGTCACCTGACCTCCTTTCCTGCCTGTTTAATCTTCTCTCCCACCTATTGCTTCTCCGTCTGCCAGGCATTTTTTTCATTCAGAGGAGCTGCCTTGAATGGTATGTAAAATGCCAGGAAACTTGCATCAAGGCCAATGTCTTCCTTTGAGGGGCTGATATTCTGTTCCTTTAAAAGGAAAGCTGTCAGGGTTTCTTTCTGTTCTCTCTGCAAAGAGGTGTGGGGATCAAACAGAAGGTTATACATAAAGAACTTATGACGTGGCATGTGTGATTTTTTTTGGTCTCAAGACTTCATTTTCTTTAATATACTAATCTGTTTGCTGGAATACATTTGTGCCTGATGTGGAAAGGGCCCTCTTATCTATCTGGTACATTTGGATCCCTCCCTTTTCCTCTAAAGACCGCAGAGTGACATACAAGGTCCTGCCTCCCCTATTTTATCCTCATTCAGCCTTCTAAACATGCGCAGTTACAGGCTGCAGAATATGCCATTGAAGATGGTATCGGACAGATTGTGTAGAATCTAAAGAACTTCAGTTTTTGTTTAAATATATATATAAGGTGCCCGTCACATGACCATGAATGCCACCAGAAGTGCAAGAATGCCCCAGGAGGAGAGACAATGTGGTATAGGGCTTAGATCTGGGAGACTCTAGGTTCAAATCCCCACTCTGCCTTGGAAGCTTGCTGGTCCTTAGGCCAGTCATACTCTTTCAACCTAACCTACCTCACTGGGCTGTTGGGAGGATAAAATGGGCAAAAGAAGAATGATGTAAGCTGCTTTCGGTCACTGTTGTGGAGAAAGGTGGAGTATGAATGAAGTCAATAAATAAGAAAATATTTAGCTTGTGCTGATTTCCTGGCAACATGTGCTGACAGAATCTGTCTTCAGTACCCATAGATTAAAAAAACACACAAAAAACACACAAAAAAACACACAGCATAATTGCTCATTTGCAGTGGTGCACTAAAAGTAGGGTTGCCAACCTCCAGGTACTAGCTGGAGAGCTCCTGCTATTACAACTGATCTCCAGCTGATAGAGATCAGTTCATTTGGAGAAAAGGGCCACCTTGGCAATTGGACTCTGTGGCACTGAAGTCCCTCCCCTCCCCAAACCCCACCCTCCTCAGGCTCTGCCCCCAAAACCTCCTGCCGGTGGCGAAGAGGGTCCTGGCAACCCTAACTAAAAGCCAATCTGTATGGAGCTCAGAAATAGGAGTAATGATAGAGTCAGTCACGTGACTTCCTCAGGACCCAACGCTTAAGCTGGAACTGGATGTGGGTCATAGACTGGACCCTAAATTTCTAGCCAAGGTCTGAGTCAGCGTAAGGCAGTTTCATGTATTCGAATATGTGAATATCTCAATGTAACAAATATACATTGGCTTGAAATCAAGTCAATTGTTATGGCTTCCCATACACAGTCCTGGGAACAGAATTTGGTAGAGCTGCTGAACATTCTCTGTATAAGAGAGCTTTCTTCCCCCCCCATCCCTTTGCACCACAGAAGCATAATTTTCATGGTTCCTTGGGAAGGAAAACTGATTTCTAAAATTGTTCCTCAGAAGTACAGATATATAGATATATGTGCATGTGTGTGTGTGTTTCAGTAGATAATGCATACCCAGTATCAGTTCCTGATAATGTTCTTTTGCTCTCTACGACTTTCTCTTTATGAGTCTTTATTATTATGTGACTCTGAAGCTGCATAAGCAGACTTTTACTCTAAACGTATCCAGATAAGAGCATCTGAATGCCACAGAAATATTATAGCATCTTGCTTTTCCATGCCTGGATTTATTGCGTTTATTGTCAAAGCAGAGATTAATCTGCCTGCCCTTGGATGTGCAACCAAGATAACCCAGGAAGACAGACAAGAATTGCTACTGACTTTCACGCTTTGACTGGGTTCTGTGTAGGGCATTAATGTAAATTCGTAGCACACCAGATTAGTGTGGAAGTATTCCACCAATATAAAGAATTCAGAAATATTAGGGGTATATGCAGACATTCATTATCAGTCTACCTAGTACATTAATCCTGCCCTTCGTCCAAGGGGGTCAAGGCAGCATCCAGGGGTTTTCTCTCCTCTGTTTATCTTCACAGCAACCCTATGAGGCGGGTCAGACTTACAGAAACTGTCTGCCCCAAGGTCATTCCGTGAGCTTTACGGCCAGGTAGGGATTTGTATCAATATCATATGTCCCATCAATGCTTCCAAAATGTAATCAATGGCTAAATAATAACCATGGGAAACCGAAGAAGTTGAGCTAGATACTATATAAAATATAAACAAATATATCTATTTGTATTATATTGTGCACAAATATATGTTAAAAACACTGGGCCTACAATATTTGTTCATGCTTTTTAGGTAGCCTACACTGTAGGCCCAGTGTTTTAACGTATATTTGTGCACAATATAATAAAAATAGATGTATTTGTTTATATTTTATGTAGAATCTAGCTCAACCTCATTGGTTTCCTTTGACTCTCAGGTTGAGTTTCTTCTTCCCCCTCACCTTTTTTTCAGTTGTTAAATAATAACCATGCCATATGTAGTATGACAGTATCAAAAAAATACCGCTTAAATAAACATTTTAGGTTACATAAATCTGAAGTTTACATAAGTTGCATAAGACAAGCTCCCGGGTACTACTTCCAGGTTTCGAAAAGTGGTTTTTGGAATGAGTCGCACCTGGGAGCACAATCGAGGGAAGGACATATGGTCAATGGGAGGGCTCATAAAAGGGGAGGGAAGGAAAGACATGCAGACAGGTGGGATGTGTGGGGTCTGGAAGGACGGCACAAGCAAGAGTCCTGGTGCTGATCAGAGGAAGAGAGGCGGGCCCTGGACATTATCTGCTTTGGGCCCTCCAAAACCTGGAACCAGCCCTGGAAGTACAGGTACGGACAGAAATCTCTGTTTGCTGTTAACTTCCACATTGGAGAACAGGGTTTGATTCCCCACTCCTCCACATGAAGCCAGCTGAGTGACCTTGGGCAAGTTACAGCTCTATTAAAAGCTCTCTCAGCCCCACCTACCTTTTTAAAATTTATTAATACAACATAAGCCAGTAAAACACATGCATCGTTTATACAAAAGGTAGAAAATTATAGCAGTTCAACCAAAAAAATTCCTAATTTAAATTTTCAAATAATTTATAATCGACTAAAATTGACCAAATTATAATTTAATCTAATTGCAATTGCCCAACATTAGGCGTCAAACTTTATATGCAATTGCACAAAATTTGGCTACCTGTTTTGCCATCTGGACATTCCCTTCCTAGACCCTTAATTCTCCCTTCATCTGAGCTGACTGTGATTTGGCTGAGCAGGGGAATTGTTAACTTACACTCCTCCACATGAAGCCAGCTGAGTGACCTTGGGCTAGTCACAGCTCTTAGAGCTCTCTCAACCCCACCTACCTCACAGGCTGTCTGTTGTGGGGAGGGGAAGGTGATTGTAATCTGGTTTCATTCTGCCTTAAGTGGTAGAGAAAGTCGGCATATAAAAACCAACTCTTCTCCTCCTCCTCCTCTAGATACTCTGCAGACTAGCTGCCAACCCTAGAGAAAGTTCTGGTGCAGAAATTTTAGCATCACTTCTGTGGGCCCATTGGCACATCAAAATCTGGGCTTCTTCAGCCAGCAGATTAACCACAATACTGCCACATAAAAAAACTCACTGGATATTAACAATATCTTGATTTACAGGAACAAATGCATGATTACAATATGTCTAATTAGGAGGCGTTAAAAGGCCAATTAAAGCTGTCAAAAAAAAGAAAAAAAAGTAACATCATGTTCTTCCCTGGAGATGGAATGTGCGGTGAGATTCATTATTAACTCTTGCTAAAGACACTTGAAGAAATGTGGGGGCTTTCAGTTATGTTGATATTAAACCAGGCCAGGAACCAGTTCAACTAGTTGCGCCCCATGACTGGAACGAAAGGCAGTTTTGGAGGCTGCGCGATGTTTCAAGGCATGCTGAGATGCAAGTTGTAATCCTGGGGTGTGCATTGGATTGTGCACTTAAAATGATTGCTGTGCCAAAGGTTTTTTGACTCGAGCACTGAGCACATGACCCCTCCTTGTGTTCAGACAACGCACACAGAGGAAGATCCAGCACGAGTGTTCCTGCCCCCCCCCATCTTCATACGATTGCCAGCTCTTCAGCACTGTGCCTACAATGGGAGGAAGTGTGTGTGCAAATGTACTCCCACCCCATGATCAGGAACATTTGGAAAGCCATGTCACCGATCACAGGGAGGGCATGTATGCACAGACACATCCTGTGTGCTGGCACCCTGTTGATGAGCTAGCAATTACAATTAGGCTGGGGTGGGGCCACCTCACTCATGCACACACATATTGACTGTAGAAGGGTCATGTGCTTAGGGCCAGAACAGGGGTCCCCGACATTTTTGAGCCTGTGGGCACATTTGGAATTCTGACACGGCGCAGTAGGTGCAGAAATAAAATGGCTGCCACAAAATGGCTGCCGCAGGAGGTGGGGCCAGCCACCAAATTGCCACAGCTTAATGTCAGTAACATAGTGCAGATCCTTGTGCTGTGGTGGTAGCTGCTGCCAAAACAACATTAAAAAAATTTGCATAGCCAATCCAATCTCCAATAGTCAATTAGAAGCATTGCTGGCCCCACCAACTTCCTAAACACACTTGGTGGGCACCAGAAAAGGTGTTGGCGGGTGCCCTGGCACCCATGGGCACTACATTGGGGACCCCTGGGCTAGAGAGTTGGGGATCCATTGGACCACTTGGGTGGTGGAATAGGAATGGGGGAATATTTGCATGGATCTGAAGGTTCCCAGATCTAATCTTAGAGGCTCCTGATATGATTATAATGTCATTTCTGGTCACCTGCATCAATTGCCAAAGGAAAGGAGAATTGTACCCCGCAGATCAGTTGCAGATTGGCACCTGTACCCTACTCATCCAGTTTCCAGCAAATTGCCACTTGGTTATCAAACTCACCAGGGAAAGGGTATTTCTTCTTACTTCCAATCACAGACTGATCTGTTATTGGTTCTTGTAGGTTATCCGGGCTGTGTAACCGTGGTCTTGGAATTTTCTTTCCTGACGTTTCGCCAGCAACTGTGGCAGGCATGAAGATGCAGATACACTATATTGAATGTTGCACTTGTGCACTTTGAGACCTACATGAATTTCTTCTGGTCCTATTTGAGACTGTGATTCTTCCTTGCACTTTATTGTTGGATATTTGATTATTGATACACAGATACAGATAGCTGATGAAGCCATGAGCGAAACGTGATTTGGATCTAGACAACACGTCCTGACAGCTTCCCTCCGTGGCCTCTTGCCTGGGACTCCGCTTTCCAGCAATCTACAACACACAAAGAAGTCTATATTTGAGTATAAAAATTGACTTACCTGTTACTCAGAATACTCAGGAATTGAAATTGACTTACCTGACTCTCAGGATATTCATATATTGAACTTGTTTTTTCTGCTGGACTGCTATTGATATCTATATGTGTATCTTGTTGTTACCTTGTTGTGTGTATATATATATATATATATATATATATATATATATATATATATATATATATATATATATATATATATATTGTTCACTTTTGCACCTTTCTTCACCTTTATGAATTAGTACTTTAATATATATTGTGTGAGTGCTGTCTGGATTCTTTCCATTATCCATACAGCACTGAGCCTTTCTTTCTCCAGGAGTATCTGGAGCTTGGCAATCCTACCTTAGGGTCTGAACAATCACCAATTCTACAACTGAGCTCTCTCCACAGCTATTCAGCCATCCCTGGTCTACAGCTTCAAGTTGGTGTTATATATTAAAGAATTAAGTTGTTTGGGGTCTGAAGAGGAACAAATTTTTTACTTGGGAAGCAAGTGCCTAAGGCCTAACTACGTTAACCAACCCCAAGTATCCTGACAGGCGCATCTAAATTTTGCAAACGGATAGAGAATAAATGACAACAAGAGAATGCCAGTTAATCAGCACCAATTTAGAAACTCCATTTAAACTGATGACATTTTATTTATTTCAGGCGGACACCTTTATTTACAGATACAAGTTAGTAAAACATGTCACAGAACAAATAAAATTTCACAGTTAATATTTATAGGTGCATAGTTCATGCTCAATTACTTTATATATATGTATATATGTATAGAAATATATTAACAACTTTCACAATAAGTCATCCCTGGACAGAAAAGAACAGTCATAGGAAACATTTAAAAAATTCTCGTATCATAAACAATAGCAAATTACCAACAATCTATCAACAAAAACATGTACAGCTTTAGAAATAAGGAGTAGACACTTAGGTGTTTGTTTTTTTAAATAATCATTTTCATAATTGTTAAAACTTGAAGCCACAATATCCACACAACAACAATGGTTCTGGCATCTGGGCCTTCATTTCAGTGAAGGAAAGTTCACAGAAACAATAACCAGATGCGGTTACAGGTATTCCAATCATTGCTGATGGAAGACTTCAAAAAGACACTGTAAAAACTATTTAAAAATAGTTGACGACTGGGCACATTGGAACTCAGCACTTGTACAGGACAGGATGTCTTTGTCAGCAGGTACCACAGACGGAAGGAAAGGGGGGGTGTTGCTCATGCCTCAGGTTCATAATCTTGGTACTCTTCCTGTAGGAAACATCAATGGTCACAGTGGGAAAGAAGATCATCTCATTCTCCAATCCACATTGCTATAGTCAAAAGGTTCAGACAAACTACAGTCCAAGTTAATATTAGAATTTGGAGTTAATGATGCCCTCCCTCACCTTCGAAATGAGGTCTGACTAATTTGAGAGGAGCTGATGAAGATCCTTTGGCTCGAAGTGTGAGATGAACTCCCCAGATGTCAAATCTCTTGCTCGGATGGTAAATCTGATCCACAGAAGAAGCCCCTCCCTCTCTTCCACCTCACCCCTGTATCTTCCCTGTTAATGGGAAGCTATGCACTTGACAGCTGAGAGGAAGGAACATTCATGATCATCCTTCCATTTTTTTATTCTTCTACTTCTTCTCCAAGTATGTTCTAGGGACTATAGTTCTCAGTACACCTGACATTAGTTATCAGGTGTTTTGATAACTACATTTCCAGATTAAGGTCTAGTAGCACCTTGGAGACCAACAAGATTTTCGGGGTATGTGCTTTTGAGTGTCAAAGCTCCCTTTGTCAGATATCTGACGAAGGGAGCTTTGACTCTCGAGAATCTTGTCAGCCTCTACTGGACTTGAATCTAGCGGTGCTACTGCAGACCTGCAAGGCTACCCTCTGAAACTACGTTTCCAGAATACACTGAGGGAAAGGGAGTGGAGGAATAAAGGAAGATAGAAGTAAGATGGAAGAAGATGGGAGTAGGGAGCATCTGAGTCAACTGAATCAAGATTGCAGCTGAATGCTTCCCTCTTCCCTCTTTGCAGGTAATTTAAGACGGAGTTATCCAAAGGCACAGGCCAAAGGGCAGGGCAGGTGGCTGTGGTCTTCTGTGAGTTTTGCTGCAAGAACCAGCATTAGCCCAGGACGACTTCCTACCCCGTCAGTGACTGGATGAGTATCCTAAGTTCTTGTTTGTCTCCTTCAGTTTACCTTGTGTTTTTGGGATATTTTACATGTGAGCTGGTTTGAGACCCTGGTGTGGAAGAATAACAGGGTACAAACTGGTATATATGAAAAAATAAAGCATGGGGATGAGAGTTCACACATTTTCTAGCTGTATCCTCATGGTGGGGGAGATCTTAATGTCTTTCATTTCTTAACAAGACCTCTGGGTAGTGCTAGGGGTGTGCCTCCTGATCTAGTACATTGTGATACCATATTGTTTGGAACAGAGTCTTGTAGATTTATAACAGGACAGCTTATATTTAAAGAATGAGTGTTCATTTTTAGAATGGGAACATTTCTGGTGGAAATGCATCAAAAGTGGTAATGCTGTACCCATCTGTCCATCTGTCTCTGCTCACCCAAGATCTTCCCTGGCTCAGAGTGGATTTGCCAACATCCTTGTCATGCTTAAATGGTCCTGAAAAAAAAAAACTGTTCACCAACAAGTCTATGCTCTAGATCTAGAGAATTTGGTTTTGTGGAAATCACTGACTTCCCAGACATTCCCTTGAATCCCCGCCTGGAAACTGGGCAGCTGCGGTCGCGAAGGAAACCTGTCTGTGGCACTGCTTCCCAGACACTGAAGCTGACAAATTCCCACAAGCCACTGGGGCATAGCACAATTGCCAGTGAGCAGCTCAATAACACGACTCCATGAAAGAATGACAATAGACACCCACCCGGTAATACCCCATAAGGGAGAAAGAAGTGCAGGCATGGAGAGAAAGAGATGATCATGCCCGCGACTGTCCCTGGAAATCTAAATGGAGGCCATGCAACGAAGCAGCCCCACTTGGGTAGACTGAGTGCATTTCTGCTGTTCTCAAAAGAAGGACAAAGGTTAAATCCCGATCTTTCTTTACTCCCCTTAAGCTGAGGAGGACAGTTAGCATGGGATAGTCAGAATTGGGCAGGCAATACTTTCCCACATGCCCTGGGGCCACTTCACCTATGGTGCCTTCCAATGCCCTTTGGAGGACACTTCGCTGAGCTGTCTGTTGGAGTAGCTGGTGCTACATTAGTGGTGCACAGTTTTTCAGTTTCAGTGTCTGGGAAGCATGAGGAGTGGCCTCCCCATTTCTAATTTAAGACTGGAACTGGATTAATGAGCCTTGGAAGTGACATGCTCAGGTTTTCCCCGCATTTCAAGGGAAGAAACATATTTATGGGTTGAATCCAACCAGCTTTTCTGCAAATCAAGTCTGAACTGACCCTAGAAGTTAAAATGACTAGACTGAGGCTATCGTACTTTGGTCACCTTATGAGAAGACAAGAGTCACTGGAAAAGAAAATGCTAGGAAATGTTGAAGGCAGCAGGAAAAGAGGAAGACCTAACAAGGGATGGATTGACTCTATAAAGGAAGCCATGATGGCCCTCAATTTGCAAGATCTGAGCAAGACTGTTAAAGATAGGATGTTTTGGAGGACACTGATTCATAGGGTCGCCATGAGTCGGAAGTGACTTGACGGTACTTAACACACACACATAAAAAGGAAGGAACAGTCCCCTTTAAACACCAAAAAAGGGCTATGCTGGGGAACATTGAACCTGCATTGACAAAAGTCCTATGGGATGGAGACTGTATTAAAAAGGCAAATTGGGTAAAATTGAGCGAAAAAGCTTGACTGAATCCAATGCTCCCTGTCTGTCTATGAGTAACTGCTCTTAGTGATGGTAGATGCACAGGCTTAAACCTAGAAATGGGAATAGTTCTTTAGAACAGCTGCAATTCACCAGCAATCATAATCCATTATAGCCTGCAATTTTGTATTGAAATCTGAATAGGTATACCTTTGTAGGCTCTTGTATGAAGAAAGAAGAATATGATTAAAAACAATTTTTTCCAGTAAGAAAGAACTAAAATCTACAATTCCAAACAGCTTTACAAAAAAAAAAAAAATAAGGCTTGGGAAGAGAACCTGTATCGTCACGATCCATAATAACAGGATAATTGGTGTGCGCTTCCTTAGTGTCTTGATTTAGGGTCTGATGCAATCACATGAAAATCTTGTTGCTGAATGTGTGGAAAGAAGCTTTTCATGCAGCAGGTTTTTAAACCCTGCCTTTCTACCAGTATCCAGCCATTTTGCATAATTAAGAATTCATGGCTACTTTTTGATGCAGAAAAATTACAATGTGAAGTTTGCCTCAGAAATTTCCCATTTGGTCTTGTCCAGGTAACTGAGTGCCCCGACCAAAGGAGGGGGGAGGCAGGGAGGCAAACCATGTCTGGCTATCAAGTGCTGCTCGCTAGGAGCTGGGCTGTATTAAGATGCACTGAGGCTCTAAGCTATGTCAAGTTTAAGCAGACCCATAAAAATGGAAATTTAGTAATTTTTAGGTTTTTTGAAAATGTAGAGGCACCTTATAATCTGAGGCCCTATACTAGGGGTCCCCCTATACTAGTGTGGCACCTGTGGGTGCCACAGAAGAAGAAGAGTTGGTTTTTATATGCCAACTTTCTCTACCACTTAATAAAGAATCAAACCGGCTTACAATCACCTTCCCCTCCCCTCCTCATAAAAGACACCCTCTGAGGTAGGTGGGGTTGAGAGAGCTCTAAGAGAGCTGTGACTAGCCCAAGGTCACCCAACTGGCTTCATGTGGAGGAGTGGGGAAACCAACCCGGTTCACCAGATTAGCATCCACCGCTCATGTGGAGGAGTGGGGAATCAAACCTGGTTCTCCAGATTAGAGTCCACCGCTCCAAACCACTGCTCTTAACCACTACACCACTCTGGCTCTCCTTTCCTGGTGCCCACAAAGCGTTTTTAAAAGTAGGCATGGCCAGGCGGGGCTTTTGCCCAGCAGGTTTTTTGACTGGCCATTGGTATCTGAACATCTCTTGCCTTGAAAGCCCCTTGCTGACCCGGGGCAATGTGGGAATGTAGATGGAAGCCTGGGCTTGTTAAGGTCGCCGTAAGTTGGCTGTGACTTGAGGGCACTTTACACACCCAAGTTTCTCTGACAAGTAGGTCCTATCAGCTTTGCTTCTGAGTTTCATTAAAAAGCTTAAGCTGCTTTCCAAATTTCCCCAAATTTATAACATTTAAATGTTCTTCCTCAGTAGAAACTGTTGAAAATATACATTGGATTCAGCCAAAATGTGATTTCTTGCTCTCCTCCAACTAGATTGCCGTGGAGAGAGAGAGGAGCTTTTATATTCTAAGGAAGATTGATTAAAACTTTCAAATGAAAGAAGCTTATACTTAGGGCTTGTTTTTAAAACAGATACTGTCTGTGAAGAATTCACCTATGGGACTTTACTCTCACATTGTGTCTGGTTTAAAATGGATTTCCCCCCCAATGAAAAGCAGTCTGGTTTGAATGAGACATTTTCTGAGCACAAAGTCCCACAGGTGAATCATTTTACCTCATCTTTTCAGCGGTTGCAGAAGATGGAGAGCCCTGGTGGAGAGCCCTGGGGACAGAGGGCTATGTTAGAGGGCCAGTCAAGGGTCCACGTGCCCTTGGTGCAATGAGAGGAAGGGTGGGAGGAGGCCAGGAAGATGCAGACCTCCAGGAAGGCAGCCAACTCTGGAATGGGAGTCCTTAAGGCTTCTGGGGTGGTGGGGCTCAACGAGAGGAATTAAACCTCAAAATACAAAAGTATGTGGCTGAGGGACATATGTATGTGTGAAGTGCAGTCAAGTCGCAGCCGACTTATGGCGACCCATTTTTGGGGTTTTCATGGCAAGAGACTAACAGCTGGTTTGCCAGTGTGAGGGACATATACTCATAGATTTAATTTATTATGTACAAACATTATGACTACCTATATATAACAACTAAAATACATCCAAGATTACAATCCACAATAATTATACTGTCAAAGAGTCAAGGGTCCTTTTACAATCCTTGAGCCTGTTCTTCCTTGCGGCGTGGATATCTCTTCAACGATGTAACACCAGCAGATCAGTTAATAAATAAAGCTATAAATCATCTCTTCTGTATCAGTAGAAAAATAACTATTAATCATCTCTTCAGTACTGGTAGATAAATACAGATGGGTTGCCGGCTCCTAATCCCGTTTTGTAAAAATCTTCATCAGAACTTCACTTTTGTCTTATTTGTTCAGAATAATATATGATCTGACAAACTTCTCATTCCATTAAATTAAATCTATGAGTATATGTCCCTCAACCACATACTTTTGTATTTTGAGGTTCAATTACAGTGTTGGTGTGGCATAGCTCCTTTTTTGTCTTAATTAGTTGCTCAAAGAGAGGAACCCAGGGCCGGCCCCTCATTGGAAGACAGGGCTGACAGTCAGGGGAACCCAGGCGTGGCAAGAGAGAGATTGGAGGAGCCCAGGGATGGCCTGCCTCTGGGGGACTTTTAAATGGCGAGTTGCAGAGAAGCCAGAGAGGAATGAAAAGGCCCCATCCACAGAGTGCATGGCTGGACAGGGCCATAGCAGGGGAGAGGGAAATGGGTGGAGAAGAACCCCCCTCCCCTTGCTATTCTGAGGCATCCTCCAAGTCTGTTGTACCCTCTTCTGTTCGCAAGAGATTCCTTATCCCACTGTCAAATCTCCTGCTGGGTGTGGTGCAAACCACCTACAGCACTTATCACTAGAAGCTTCCCACCTTGGCTCTTTTGAGAACTTCCGACTCTTACAGGGATTCTTTTTGAGAGTGTTTAAGGAGGCTTTGGTATAGCCCAGTCTTGTAAGATAATGAAAGCTAAGCAGGGTTGGTATTTGGATGGGAACCACCAAGGAAGACTTTGCGAGGAAGGCAATGGCAAACTACCTCTGCTTCTCACTTGCCGTGAAAACTCCTCGCTGGGGTTGCCGTAAGTCAGATACAACTTGACAGTACATATAGACATACATAAGGAGGCTTTCCTAGCAGTCTCCTCCTCTAGCTTGCCTTGCCTGGCTGCTCTAGCCTTCCCTGTGTGGTTTATCTCAGGACTTCCTTTATACCCACGTTTAGCTGCTGCTGCTGCACCGTCTTGTACATTGGGCTGAACCATCAACATCTATGGTGATGGGTAGCCTTCTCACCATTTGTCTCTTCACCCTTCTGTCACAATGTGCTTTTCAATCCAGTTAAAGCAACAGGGGAATGCCTAGTTGTGCCTAGAGGTTAACGGCATGTCTAAGAATACTTAAGTGAGTTCATGGCTGAAATGAATTTCATTTTACCTGGGGCTTTCCCAGTAACTGCTCACTCTCTTAGCCACTGAATGGCTTTGGCACTTGAATTAGGACAACTGAGCAAATTTTCAGCATTATATAATTAATATTTTATAATATTGTATTATGTATTTTTATTGTACTGTATTTTAATTATGATGTGAGCTGCCCTGAGCCCAGCGTTGCTGGGGGAGGGCGGGATATAAGTAAAAGACTACTACTACTACTACTACTAGATGTGAACACAATACAATGCCATATGAGAAACCCTTAAAATACTGCTTAGTAATGCCGTGATTTAAAACATGTTTATTCACTATAAACCACTGGATGTGTATACAGCTCTTATCTGTGTCCTGTTGCCTGACGGAAGGAAGACTTTTTAAGCTGTTGTAGCACACCTGCAGAAGCATCTGAGAGAATCTATCCCATCACATGTTGCAATGTTTTGGACACTGAACACTAGCTTCGCCACGATGTGCCTATCTCCGGTATATTACTGTCATGGCCCCCCAGAAGCCGTCAAAGAAAGATTTACCTCGGGAGGCATTTCGTAGGCCTCATTTTCAGGGTCTGCAGGCATGTCTGTGTTGTCCCTCACTCCTTGCGGGAGGCCTTCTTCATTCTATAAACAAGGATAGAAAACAGCTTGATGCAGGTTTATTCTCCCTCAGCCTTCCCACCTCAACATATCTCCAGTGCTCTTTAGCTTATTGTGTTTAATGCAGTACTGAGCAATAATTGTGATATCATCCCCTCAGCTTCTTGCCATAAAGAAAATGAGACAAGGAACTCTCCCCACTATGAAGAGAAACTCCTCATTATTCCTCTTTAATTTCTGGAAGACATTTCGGAAAGGTCCTCTGAATGCCGGAGAGACAATGTTAATATTGCTGGAGATGTTGCACTCCCCCCCCCCATGTCAGCTTCACAGATCTCCAAGGGGAGAAAAATCATGACAATGAGCACAGTTCTTGTAACCTGTCAGACTTGCAAAGGCAGATAATGTCATCTTGCTATTTCAGTAAGAGTGGATCCAACTGTACTGCTATTGTACAGAGCTTCAGAGGAATTAAAGATGGTAGTGGTACCACCATCTCAATCACTACTAGCCTCCTCTGAATAGACACTTGGGAGCTAACAATCCCATTTTATCTGTTTAAGCTGAGAGATGTGGGCTGGCCTAGGATCTCAGTATAGTATAGTCAACAGCATGCACTAGGACTGGGAAGACCCAAGTTCAAATCCCCACACTACCATGTACCTTACTGGATTTGATTGGGGCAATTTCTCTCTCTTTGTCTCAATCTAACCTACCTCACAGATTACTGTGAAGGTAAAAGGGGTATATGTATGCCACCTTAGAGGAAGACATGAAGCTGCCTTATACCAAATCAGACCAACAGTCTATGAAAGTCAATATTATCTTCTCTGACTGGCAGAAGCTCTCTGGTAGAGGAGTTTCACATCACCTACTGCTTGGTCCTTTTAACTTGAGATGCTGGGGATTGAACCTGGGACCTTCTGCATGCCAAGTCAATGCTGTACTACTGAGCAGGGGACTTGGCTGAGCAGGGAATTGGTGCTCTATTCAATATACTGTACAGTTCCCCAAATAAAAACTGTGTGTAAACAAAAACTGTGTGTAAATTCAGTGCAGATTCCAGCAGCTATTCTGGAACCTTCAGTATCTCTGTCTTTTGGAAAAGAAAAGGAGAGAAGCTGCAGGTTCCCATCATTGCTAGCAGATGCAGGAAATCAAGATGTGGAGGCATTTCCCGACAAGCAGAAAGTTCTGGGGCTATTAAAGGTGTGTGTGTGTGGGGGGGGAGAGGTTCTTCAATTGACCCATTTCCATCTCAGTGGTCCCCATGTTCCTGTTCCACTCTGATTGAAAAGAAATATATACATATATACCCAGTGTTCATATTTCAGTTGACGTATTTGTGTTTCTCTGGTGGTAGTAAATGGGACTCTACCCAACTCAGAATTCTACACCCTTTGATATACTTATTGATATACTGATGGCTATTGAGAGCTCTTAGGGTTAGGGTTGCCAGGTCCCTCTTTGCCACCAGCAGGAGGTTTTTGGGGTGGAGCCTGAGTAGGATGGGGTTTGGGGAGGGACTTCAATGCCATAGAGACCAATTGCCAAAGTGGCCATTTTCTCCAGGGGAACTGTTCTCTATTGGCTGGAGATCAGTGGATCACCAATTCTGCAACTGAGATTTCCCCACCCCCTCTGTCTGACTGGAAATGATACTCCTGACCCAAACTGCACGCGAGAGGAGAAAGAAACAGGGTGCGAGTAACCCCTTTTCCCCCTGGCTGAGGTCACAATAGCCCAGGGCTTTTCCCCACCCCATTTCCCTGGCAACTCTATGATCCTCTGATTGAAGTTTTAAGAAACTTCAAGCTTACAAGATGCAATGACAGATCATTTAAAGGAGCAAATTACTTCTAGGCCTCGACATATCTGACAAGCTTGATGAAGTGATCAGAGACTGGACATAAAAGAAAGGAGAGCAGCCCCCCCTCTTTCCCCCCACCCCAGCCTCACCTGAACTGAATGGGCTACTCAATGCGATACCAGCAAGTGACATATAAAATGTGCAGCACATATGTTCTCAGTCACACTAAGTTGATTAACCATGTCCCCTTCTGATGTTGTTCACAGCTCTAATTTAGATGAAGAGCTTTGGCACCGACTCCAGCACTCCAGATTCTGACAACTGGTTGGCTAGATTGCGCCCGACAGCTGCATGGAGCTGTGGCCCAAAGAGAATTGAAATGAGAAGCAGCACTCAACATTATTGTCACCAGGGATGGCCTTAAGTGGGGCACGCCGCAACCCACATCATTCTAAGACGCTCAGGCTAGGCAGAGGAAGGGGAAAGCATGGGTCCCCTGAGGATCTCTCTGGAAAGGGAGGAATAAAAAATGCAAGAACCCGACGTGCACTTAGCAGGGCAAAGCCCTGCTGCAAATAAAGGATCACACAATGTATAATTCACTATCTTTTTATATAATTAAAGATGTGAACTGAAGGGAAGCATCATTAAAATGCTACATGGGGCTTCACCTACCGAGCTTTCGGTCAAATAGCTACAACAGAGTGTTCAGAATCTTACACAGACACGTGGTTGGATCCAGTAGAAACTTTCTGCCAACAAAAGGGGGGTGCTGCCATTTGCCCCTTCCCACTACACACCTCTGACTCCTCCTCCTGCTGTTCCTGGGGGTTTCTTGTCCCCCCTCAGCAGCATTTCAGGGGCCATTTTGTGCTGCAGGGGAAGGGAAGAGGTGAGAAAGTCCCACTCTGCTGAGAGAAATCCTTTCTGGCAGTGGAGATTTCCCCCAGGATCGAACTCATAGTGAGATGTCACTGAAATGACTGTTACGGGTAATAGTTTTAGGAGAGCTGACATTTGGGAGTTCCTTCTTGGCTTATGGTATACATAGACAATTGTATGTATGTATGTATGTATGTATGTATGTATGTATGTATGTATGTATGTATTGCAACACTTACATCCAGCCTTATCTCCATGGATTCAGGGCAGCTACAAGAGCAACAACCAGTTGCAAGGACAGCAAAAGAACATGGAAGTCCCATCAGAAAGATTTTTTAAAAAAACCACACACACACAGGGTAAAAATGCAGCCAAATCTGTCACAGCAGTTTTGCCCTCCACCCAACAATCCTCTGAAATAAAACCGTCTTACACATCTTCTCGATTGTAACCAATGAAGGCACCCCTCTGCACTTGCTCAGTTCACATGGTGATGCACTGAAGTGACTGCGTGAACCAAGGCTGCACATGCATATTGTAAAAGCGCCTTCCTCATCTGATGCAGCACACACGAAAGTGGTGGGAATTGCAAATCACATGATCTTGACACAGCGGCATCCCGGCTTACCAGATACAGTGTCTACATTCTTCTCATAAGAACACAAGGAAAATCTTTCTGGATCTCATTGGGGTCCATTGATTCCACCCTCCAGTCTTCTACAGTGGCCATCTAGATGCTCCCTAGGAAGCTAGGTCCCCCCTGCTTTGCTTGTCTCCAGTAGCAATATATGAAGCAACCCCTAAACTGAGGCTATCATATTTTGCTCACATCATGAAAGACAAGACTCACTGGAAAAGACAATAACGCTAGGACAAATTGAAGGAAGCAGGAAAAACAGTAGACCCAGCATGGGTGGATTGACTCATAAAGGAAGCCACAGCCCTCAGTTTGCAAGACCTGAGCAAGGCTGTTAATGATAGGATGTTCTAAAGGTCCTTAATTCATAGAGTCGCCATGAGTCAGAAGTGATTAGACAGAATCACACCCCCCCCCAAATCAGATGGCTCATTCATATAACCCATATTTTTCTGTTTCAACAGCAGTTCTCCATGGTCTCAGGCAAGGAAAGGTCTTTCTCAGAACTTCCTGTCAGAGCACCTTGAACAGAAGATGAATGTCCACTCCTACTTATGGACTGACTGCCATTGGCTCTGTTTTGTCTACAGTGTCTTCGAATACCAAACCTGACCATCAGAATTGCTTGCTCTTTGAACTGACAACTGCAAGAATGTACCACCAAGGTCCATGCCTAGTTATACCCCTCCCACCTGTCATCCAGTCTCAGGATGCTCCATTTAAAGGTCAGTTACATCATCTACTCATGCACAATTGTTGCTTTGTATTTAAGGAGAAGTTGGTCAACCCTCTCTTTTAAGAATGCTTTCCCCCTGCCAGTCAAGAGAAAAGCCAAGTCTCTGGCTGGCAGGTAAACACAAGCATGTATATTAACTGTTGTTAAACATGTTCCATCTAACTAATGATATCGTTCCGCAAATGTGACCCAACTATTCTATTTTTCTTTATAGCTGTATTCTGTTTCATTTAGGCAGTGTTGTGTTTCTTAAAAAGTTCACTGACAGCAAAAGGCTAATACCAAATTAGAATGACTGTTTAAATAGGTAGATCCACAGATACTCTTGCCTTCAAATGCCAGAAAAATTAGCATAATTATTCCAGATAACACACTAGGAATTGACTAATTTTAATCAGCAGAGCTTATAATAATTTCATCTGCTATGCAATGAAACATTTAGCACCTTTGTTCAGTTAGCAGTTCATTCTTTACTTAATGGGGCCATTTTGTTCAACAAAACCCATTATATTTTACAAACTGAAGAAGCTAGATTCTATGGGTTGCATACAGCCCCAAATTTCCACTTGTGCTAGAGCTCTTGTGCAAGCAGAAATGCAAGAAGACTGTGATAGGTGCTTGTGCTAAGGGAAACTTATTGTATCCCCACTCACACTTCCACTTGTGCAAGATCTTTTCCATCTAGTCTCTGGGCCCAGTAATACATAGAGAAGGATGTATATTTGCTGCACAAAATCTTGTGCAAGCAGAACTGTGATAAGTTCATGTTTCCACTTGTACATTGCTGGATCCAATCCTATTACATTTTTATTCTACCCTTCTCCCAAGGAGCTCAGAGTGGCATATATGGTTCCCTAGTCCCCATTTTATCATCACAACAACCCTGTGAGGTAGGCTACTTAGCCATAACATCTGGTTTCAGTGCACCGAGTGTGTGGTTGGCTGATGCCAGAGAAGAAGGGAACAACATGCTCTGTAATGCCTGCTGGAGATCCCCAACCATGAATACAGGTTTACAAACTAGATCACACAGTGATCGTTAGATTTTGAGACAGATGGAGATATTAGTTGTATGCCCTGTCAATTGAACTTAGCTGGCCAGTGGTATAAGAAGAAGAAGAGTTGGTTTTTATATGCCAACTTTCTCTACCTTTTTAAAAGGAGAATCAAACCGGCTTACAATCTCCTTCCCTTCCTCTCCCCACAACAGACACCTTGTGAGGTAGGTGAGGCTGAGAGTGCTCGAAGAGAACTGTGACTAGCCCAAGGTCACCTGGCAGGCTTCATGTGTAGGAGTGGGGAGTCGAACCTGGTTCTCCAGATTAGAGTTGGCCGCTCTTACCCACAACACCACGCTGGCTCTCATAAGCACTCTCATCACATCCAGAAGTGACAGGGCTGGTTCCCGTGTTTCGTTTCGTGGACATTCATAAACAGGTAAGTATGTGTGTCTTGTGTACTGGCCACACACTAGTTTGCCTTGTTGGCTGATCCATAAAAGCCAGCGTTGAATTCCAGATTTCACAGGTCTGCTTGTGAGTTTGATTAACGTGGCTCCTATCAGCAGACCTGTGTCAAGAATGCCAGCTTGTCTAAATTACTACCTGGGCAGTTGACAGTTATTACACTCCCCCTTCGGTTCTGTATGGTTTTGATCTATTTATTTTGATATCTAATCTTGGGGGCAGTTGTGTTTTTATTAGTGCCTCTCTGGACAAGAAAGGAAGCACTCCTCAGGAGGTTATTCAATGGGGCTTACTCCCAGGAAAGTGTCCTTAGTATTGCAGCCAAAATTAACTCTTGCATTTGCAAAACATTGGAAGGACTGATCAGCAAAACTGCTCCATTGCCACCTTTCCCACCACCTATGAATTATTCCACCTGTAATTTCAGATAAAAGCCATCAGTAAAGAAAATATCCAGGCAAAACAGTAATAAATGTGTACTACAGGTGACTACGAATGACTCATATTCTCTCACTGCATTACTGTTCTTCTTAGAATGAGGTAAGGGAACTGTAATTGTGCTTACCTATGATTAATGGAAGGCACTCCTTTTGTACAAGAAAATACTATAAGGCGTGCTGAACTGAAGGTTGTATTCTTGATCATATGTTTACTCATGTCAGCTAAAACCCCAACCATTTGCTTTACGTTGCTCACCTTGATTAACACCTGGGTGCCTCAGGCTTATTACAGAGATGCATTTCTTGAGCTTTTTTTTAAAAAAGTCATGCCATATAAATATCTGTATTCAGGCTTTGGCGGCTGGATTACAATCCAAAGAGGCAACCATTGGCTGCTGCCAATAACCAGGACAGAACAAGGGAAACAGGGTTGCCAGCTCCGGGTTGGGAACTACCTGGAATTTTTTGGGGCAGAGCCTGAGGAGGGCAGGGTTTGGGGAGGGACTTCAATGCCATAGAGTCCAATTGCCAAAGCAGTCATTTTCTCCAGGTGAACTGATCTCTATCAGCTGGAGATCAGTTGTAATCGCAATAGATCTCCAGCTAGTACCTGGAGGTGAGAAACCTTATAAACAGTAATGCTTTTGCAAGTCTTATAATGCAATCCTAAGCAGAGTTGCACCCTCCTACCCCCACTGACTTCAGTTCTGCTTAAGATCACACTGATGCTCTAGGACACACATCTCTGAGACAATAGGAAGTTTATTAGGCAGACACGTTGTATGCTTGCTATCAGCCAGCATATTGAGAGACAGACTGGACTCCTCTCCAGGCTAGGCATGAAACGTACCCAAGATCAGCCATGAAATTTCTGTCAAACAGCCTGTTCCCTGCCTAGGATCTGCACTCCTCATGCTAGGCACGAGGAAGCTGTCTGAACATGCTACTCATCCAACTATTACTGACATCTGAAATGCCTCTTTTGATGGAATGAGAGCCTACTTCCATTTTTTTAAAAAAATATTTGATTCCCTTCCCAAATCCAATTTGCATTCCAGATTGGGATGCGGCCATGGTTTGTGTGGAAGAAACAAACGCCAAGAAACAAACGCCAACTGGCCAGGCGTCATGGAGAATTACCAGTTAGACACCTTGCACGGTCATAGGATTAGTACTGCATCTGCTTACTTAATCTGAAAGAAGTGGTTTATTCTAAAGCTGAAGAATCCTTAGTACCGTTTTTAAGGCATATCAAGCCCGGCTAAATAAAAGGTGTCCCTGCAGATCTTGCAGAGAACACTGTGTTTACCGCTCTCTAGGACTGAATTGCATCAGATTGCAAATATGATCTCACTCAGCCGCTCGCCACACGCGCAGGAAATGTAATAGGAGACAGATGTTCTTCTGCACTCTGAAAAATGATAGCACCCCAGGTGTGTGGTTTGTTTTCGGTTTTTGCAAGGTGCGTGTGAGAGACAGCATTCTGGTCTCCTCTGATTTCATAACATGCTCCCCTCTATTAAGGTAATCTGCAGCTCCTTTGGACCCTGATAGAGTGATAACATGCTTAATATTACAATTCCAGGTTCCTGTTTTCTCAGACAAAATTAAGCAATGACATTCACCTTCCCCCCCCCCTTGATGTCCCGCAGTGCTATGCACTAGGCACGGCTCTTACTGAACCAGTGTAGTGTAGGGAGAGCCAGCGTGGTGTAGTGGTTAAGAGCAGTAGTTTGGAGCAGTGGACTCTGAGGTGGAGAAGCGGGTTTTTCCCCACTCCTGTACATGAGCGGTGGGTGCTAATCTGGCGAACTGGATTTGTTTCCCCACTCCTACACATGAAGCCAGCTAGGTAGTAGTAGTGTTTATTCTTACAGCCATAGACCAGTATAAAACACACAATGCCAGCTGGGTGACCTTGGGCTAGTCACAGCTCTCTCAGCCCCACCTACCTTCCAGGGTGTCTGTTGTGGGAAGGGGAAGGTAAGATGATTGTAAGTCGGTTTGATACTTCCTTAAGTGGCAGAGAAAGTTGGCAAATAAAAACGAACTCTTCTTCTTCTGAACCAACTAGTAATAACCTGGAAGCAGAAATTAGATTTACCTTCCCCCATAATCCAGTTACCAAACTTTCTCCTTGCCAGACTATTTCCACTGGTTAGAAATTCATAAGTTCAGACAAGCTTTCTTATTGGCGAGATGTAATGCCCTAGACTCAACTGAGACGATACAATAAAATTATTGCAGAAGAACAAAAATGCCCATTTTGTCTGGCTCAAATAGACTCCTAAGCCCACATAGTTTTAGCATGTCCGCAAACTATTGTACAAATTAAATATATCATTCCCTGGATAAAACAGCTAAAGACATTTTTGGAGAAGTGGATACTGCGTTATCTGCTGTCAAATAGATTGGTCAATTGCATGAGAGATGTGGCAACTTTTCTCTTTATAGTGTCAAGAAAAAAAATTAAATTTCATTTCCTCATTTTTACAGTGTGAAGTGGTTGGTGGATAGCCAGTGGCTGTTAAATCCAGGGAAAGGAATCCAGTTACCAACGCCACCAATAAACCTGAAGTCCAAGGTCACTGGAAAAATTAACTAGGGGAATAGTCTAGGCATGTAGTAATTATAAAATGCAAGATCTCTGTTGGAAACTGCATCTGCCGGGGGTGTACAGGTATGAGTAATTCTCCTTGGACATCTGGGAGACAGCTCATTTGTAAATAAGAGAAAACAAAATCTTCTGCCCGCCAGGAAAAAAAAATTACACAGTTTTACGGAGAGTTTTATTTCAAAAAAGCAATATCAGCCCCTCATTTTATGATGCATACAATCTGCAGCCTTAAGACTGATGTATTTCTCAGCGTTTGTCACCATAATTTATTAGCATTAGATAAAAATGAAAGATTATCCAAAGGTTCTATCAGCTGCTATCAGTACTCTTGAAGAGCAAATGGGAACTGAAGCTACGCAGATCACAAGTACAGCGGGGGGGGGGGGGGCAACCTGAGGATAATCATCACAGAGCTTCCTCCTACAAGTAACATTTGTGACTCAACTAATCAATACTGACAAGCTGTCTAGAATTATGTAGCAATACCAGCTTCAGAGAGCTCACTGGCGCTGCTACAGGACTCAAGTTGTGTGCATTCCTTCACATTTACAGAGATGTTCAAAGCCACAGGAAGGGAAAAGTATGCAACACATGGATTTATTTTCTTTGCCATCAAGTCATAATCACCTTCCCTTCCCCTTCCCACAACAGACACCCTTTGAGGTAGATGGGGCTGAGAGAGCTCTAAGAGAGCTGTGCCTAGCCCAAGGTCACCCAGCTGGCTTCATGTGTAGGAGTGGAGAAACCAACCCGGTTCACCAGATGGGCCTCCACGGGTCATGTGGAGGAGTGGGGAATCAAATCCAGTTCTCCAGATCAGAGTCCACTGCTCCCAACCACCACTCTTAACCACTATACCATGCTGGCTCCTTGAGTTCCTATAAGGTAAAAAACCACCTTGAGTTCCTATAAGATAAAAAGGCAGCTAATAAATGTTTTAAATAAATAAATAAGTCCTATTTTATTCAGTGGTGCTGGGGCCTAGGAAAGTGATCTTGGTATTGCAACCTTAAGCCTTAAGCAATCCCAAAACCCAATCCCAAACTTTAAGCAATCCCAAGACCCAATCCCAAAACTTTAAGCAATCCCAAGACCCATGAGGGACAGTTTGAGTACCACTCAGCTAGCAAATGGTACCTGGGCTGTCATTATCCCTAAAAGAACCTGGATTTTAATCCTAGTTCACTGGGTGGCCTGGAACAAGCCTTCTTTTCTCGAGAATAACCATGGCTTATCTTGGTAAGAGTATAAGTGGTGTGAATAGGGTAATAAGGTGTGAATAAAGTAAGGACTGCAATCCAAAGAACACTTTCACAGGAGTAAGTGCCACAGAATAAACTGGGACTGAGTTCTTAGAAGACCCATTTAGGATTGCTGCTCCCAATGACACCAAATGAAAAGGGCAACAAGAATTATAAAGAGATGCCGTATTATACTCTTCAGAGACTACCAACGATTACCAACTAGGCTTTCTCACACAGATTTATCATCTACATAGGAATTCCCACTTATCTGGTTAATTCTGTGCAAAGGACCAGAAGAATTAAAAAGCCGCTCTGCCTGCTGTGCTCCAGCCAACTGATTCCAACACCTCACAGGTTCTTTAAAGACATCCAGCGGAGACCGCAAAGGTCAGGCGCTGCCACGTGACTCTCCTCCTGTGGTTACAATTCTGCCTCAGGTCTACATACATATTTTCCAAACTGTACGGGTCAGGGTAGTTGTTTTTTAAGGAAGTTCCTACCTCTTGGGTAGGGTTGCCAATTCTGAGTTGGGAAATTCCTGGAGATTTGGGGGCGGAGCCTGGGAAGGGAATGTGATGCGGTACTGCCCACCCTCAGAGACTGCCATTGTCTTTGAGGGGTGGGGAACTTATCTCTGCAATCTGGAGATCAGCTGTTGTTCAGAACTCCAATCCCCCACCTGGATGTTGGCAATGAGGTTGGTGAGGCTGAGAGAAAGACTAGGCCAAGTTTATCCCATGAACTCCCAACTCTTCCCAGTCCTCACCCATTATCTTGCCATAACTCCTACACCCACTCCATAGTTAGGGTTGCCAGGTCCGGCAGGAGGTTTTCGGAGCAGAGCCTGAGGAGGGTGGGATTTGGGGAGGGGAGGGACTTCAATGCCATAGAGTCCATTTGCCAAAGCGGCCATTTTCTCCAGGTGAACTGATCTCTATCAGCTGGAGATCAGTTCTAATAGCAGGAGATCTTCAGCTAGTACCTGGAGGTTGGCAACCCTATCCATAGGCATGTGTTATTACCCCCATGTTGCATTTTATTATTCCTATAACTGAGGCTGACTGAGTTTTCTCCAGGGGAACTGACCTCTGTGGTCTGGATCCAAGTTGTAATTCTGGGGGAACGCCTCACAGTTCAAAACAATTACACAAACTGGTCCAGTGAGGGTTGGCTGGTCATTGGGGAGGTCTTTGTACCCCTTAAAATATATGAAAACGAAGAAATTTTCATTAACAAAAGGAATAATCAACTGAAGAAGCAACAGGATTGCGAAACGTACACGTATCCGGAAGTGTCGTTTTGGATTTATTGGACTTTGGATTTATTGGACTTTATTTTTTGGACTCCTTTTGGACTTTATTTGCTGGTTTGTTGGACTCTCTACTCACCTTATTCTTCGATTTGGAATGGAATTTATTTCGAATGGTACTATTATGAATGGACTTCATTGAACTATATCTCACTGATGTGTGTTTATTATTGAAGCTATTAGGCATAGGAACACTGTATCTTGATGAACTCTGTTGGAAAGTTCTGGTGAAGTAACCAGATATTGAGACGTTGTATTTTTGATTGGTTGAGCTAACTACAGTTTTTGAGTACCTACCTTGGTTATATCTTTGTCTTTATTGCATGAGTTGTTTATATATTTATTAGGAGCTGGTGCTGCCTATTTCCTTAACTACCTGGAGGTTGGCAACCCTAGTTCTTAGCATAAACCTCAGATTCATGTCTGATTGCATGGACCTGGAAAAACATAACATGTAGTTAGGCCCTGAGGAGTTACACAACCTTAAAGTCGACGGTGAAAAAAAATGAAATTGTTAGATTTTCTATTCCTTGGCTCCGATCATCAACCAAAAGGGAGACTGCAACTAAGAAATCAGAAAGAGAAGGGCAACCATGAAGGAGCTAGAAAAGATCCTTAGACATAAGGATTTGTCACTGGCGACCAAGATGATAATCTGGAGAACTGGGTTCGATTCCCCACTCCTCCACCTGAAGCCTGCTGGTCGACCTTGGGCCGGTCACAGTTCTCTGAGAACTCTCTCAGCTAGGGTTGCCAGGTCCCTCTTCGCCACTGGCGGGAGGTTTTTGGGGCAGAACCTGAGGAGGGCAGAGGTTGGGGAGGGCAGGGACTT
The DNA here is from genome assembly GCF_029931775.1 of Euleptes europaea. Lineage (NCBI taxonomy): Eukaryota > Metazoa > Chordata > Lepidosauria > Squamata > Sphaerodactylidae > Euleptes > Euleptes europaea. Next base: position 16,488,756 of record NC_079320.1, read on the forward strand.
CAATGCCATAGAGTCCAGTTGTCAAAGTGGCCATTTTCTCCAGGTGAGATAGGTGATCTCTATCGGAGATCAGTTGTAATAGCGGGAGATCTCCAGCTACTACATGGAAGTTGGCAACCCTACTCTCAGCCTACACGAAGCCAGGCAATGGCAAACTACCTCCAAATGTCTCTTGCCCTACGGGTTTTCAAGCAGTGACTTGACGGCAAAATCACACACACACAATAATTGTAAATAATTGTGCATAAAAATATTTGTAGTTTTAAAAGCAAGTAAGCTATCTTTACTACAGTTGTATTTATGGAGAAGGAAAATTATGCTTTGGGGATGGCAGATGTTGCAGAAATGCACCTGGGCAGATTACTGGAAGCGATCAGTGTCATTCTTAGCAATGCTGAGCCCGCATCGCCGCAGCACAAAGTATCTGGTAGGGACTATAAGCGCAACAGAGCAGTACAATGGATGTTTAAGGAATATTTATAGGTACTGGAGGGGGGGGGTTACTGCTGCTTCAGGCCTCCTGCTGTGTAAAATCAAGGGGGAAATGGAACCAAGTTGCAAAAAAACTATCATTACCAATCCAATTTCTAACCTGCAATGACAGGAAGTGTGGGAATAATAGCTGGTGTGAAGCTACAAATGTGCCATTTTTGATTGCAGCGTTCCTCTTTCCCTACAGCTGGGAAAACTGTTGAACAGAGTGAGGAATTGGGAGAACGCTTGTTATTTAACAGGCATTTTTTTTTTTAAAGGCAGAGCAAAGGATTTGGGAATTCAGAAAGCAGGAAGGTTCTTATAACTGATCACCACCAGTGGTTGGTGGCTGCAGTTACATATTTCTTATCATATACTCATTTGTGATCTTTAAAAAAAAACTTTAAAAGGCTGCAGAGTGTGCCAGGCGTTTTATCAACGGTGGCAAGCAACATAACAATGTTTTTATGCCCATGTCAGGATCTCTGGCCATTGCAAATCTTGAACTGAAATGCTCGGTCGAGAGCCTGTGGACCAGAACAATCCCAACGCGTGAGAATTGTAAGAGACGTTTTCTCACCAATGAAGCTCATTTGCTGTAGGTTCAGGACAACCAAAACCTCCCCCCCTTCAGTTTATTAAGTAGTTGGAATTAATTTGGGGAAGGGCCGTAGCTCAGTGGTAGAGCATCTTCTTGGCATGCAAATGGTCCCGGGTTCAATCCCTGGCATCTCCAGTTTAAACGGACCAGGCAGATAGGTGATGTGAAAGACCTCTACCTGAGACCCTGGAGAGCCGGTCTGAGTAGACCGGTCTGACTAGACAATACTGACTTTGATGGACCAAGGGTCTGATTTCATTATAAGGCAGCTTCATGCGTTCACAATTCTTTAAATTTTCTTTATTTATTTAAATAAAGAAGCTAAAACGGAATAGTGGAGGGGGCTACAAGCACCAACACGAGCTCCTTCGAGAAGGGATAAAAGTGTGATGGATTAATTTGTTCAAAAATTATAGACAATTATAGAAATTGACAGTTTTTAAACTGGAAAGAAGTAAGCAGTGGAATTCCACAGGGATTGGTATTGGGACCAGTGTTATCAGCCATGTTCAGAGGCAGTATAAACCCTAGCATAGGGGCAACAACAGAGGGGGGCTTTGGAACTGTGCACAACTTGTGGGCATTTGGGGGCATCTGGTTGGCCACTGTGTTTACCAGGATGCTGGATTAGTTGGAACAACACTTTGATTCAGCACAGCTGTTCCAATGTTCTCTTATGTCCATAAGCCTTTCCTGTCATTTTATAGCATGCAAATGATCTTGCCTTTCGGTCAGTGAAGCTCATCCTACTGTGTTTTTTCCCCCTACTTGTTATTTTGAAATCTTCACAGTGGTTCACTGGCCTAATACAGCATCTTCCATTAATCTAATCAGCATGCTGTTTCATGCTGACCTTTGAGATCTCCAATGAAGATGTTCTACAAGAGAAGGCCGAGCAATGACCCTTGAGATGTTCGTCTAAGCACCACTTCCCACTTCAACAATTTGCTTCTTAATCTTGAGCCTTTGAATTAGGTCCTTTGGGTTGTTGTGTCAGAGCATTAACATGCAAGCCATATTAAAGGGCTTTTGTTTTTGTTTTGCAAACAGATCACAAGACGGTGTTATCAGCTAAGTATCAGAATCTCATTTGCATTTTGATTTCTAAAGGTTCGCTTTTAAGAGTGCGCATTAAGGAACAAAAAGAGACAGTCAAGCTTTAAATGAGACCACAATGAAAGATGTCTTTCATGGGCAGTAACAAATCTTAGATTATTACAAACAACTCTCTGAAAAGTGATCTTCTCTTATTCTAATTGGGGAGTTCCCTAAGGTTCCTCAACACACACACCCTGCCCAACAGTAATCTAATTTATTATGCCACAGAAGTTCAAGATACTAATACTAAACTTAAGAGCTCACACCTTCCTAACTTATGAGCTGAGCCCAATTCAACAAAAGTTTGGGTCCAGTTCATAACATGTTTACCGTGGTATCTCATCCCCCACATGCAGACACACCATGGCTGTCCCCTTCTCATTCCCCCAAATTTCCCTGCTAGAGAAAGACTCTCTGCAGGTCTTCCATTGCACCTTGCAGAAACAGAAATAGCCCAAGGCATGAAGGACCCTGGGAAATATAGTTTTCCAGGGCACCAATACAATTAGTATGGCTGTAAAGGCATCCTGAAAGCTAATATTCCAGGGGAATTGTGTGGCTGGAATTCTGCCTTGAGTTCATGACACTATCCCAGGCGTGAGATGCCCAGCAACATATTATTTCCAGGGTCCCACAGATTCATTCAATGTAAGTCTAGGGAATAGTAAGTTTGCATGACTTTTTACACAGTGATTTCAAGCTATCTCAGCTCTCTGAGAGCCAGCGTGGTATAGTGGTTAAGAGCGGTGCTTAGGAGTGGTGGAGTCTTATCTGAAGAACCAGGTTTGATTCTCCACATGAGCGGCGGAGGCTAATCTGGTGAATTGGATTTGTTTCCCCACTCCTAAACAAGAAGCCAGCTGGGTGACCTTGGGCAAGTTACAGCTCTCTTAGAGCTCTCTCAGCCCCACCTGCCTCACAGGGTGTCTGTTGTGGGGAGGGGAAGGGAAGGGGATTGTAAACCGGTTTGAGTCTCCCTTAAGTGGTAGAGAAAGTCAGCATATAAAAACCAACTCTTCTTCTCTGGCTCAATAGAGAAGATGGCTACAACCTCCGCCGCTCACTCCTGCCCTCCTGTCGGTCTCTATCCAGGCCTTTCATCCCTGGAAGTGGTTTCTATCACACAGCCCACTAATTGCTTCTCTGATTAGTCACCAAGTGCAGTAGCTCAAGTTGTTGAGGTCCCTATGCAGCCTTGCTATTATCTCTTGCAGTGGGATGCCCTGATAGCCTTTTATTGATAAGATGAAAAAGGGAGATGCGAATGTCTAATGTATTCTTTAAAAAAAAAAAAGTCTGAATTGCTTCCTCTGTTTCATTTCAGAAACTTAGAGCTGACATTCAATATGTACATACAACTGAGAATTAGAGGCAAAATTAATTTTTAGCAGGGAATGTTGTCAATTTTAAGCGGAGTCTTTTCAGATCCTCTTGAGAAAGGTAGAATTGTACTATTAACCTGGTGGGGTTTTTGTGTGTGCTGTGAGTGACTTTTCAGGCATTGTAAGTCTGAAGAGGCATTTTCTCTCACACATACACAATCTCTAAGCTTAAATCTTGTACAAAAAATGTTGCATCTCAAAAATATTTTTTAGAACCAATTTCTTGTACATTTTCAAAATTCTGAATATACATTGGGGAAAAGGGGCTCCAATCATTCACAATTCCTCTGGGTTCGTCAAACAATGCTAGAGATCTGTCGACAGATCGCCTCTGTGCAGAATTTCACTGATGGAATGCACTGTCAATTAACACAATCCTACACACAAGACTGGGAGCAATATGCCAGATCTGGATGGTTGAAATTGGCTGTATTTTCCCCAGCAGAGACAATTTTTTGGGGTAAGATTTTTATTAAATCCTTCCTCCAAGGCCCTCAGGGTACCATAGATTGCCTGTTTCTCTCATTTTTTAAGAAGAGTTGGTTTTTATATGGCGACTTTCTCTACCACCTAAGGCAGAATCAAACCGGCTTACAATCACCTTCCTCTTCCCCTCCCCACAACAGACACCCTGTGAGGTAGGTGGGACTGAGAGAGTGTGACTAGCCCAAGGTCACCCAGCATCCGACTCAGAACAAGGCAGCTTCGTATGGATTTCTCTCAGCCTGCTGGATTCAGATGCCATCATATGTAGCAAAATATTGCCGGTTCACGAGAACTGAAGTTTCAGGCTGGGGCCATGCTTCCTGCCTTCACTCTGAAGTTTATTGGCAACAAATAAAAAGAAAAATGCGCTGTTGTTGAACTCATGACCGACTAACAGAAGATCATTGTATTGGACAAAGTACAGGCTTTATTCTGGAAGACATCCATTCCAGACCTACCATTGCAACGCACTAATTGCCCTGGGCAAGTAGCCGTTTTGCAGTCTCAGCTTCCTGTGTGCAAAATGGGGATAAAACAGTGTGGTGTACTGGGTAGAATGTCATACTAGGATCTGGAAGACCCAGGTTCAAATCCCCACTCTGCCATGGAAGCTCACTGCATGAGGGGCCGTGGCTCAGTGGTAGAGCATCTGCTTGGCATGCAGAAGGTCCCAGGTTCAATCCTTGGCATCTCCAAATAGAGGAACTAGGCAGGCAGGTGATGTGAAAGACCCCTGCCTGAGACCCTGGACAGCCGCTGCCAGTCTGAGTAGACAATACTGACTTTGATGGACCAAGGGTCTGATTCAGTAGAAGGCAGCTTCATGTGTTCATGTGACCCTGGGCCAGTCACTCTCGCTCAACTTAACCTATATCACAAGGTTGCTGTGGTGAGGAAAAGGGGAGAAAAATACTGTAAGCCCCATTGGGTCCCCATTAAGGAGAAAAGTGAGGCATAAATATCTAAATAGAAATATTCCACAGTACTGTCGTGACAGCTGATGCAATAAAGATTCAAATACTTTTCAGTGCCAGCCTAAGCCCGACAATGTAATAAAGATGCCATTTTCGAGCATAAGTGGAATGCCCTTCCGGAATCACTGAAGAACTGGAACCAGTATGCATCTGGACATAGGGTGGGGAATCCAAGTCATAGCTGTGCCTGTTCCAAGTGAACTAAACATCTGATTTCTAAATATAAATGATTTCAATCTTTCGCATCTTTCACGACTGGGGGAAGCTGTATTGTTTCAGCAACAGTGTCCTTCCAGATACTGAGGAACTGGTTTGTACAATCGACTATGGCCTTATGTATCAAATATGAGACTGCAGTCCTCTTCAATAAACTGTACAATGAAGCTTTCAGAAATCTTGGCATTGCATCGCGAGACAACACACACTGTGCGAACAACGAAGACATTGAAATGAACTCTCGGCGGCCTTTAGGAGCTCTATTTTAGCAGTATGATTTTTGTGAGGGAGTTACGTTGGTTATTCATAGCATTTACATGTGGAGGACGCAGAATTTTATTTACTAGCTGACGTACTATTTGATACTGTACCTGCATGATCGGTTAGTTTTTTTTTTTTATTACTTTCACTTGGATAGGAAGCAATGCTAGATGAAGACGACTTTCCCGCCTTCCTTTCCTACCATAGCCTTTTGCACCCTGCAAAATTGTGTTCCAGTGGGTCACCGAACCCCCAGGAACAGTATGAAGGGCAAATTTGCAGTCTGCAGTGGGAAGGGAGAATCACACACACACAATTTACCATCCCTTTGTCTGCAAAAAGAAATACCATTTGCCAGTGGATCTGTGTTTACATGGATAGTACTGCAAATCAGGATTCAGCCTTTCCTTTTTAAAGTCCCAGGGCACAGCCTGAAGGTGCACAATATTGCTGCCTTACTGAAACTAACCAGGTTAGAGCAGGAAAGGACTGGAAACTCTTGTGTTTTGTTTTGCTGCCATCAAGTCACAGCTGACTTAGCAGACTCTTAGTAGAATTTTCATCTGAAATACCTGCCTGGACAATATGAACACAACAGTAGAGGGGCTGTTCTTCTCTTACAGCTGGACTGAGATCTTAGTTTTGTAAACCCTGTGGAGGTTTATTTAGGATGAGTGAGGATTTGAACCCAGGGTCCCCCTGGCAGACAGCTAATTACCCACTAAACCAAGTTGCTTCTGCTCTGACATTGGGGGCCACTTCACGTTACCAATTTACAGTGCAATCCTATGCATAGGATTGGACTGTTCGAGTATCTTTGCTTCCAGTGTATAACTTATGAGGTTTTGATGCTTTTCCTCTGTAGTGCTGCTGATCAACCTCTCTCCACAACCACGATGGCTAGAAATCAGCTTTCAAAAAAGCCTAACATAATACATTATTCTCATGAATAGGTTAACTCTACCAGATTATTACATTCCAGTTCATTAATTTTTTGTTGCGTGGAGTATTACACTTGTATCCAAGGCATTCAGCCATATTATAAATATTGCACTGGTGGGTTAATATATATGCTACAGATAACATATACTGAATTGCAATGTTGGCTGGTAACATACAATTGTGCACAAATGTTAACCACTCTTTATGTTTTAAAAAAAACACCTGCTTGCATTCCTGAAGACTGTAGCTAACTGGCACATGTGCTTTTAAACCCTTTTGCTTTCAACGCCGCATATCTTAGTGGCCTTTGAAGCAAAGAGAAAACAGTTTCCAGAACTGGCTCCCCGCCACTATCACAATATGAAAATTATCAATCAATTTGATGCAAGACGTCTTTCTGGGATTGACTTGTTGCACTAATTTTTCCTTGGCACATGCCAAATGACCGTTGAAGAGAGGCTTCTCTTCCCTCCAAAACACCAGCCAAGGGCAAAAAGAAAACAGAGATTGGAGGATTTATTTTTTTAAAAAAACTTGCTCCCAAATCCTATTATCTTGGTGGTGGTAGCGGAAAGTGCCATCAAGTCGCAGCCTACTTATGGCGACCTCATAGGGTTTTCAAGACAAGAGATGTTCAGAAGTGGTTTGCCATTGCCTGCCTTTGTGTAGCAACCCTGGACTTCCTTGGTGGTCTCCCATCCAAATACTTACCAGGGCTGACTCTGCTTAGTTTCCAAGATCTAAACAAGCAAAATCAGTGTTGTTCAAACTGTTAACATATGCAAAAAACTACAACACTAGGCTATTATAATATTATGTACTATAATCACTAAGAATTTCTATCAAACATGACAGTAATACATAGAAACTAAAGTATTTATTCAATATTTTATATGCAATTGCACAGAACCCAACCCTCCAATGGAGGTAAAGGCAAACCTGAGAGTTCAACAGATAAGTCAATGAGTGTTCAACAGGTAAGTCAATAAGTCTGTGTCTTTAAAGAACCAAGTAATATTCCTTCCTCCTTAGGTGAAAAATGCCAAGTGGGTCAGATGAGTATAATAATCCAAAAATCTCCAGAGACCCACTGGTCAAAGTAGATCAAGAAGATGGGCTTTCAGGATAATGATTAGGCTCTGTTTGCGCTTCCAGCTTCTTCAGTTACTTGATCCAAAAGTCACCTAAACAGAATACCTATACAATTACCTCTATCCTAATTATTAATGTGCCAACTCATACAATAATCAGCAACAATGAAGAATACATACAATATTTCCAGTGTGTTATTTCTTAATTTCTCCTCAAGACTCTTGTTGAACACTCACTGACTTACCTGTTGAACTCTTGGGTTTGACTTCACCTCCGTTGGAGGGCTGGGTTCTGTGCAATAGCTTCCAAGATCTGGCAAGATGGGGCTAGCCTGGGCCATCCAGGTCATGGCCCTACTATCTTACGATCAGCCAATTACAAAGCTTAAGAAATGCTCCAGAATAAAAACACAAACTAGCTTAGCCATCGTTCTGTGAAGTGTAAGGAATCTGGAGGAGGAAGGGACAGCTAGTGATATACTGTAACACAGCAACTGCTGATGTGGTGTACATGGAAACTTGGACAGCAGCCAGGGCTCCCAACTGTTATGTCAACCATCTTTACAACCAGGCAATGAGCAGGAAATAAAAAGCTCTCTGAAGACACTCCAGCATACCATGACAAGGTTGGATTGATGATTTCCTAATGACTTTCTGCTTTAAAGAGCTCTATTGGGGAGGGATCTGTGGCTTTGTATGCAAAAGTATCTGCTTTGTATGCAAAAGGTTCCAAGTTCAGTCCCCAGCATCTCCAGTTAAAAGGATCAAGTAGTATGAAACATGAAGGACCTTTACCTGAGACTGCAGACAGCTGATGCCAGTAAGAAGAGATAACACTAACCTTGATAGATCAATAATCTGGCTCAGTATAAGGCAGTGTCATGTGTTCATTTACCTGAAAATATGTTCAAAACAGGTAGGCCACACCTCTCCCCTTGTCATGCCAATACTTAGGACCCCAGAATGCATGTTTAGTCTGAACCATCCTAAATTCCAGCCCTATTCGGGTCATTGAGCTAATATGTGTGTGTTAAGTGCCGTCAAGTCGCTTCTCACTCATGGCGACCCTATAAATCAGTGTCCTCCAAAAAGTCCTGTCTTTGACAGCCTTGCTCAGAGCTTGCAAATTGAGGGCTGTGGCTTCCTTTATTGAGCTAATATAAGCATATTTATAATGAATCAAATTTGCTGGCATTTTCTTTATTCATTTAAAATATTTATATGCCAGCCTGTATACTGAGCAACTCATTATGCTAAAGGTCACCAAACAGGAATCCATTTCCTCAGAATGTTTTTTTATGTTGTTTCCTAGTTTTGGTCATAAATGGCTATTGAATTTACACAGCATATCAAAGGTCCAGCCATTCTTTTATCATTGGAATCCATGTTGGTTCCAGGATGAGGGGAGCACCCTTAACAGGCCCTCTAACCTGGAAGAGGTAAAATATATAAACCAAGAAATCTCTCACACTGCCTCTGTTGTTCTTGGGCACGGATATGAGAATGGGAGTCCAATTGGGAAAATGGCCTCCTTCACCATCATTAAGGCCCTGTCCAATTTCAATTCTTTAGGAACCAGCCACGGGTGGGATCATACATCACGGATATTTCCTGGCAGCTGTTACTCATCTATTCTACACATTTTTCTTCTCCAGAAGCAAGTCTCTGTCCTCTTGTATGAGAATTTGAAAGAAACTAAACATGTAGAAGAAATACATATATAATATGTATATATATATACATATATAATATATGTTTATTATATATGTATTATATATATGTATATAATATATAATAGGTATATGGTTGAATTAGAATTTCCCGGTGGCAGATGACTATTTCGGGGGGGGGGGGATCCTCTTCCCCTTCTTCTCGGAATAAGCCAGCTCCCTGAGCCTGATACTAGGTGCTCAGAAGAGAAGGAGAATCCCACTACAGACTGCAGGTACATCTTGGGGCCAGGAGGATGCTCTGCCCCCTAATGGAGAACTTTGAAACCATGGCTAGCCTGAGGACGCTCTGCTCAACGTATGGATCCCAAGATGCACCTTCAAACCATGCCTGGGTTCCTTCCATGCTGCTGGACCCTCTATGACCGCCCTCCAAGAACAACCACAATGCCAGTCTGGATGGAAGTCATCCTTGGATGGAGGAACCTTCACTCAGCATCACAGGGCTTTCCTTCCTCCTGTTCGGCTCCAGAAGATGAGATGCTAACATAAGCAGTTCCATGATCAGGGCCACGTCTGGTATACCAGGAAGGACAGAGCTGCCAAAACTACTACAAACCACTTGGTTTATAGTGCTACTTGGAAGGTGTTGATGCAACACTGAAGTTGTCTACCTCTTCAGCCCCAGTTACCTTATGAACAATTCCCTGCTGCTCAGCATTCAAAGGCCTGACTTTGGACTCACCATTCTCTGCTGGACAGCTCTTGCCCGCTTATTTATTTACTTCATTTATACCCCACTTTTCTCTTGCTGGGTGGAAGGGACAACCATGTACATCACACCCTGAGCTCCTTGGATGAAACTGTGATGCTCAGATTCTAGTCCAGCATTCTAGCTGCAACCTCAAAAGGCCTCAGCAGCGGTACACATACACACATCAAGCTTCTGTTTTGGATTGTGCTTCACCAATGAGCACAAATAACTGTGCTTATCCATAACTTGGACAGGGGAAAAAACATAAATGAACAGATTCAGCTGAAACTGATGACCAAGCCAGTTCCGTTTAGAAATTCTCCCTGTTAAACTGGAAAGAATACAGAATATGGAACAGAACAGAATGGCCAGGGAGGGGAAATCAACTCATTTGTAATATATTTAAGACTATTTTTTTAAAAGAGCATTGTAATGCAATTATTTTTATTCATAATAACCTGATGTAGGTCCTCCTAAATAATACTCACATACGATCTTAAATAGGGATAGTGTCTTTCATCCTCCCCTAATTTAAAGTTTACTCCGTAAGAGACCGTTTATCACTATTTATCGCTCGATCTCAGAACCAGTCTCATGTCTGCAAAACATGAGACTGGTTCTGGCAACCTGAAAACCTCATCTCATAGCTTGTGTAGGAGGTGGAAAGAAAAAGTGCTAAATATGCATTTGATCCTGTGAATGCTCTTCACATCGCTTGCCCTAAAAATACGTGCTAGTTTGCTGAATAAAATGCTGCGCAGATCTAAAAGGCGGGATGGACAAGCTCAGGCCTAAACCTACCGGCTGCTCAGCTTTAAGTGGGGGCACAAAAGCCACAGCGATCCTGTACTGTTCTTTTTAAAATGCCCTTCCTTTCTCCAGGAAACTCAGGGCTGTTGGATCCTATGATCTGTTCCATTAACAACGACACTTCCTTCTATTGCAAAGAGGCTTCTAGCCACAGAAGAAGCTCTTCTGTGCCAGAGAAAAGTGCTGCCGTTTGCGGAATGTCTCTGTTGTGGAATGTATCCAGAAGAATGGAAATTTAACAGGGCCCTAACGTTGGCGACGGAGGCCATTTTCCCAATAGGACTCCCATTCTCATATCAGTGCCCAAGAACAACCAAAGGATATTTGGTTTTCCCCTTCCATTTGATCCTCACAACAACCCTGTGAGGTGGGTTAAGCCGAGAGAGACTGACTGGCCCAAGGACACCCAAGTTCCCCCAGGTGTAATCCATTACTCACACTGCTTCTCTGCTACGAATCTTAAGCCCTTACTCTGACATGCAGGGGAAAACCACACTCTCTCCTTTGCCATGCTGCAGCTCACTGGGCCGTTTATTTATAGCTAACCATTTAAAAATACATAAAAGTTAAGGGATTAGGGCTGTTGTCATTTAAATCACAGAGTTATGCCCAGAAATCTGTCCTCACTTTCTGATTCACACATCTGTTGCAGCAATAAAAATCAGGAAGGGAGGGCCATGAAGCTCAAAGCTCTTTCAAGGCAGGGTAGGATAAAAATGTCCCAGATCAACAGATACTCGACAGAAGATGCAAGGGATGCCAATGTATCGAAGCATGCCACCTGAAAGGGTCTCCAAGCACTTCATTCTGACTACCCTGGATCGCCAGATGTTCCCCTTATGCTTATAGAAAATACTCGTGTTTCAGATAACATAACCAAACTGAGTCGCTGGTCTTCTGGGAGGACAAAAAGGTGGTGGCTTATGGAGCGAGTATACCAAGGGCATTCTCAAGGGGACCCTTTATGTTTTCCCATATAAGTCAATGGTTACCATTCACTACTATGGCATAAAATAAACTATTGTTCATGCTGTCACTGTTGCAGCAAAGGAGCAACCTATCCTTCAGCCAGCATGGTGTAGTGGTTAAGAGCGGCGGATTCTAATCTGGAGAACTGGGTTTGATTCCCCACTCCTCCACATGAAGCCAGCTGGGTGACCTTGGGCAAGTCACAGTTCTCTTCAAGCTCTCTCATCCCCACCTACCTCATAGGGTGTCTGCTGTGGGGAGAGGAAGGGAAGGTGATTGTAAGCAGGTTTGATTCTCCTTAAAAGGTAGAGAAAATCGACATATAAAAACCGACTCTTCTTCTTCAGCTGTCACTGGTGCTCACTGACATGAATCCTGCAGAGATGAGCTGCAACACTGAAAGGTCACTGAAATAAATGAGTCTTAACTATACCAACACCCCAGCATCCATCATGATGCACATTTTGCTGTTACTTTTAACAGAACAGACTTCTAGGCATTTTCTTCCCTTCCAAGCCAACCTAGTGGGGTGGATCCAACCATCCTCCAAGTAGACTTCTTTCAACTTAAGTTTCTTTTACTCTAACAGAAGAGCCACTTAATTTGGAGGGAGGCTTCTTAGATTGGAGGAAGGCGTCAAACTTCAGCCAAGAGTAAAGGTACGGTATACATATTTGTGGTCTGAAAACTTATTTTGTACTTACAAATAACAATAACAAAAACAAATAACATTTACGTAACACATTACAAACACTATTTTAGTCATTCCCAAATGTGCCTTACTTAAACCAAGATTAACTGTAAAAAAAAAATAATTTGTACCCACCATCCCTTGAAAGCTATTTATGCCAATATAAAAGTAATATTGAGTATACCATAATTAAGCTTTTAAATTACTGTTCTAAGTTATTTTAAACTGTTAGCATTTTTCTTGTAGCGTGTATATCTTTATCTTCTAATCTATGGTGTTATTTAGCATCAGATAAATATTTTGGCTTAACATGCAATTAAATTAATAAAAAACATATTATTTATACCATGCTGATTTTCTTACGTAACTATTCTTAACTTTAAGCCATTTGCATTTTTCCTCTGAATCTTATATCTCAGTCTTCTAAACTGAAGCATTGATTTGTTAAGATTAACTATATATTTTTAGCCTGTTTAAGGGCGTATATATTTTTAAGAATGAGTAAATCAAGTTTCTCAGAGGAATGGTAGGAAGGGGTAGGATCCACCCAGTATGTGGGGAAATTAGAGGTGGATCCTTTCTCTGGTCAAAGCCTCTCCCTGCCTGCAAGGTTAAGTTGAGTACGTCCCTTTCATTGGCAGAGCTTGATTCGAATCCAGAAGCACTTTAGAGACCAACCAGATTTTTAGGTGGTAAGCTTTCCAGAGTCAAAGCTCCCTTTGTCAGATACTTTGCTTTTGGGGGAACACTGGGGAAAACAGGAATATCATGCTGATGGGCCCAGCCTTTCCCAAATGGGCCCATCAGCAGTCATGCCCAGAGATTCCAGGTGACTTAGTTCAGAAGCTCTAAGCTAGCATGGTGTAGTGGTAAAGAGCAGTGGACTCTAAACTGGAGAACTGGGTTTGATTCCCCACTCCTCCACATGAAGCCTGCAGTGTGATCTTGGGCTAGTCACCGTTCTCTCCGAACTCTCAGCCTCACCTACCTTACAAGGTGTCTGTTGTGGGGAGAGAAAGGGAAGGCGATTTTAAGCTGCTTTGAGACTCCTTAAAGGTAGAGAAAAGCGGGGTATAAAAACCAACTCTTCTTCTTCACTCACAGACATTGCCCACTTCCCTAGCGATCAACAGAATACATTTGGGTTCCAACACTGTAAATCTACCACTTTCCATATGTCACTGCATTTATGCACAGTGACTTTCAGGATTTTGAGCGCAACATTCATCTACCAAATGCCATTAATGAATTGAGTCACTTTTCTAGTAACTGCTCTGTTAAGGAAAAAATCTCCTCTCGGTGCCTGGAAATGTATTCAGTCCTCATGCTGACCTAAGCCCCCTCACCTCTTCCACAAAGGATGCCCTCAGATATCGGAGGCTGATCTGATCACTTTAAAGTTATGCCTCGAGTGCTCTGGCCACAGAAATACTGCCCTCCAGAATCTATTAAATGACAAAGAATTAAACTATCATGATATACCTGCACAAAGGCTATAGGAAGTTGATGCATTTATTTTGTGTTGTTGACTCACATCAGTTTGGTGTAATCCGCCAAACAAGAAGTGCTTGAAATGATTTAAAAAAACCCCAATGGGGAGAGGCTCTGGCTCAGGTGTAGAGGATCTGCTTAGCATGCAGGAGGTCCCAGGTTCAATCCCCGACATCTCTACCAGATAACATTAGCTTTAGGGGGATTTTCTTTTTTTGGGGGGGGGGGAGAACTACACTATTTAGCATACTTCTTTTGTTCCTCCATGGAGCTCAGGGTGATATGCATCTTTATCTTGACAATGAACTCCTTTATCTTGACAGTGAACCCATGAGGTAAGCTGAACTGAGAAAAGGGTGATTGCCTCAAGGTTGCCCAGTGAGCTTCATGACCAGATAAAAATTTGAACCCAGGTCTCTCTGTCCCTAGCTTAACATTCTAACCCCTTCATCACTCCGGCGTTCTCAAGAGGCTATGTCTACTGGTCTGAGGAATAGGCTTAATAGGGCTAACCCCATACTGTGGCCCCAATACAAACCTCCTTCCCTGTGACTGCTTCTCAGATTGAAAAAATATGATCATGGATCTGCCACATGTGACGTAGTTCAGCCGCCTGAATGAGGCCATTGTGTGGGAGCAATCTGCAAACTTTACCTGGTGTATTCCCACACTTTCATTCACTTTATAGGTCCATTTTCCTCACAGAGAACGATTCAAGAATGAATAAGACTGCAATTCTGAATCTGACAGAAAGAGATACCCTGGAGTAATAAAAATATAATGGCTTTGTTCTTAACAGTCTTCTACGCTGTTCTCAAATCCCCAACAATTTGCTAGTTGTGATGCTTGAAAAACCATTATACAGAGAACTTAAACCAAGAAAGTAGTGTTTCCTTTATGCCTTAATCATTATGTGCTTTTCTTTTAAGGTGGGAAAACTGCATAGATGCATTCTCCAAAATCTCTGGAGGGAACTGACTTGACTACGCACAGGCTTTTGAAATACAGCATAATATGACAGAAAGTATATTTTCCAAAGGGCTTAAATAGACATTATGAGGGACACTCCAAGCAACCTCTTCTTCTTCATAACATTCTGCCAAAAACGTGAAAGGGTGACATCGTAGTGCTATGTAGTGCTCCACTCCGGCAACCAATGATGCGAGGTAGGGTGAGACCATGCACAGAGCTATAATGTGCAATACGGCACTGAATTCATCTAAACCAGGGGTCCCTGACCTTTTTGAGCTGCAAAATGGCTGCCACAGTTTACCTTCAGTCACACAGTGAAGATCTTTGAGCAGTGGTGGTAGCTGCTGCCAAAGCAAGATTTTAAAAAATCTGCACTGCCGGTCAGAAGACTTGCTGGGTAAAAGCCCCACCTGACCCTGCCCATTTTCTGAAAACACTTGGCAGGCGCCAGAAAAATGTTGGGTTGGGGACCCCTGACCTAAACCATAAAGAAAGGAGATATGGGTCGAAAGAAACTAGCTACTGTCAGGGTTAATTTAAATAAATAATTTATGTAGTGCTTCTCCACATGCACATCCCAGGCAGCCGAGGATACAATTGTACAACTACGGATTCATAAAGCAATTACAAACAATATCAAGATCAGTCCCTAAGGGAACTATTATACAAACCAAGATCATGAAAAATATCTAAGAACTTCCTTGACAGTTTTTTTTAAAGGCACACACACCATGTGACATGCAACTTATCTTTAAAACAAAAAGCAGCTAAACTAACCTGCTTCGCCAGCTGGTCTTTCTTGCCGAAGCCGGTGGCTGCAGCAATATTCCCGGCACCTTCCGCCGTCTTATGCGCTACGGCTGTCACTCCAGACACTACAGCTCCGCTGACATTGGATACCTGTTCTTTAGTTTTCTCAGCCACTGTAAAAAAAAAGGTAGAAGTTGAATGACAAGTTATTCGTCCAGTATGAGTTTTGAAGTAAATGTGCCAAATTTGCTTTAGGATGTGAAACTGAGATTTCCCTCGAGCGAGTCGCCCTTTAGGGACTTCATTAAGTGAAGAGAGAGGCGCAAACCTCACCACCAGCCTCCAGGGCATATGCTACATTCTCCAGTGACTTGGTGGGGAAATGGCAACCACTAGTCCAATCCCCATTGGTCAGAATACAATGCTGCTATTTCTTTGGCCTCCCACCACCTAGCTAAGCAATGGCAGGCAGCAGCAGCAGGAGGATGCGGGACATCTCCCGCCACCTGCAGGAATATGGCCCAGTTTCACCTAAGGCAAAAGTCTCAAAGCAACCCACTATCTAATGCTATCTCCTTGCTCCATTACACAATATAAAATAGCTTCATGCTTGGAGGGTCAGCGCAAATGTAGGGAAGAGGAAGAAGAGTTGGTTTTTATATGCGGACTTTCTCTACCACTTAAGGAAGAATCAAACCTGCTTGCAATCACCTTCCCTTCCCCTCCCCACAATAGACACCATGTGAAGTAGGTGGGGCTGAGAGAGCTCGAAGAGAGCTGTGACTAGCTCAAGGGCACCTAGCTGGCTTCATGTGTAGGAGTGGGGAAACCAACCTGGTCCACCAGATTAGCATCCACGCCTTATGTGGAGTCCACCGCTCTTAGCCACCACACCACGCTGGCTCGCCTTAGGTTTACCCTAAAGAAATTAACTGGCTCACACTGCATGAGGAGAAAGGCAGAGGACAGAACTTCCAACCACGTATAAGGCTCAGTCACAAAGCCCCCAAACTTTCATCTAGTATTTTGTCTGAGCCAGCTCAACACACCATTAGAAAAGAATTCTTGCTACCCTTCCTCCCCTTTCTTCAAACCATTTCAGTGTGAATACTCTGCTGCCAAGACAGAGCTAATCCATTACCTCACCTTTACTCTGCAGCAGGAATCTGTGAAAACAAATGTGAGTTACTGATACTCATGAGTTTGCAGCGTGCAAGCCACGTGCTGACTGTTTTACTAAGAATAAATATCGACCCTGCAGGCCTTGAAAACCTGGTCTGCAGAACTTGGAAATGGAGCAACAGAGTTGACATCTGCAGAAAAGTAGGTGGATCACACCAGCTGAGCTTCCCATCCACTAACTATTTCCTCATGCATAAAACTGGAGCGCAGAGGGAAAGAAAATGCAGGGGAAATGCATCAGCATGCTTCGCTGATCGTTCCTCCACCCTCTCAAGGCACCTATGCATTCTTCATGAAGAGCGACACCTTCATGAGAGCCAGCGTGGTGTAAGGTTAACAGCGGCAGACTCTAACCTGGAGAACCGGGTTTGATTCCCTGCTCCTCCACATGAAGCCTGCTGGGTGACCTTGAGCCAGTCCCAGTTCTCTCTGAACTCTCTTGGCCCCACCTACCTCACAAGGTGCCTGTTGTGGGGTTGGGGGGGGAGGCAATTGCAAACCACTTTGAGACTCCTTATGGTAGAGAAAAACTCACTCTTCTTGTCCTGTCCTTAAACACCTTTCCTAGTCACATTTGTAGTAGAAGTGAGTCTATAAGTAAGGATCAATTGCCAAAGGTGAGCGGATCTCCAGGTGAGCGGATCTCTATCGGCTGGAGATCAGTTGTAATAGCAGGAGATCTCCAGCTAGTACCTGGAGGTTGGCAACCCTACCACTCACAGATGGTATAAGATGGAATATGGAAGGCAAGTGGAACAGGAATTAGACTATTCATTTCAAAACAGTTGTACTGACAGACATGTTCTTTCCCCAGAAAGTCTGAATATAGCCTTTTCAGCACACGACAGCACACCTACTCGACTCAGTGAATCAGAGCCTTCTCAGAGATAACAAGTACTTTCAGGATTAGGTGGGAGATCTATCATGGGTTTAGAAAATGAAATGCAATTATGGGCTTACCTGTTGTGACCCCGTGAACAACTCCCTCCTTGGTCTTGGAACCTGTTTGTGGTGTTTTTTGTTTTTAAAAAAGAGGAAAATCAATTACCAGTAGAATCCAATAAACTACTTCTTAGTACACAAAAGCACAGAACTAGTGAATAATAGCATTTCATCCTCCTCCCTTCCCTCAAACGGTAGCAAGTCCCAGGGGCAACATTTTATAAGGTCAGCTTCTTTTGTGAGGATAGAATACTGTAGGTTCCTGGTGCCTTTTATACTAAAGCGTTTATTTACCGAACTACAGTTTGAGCTGAAGATGGCCAGACACATGCACATGCTGGTTTCTAAAACAGGCCCAGACCCCAACAGCAACCACAGCTCCCTCCACAAGATTACTTCTTGGGGTGGGGTGGGGGGCTAGGGTTGCCATGTCCCCCCGGCCACCAGGTGCCAGCTCCGGGTTGGGGACCCCCTGGAGATTTGGGGGTGGAGCCTGGGGAGGACAGGGACCTCAGTGGGGTACAACGCCAGTCTACCCACCAATGCATCCATTTTCTTCAGGGGATCTCTAGTCTAGAGACGAGCTTTAATTCTGGGGTTCCCCAGTTTCGACCTGGAGGCTGGCATCCCTAGAGGAGGCCCTGCAATTTGTTTGCTGGCCAGGTACAAGTTGAAAGCCTGTTTCCTTTAGTTCCCACCCAGGTAGAGTTGCCAGGTCCCTCTTCGCCACTGGCAAGGTTTTTTTTGGGGGTGGAGCCTGAGGAGGGCGGGGTTTGGGCAGAGGAGGGACTTCAATGTCATAGAGTCCAATTGCCAACGTGGCCATTTTCTCCAGGGGAACTGATCTCTATCGGCTGGAGATCAGTCGTAATAGCAGGAGATCTCCAGCTAGTACCGGGAGGGTGGCAACCCTACACCCAGGCAAGAAACATGTGGCCTACAGTCCTAGCTGACCCTTGTCCCATTCAGCCGTTCAAAGTTTTTTTACACTGTACTCTTGTCCGCAGGAAACCCATACAAGTGTATTCACGGAAGTGGCACATATACACATTAGGATTTGCTGTAGCTATCCAGCTACATCCCCAGTGTGGTATAGTGGTTAAGAGCAGCAAACACTACTCTGGTGAACTGGATTTGTTTACCCACTCCTCCATATGAAGCCTGCTGGGTGACCTTGGGCTAGTCACAGTTCTCTCCGGACTCTCTCAGCCCCACCTACCTCACAAGGTGTCCGTTGTAGACAGGGGAAGGTGATTGTAAGCCGCTTTGAGACTCCTTAAAGGTAGAGAAACGCAGGCATGTTCACGTGTTCCCTCTAAAATGCATACACTGCTTTGAATGACCACAAGGGGGATCCAAATTGATCAACCTTATTCATTGTTAGCGGTCAGGCCTCTAAACTGAACCCTGAAGAATGGCAACTCTAGCAACAGGCACTAGTTTTTAGCAAGGCATCCCAAAAGTAAAAAATGTGGACAATAACTGCGGGACAGAGACCAGAAAATACTAACTCTTCCCATCAGAGACAGCTGCAGCACATAGTCATTGGTAGTGG
Organism: Euleptes europaea; assembly: GCF_029931775.1. Classification (NCBI taxonomy): domain Eukaryota; kingdom Metazoa; phylum Chordata; class Lepidosauria; order Squamata; family Sphaerodactylidae; genus Euleptes; species Euleptes europaea. Next base: position 16,508,067 of record NC_079320.1, read on the forward strand.
TGGTGGAGGAAAGTGCAGTCAAGTCGCAGCCAACTTATGGCAACCTCGTAAAGTTTTCAAGGCAAGAGACGTTTAGAGGTGGTTTGCCATTGCCTGCCTCTGCATAGCAACCCTGGACTTCCTTGGTGGTCCTCCCATCCAAACACGAACCAGGACCAACCCTGCTTAGCTTCTGAAATCTGACAAGATTGGGCTAGCCTGGGATATCCAGGTCCGGGCACATATTAATTGTGTGTGTGTGTTAAGTGCCGTCAAGTCGCTTCCAACTCATGGCGACCCTATGAAAGTCCTCCAAAATGTCCTATCTTTGACAGCCCTGCTCAGATCCTGCAAACTGAAGGCAGTGGCTTCCTTTATTGAGTCAATCCATCTCTTGTTGGGTCTTCCTCTTTTCCTGCTGCCCTCAACTTTTCCTAGCATAATTGTCTTTTCCATTGACTTTTGTCTTCTCATAATGTGACCAAAGTACAACAGCCTCAGTGTAGTCATTTTAGCTTCTGGGGTCAGTTCAGGCTTGATTTGATCTATAACCCACTGATTTTTTTTTTGGCAGTCCACAGAATCCATAACACTCTCCTCCAACACCACATTTCAAAGGAATCTATTTTCTTCCTATCAGCTTTCTTCACTGTCCAGCTTTCACACCCATACATAGTAATAGGGAATACGATGGCATGAATTAATCTAGTCTTGGTGGCCAGTGACACATATTAATTAGGAACGATTTATTTACATACCTATCTGGAAGACCCAGGCGAAAAACTAAATGGTGTAAACAAATAAAAAGAGTCTCCAATTTGCCCTTTTGAGGACTTTGCTCCTCCTGTATCCTTCATATTATAACAGCAAACTGACCAAAACTGATAGCAGTGTATCTTGTACAGCTGTGGTACTGCTGTAAAGCTGCCAAAAAGAACTCCATTGGTGAAAGACAAACAGGAGGGAAACTGTTTTTAATCCATTATAGTAACTGGGACTACTAAAGGTATGTCGCAACAGGTGCTCAAAGATGCACCTCTGGGTGCACAGTGAAAGCCAGCATGCCCGGGCTCAATTCCTGACATCACCAGTTGAAAGGACCTCAGCTAGCAGAGTTGGGGAAAGCCATTGCCTGACACTTAAGAAAATAGATCAAAGAGTAGTAGCCTAGACAGACCAATGATCTACCTCAGCACAATACTCCTTTAATAATTTGTGATCTACCTCAGCACATAATAATTTGTGTTCCTTTCTGAACTGGTTTGGAGAATACAAGCGTTTTCAGGTGCAACATATTGGCAACAGGCATGCATATCTACAAAGAGAGCCAGCATGGTGTAGTGGTTAAGAGCGGTGGTTTGGAGCAGTGGACTCTGATCTGGAGAACCAGGTTTGATTCCCCACTCCCCACATGAGCGGTGGAGGCTAACCTGGTGAACTTAATTTGTTTCCCCACTCCTACACATGAATTGTTTCCCCACTCCTGCACATGAGCGGCGGAGGCTAATCTGGAGAACCGGGTTTGTTTCCCCGCTCCTACACATGAAACCAGCTGGGTGACCCTGGGCTAGTCACAGTTCTCTCAGCCCCACCTACCTCACAGGGTGTCTGTTGAGGGGAAGGGAAGGTGATTGTAAGCCGGTTTGAGTCTCCCTTAAGTGGTAGAGAAAGTCGACATATAAAAACCAACTCAAAGAAACCAGAATTTAAGGCTGGCATTTGTAGTTTCAGAGTAGAAAAGGGGATATAGAAATATCACATGGCCCCTTTCTTATTGAGATCGTACTGTGAGTTGGGGGGGGGGGGGAAATACTTCCACCCATGGGTGTCAACTGCATGAAACTTGAAACACCCCAGTGTGCACACCCCCAAGGTGACCGCACAAGGGTGTGTGCAGAAAAATAATAGCCTCTCCCTAAGGCTAATGTGTTGGCTTTGCCCACATCAGCCTTCAATGAGGGAACTGTCTATTGTATTAGAGTGCACTTGAAAATACCTAGTTACCAAGGAGAAGAGGAGAAATCAAAATGGATTATTACGAGAGGGGAAAATAGAGGCAAGGCTGCCCTCCCTTTTGTCATGCAAGATGACTTCATCCTCCTTACAGAGTCATAAGGTAGCCTGCCCAGTAAAGATACCCGTCCTTCTGCTGGAGGCAATTGGCTCTCTGCCCACAAATTAAGGAAATGGCCAACATTCACAGCACACAGCAGAGGAAGCGTTGTATTTCTTCTTCAGAGCACGGTTTTGATTTCCAAGAGGGGGCAGAGGCAATGATGTATTGCAGATACAAAAATATAACCCATGGCTATAAAACAGGAAGAACTAAATGCTTAAGCGTGAGCTGGAAGGGAGACTGTATCTCACACTTCACCAAGAATAGTCTCTATTTTCTGATCACTCTCTCTGGTAAAATCCCCAGATTGGTCCCGGCCAACTTTTTTTTTATTCTCTCAGACAATTTCTCTCTTTATTACAACCCCCACTTCCACATTGCATTTGTCCATGGAGGTCCCACAACCTTTTTGGTTGGTCAATTAAGACCCTTACTTCCTTTTCCACCAGTGGAGAAAGTGGTTGGATCTAACCTCCTGCTTTTATGCTTGGAGTGCTTTGAAAAAATATTACCCAGAGTTGCGATTCCTTTTCTAGGGTGGGGCACCTTCTTCCCAAGGTCTCCAGAAGTTACACTTCTTATTGGCACGGCAGTGGCAGATCCCTCTTCTCTCTGATGCACAGGCACATAAATAAATGCATGTGCATGAACCATAAGCATGGTGCAGTGTATTGCCTACTATCTTACACTTTGCAGCTGCTGAGGTATACTTTGAACTATAGAAAAAGAATGTGCCAACAAGTCACAGTGAACTCCTGGCAACTCCATCCACAGGATGTTCCAGGCAAGATATGAGTAGAGGTGCTTTGCCATTGCCTTCCTCTGCATAGCACCCCCAGTCTTCCTTGGTGGTCTCCCATCCAAGTACTGATCACAGCTGCCCCTGCTTAGCTCCCAAGTTCTGACAAGACCAGGCTAAGCTGGCCTGTTCAGCCAGCTATTGTGAACTATAGGACAATTCTATTTCTTTAACAACATGCATAGCTGAGTTTGTGTTCAAAAAACTTGTGGAAAGCAGGCCATGAAAGTTTACACATGAAGCTGCCTTATACTGAATCAGACCCTTGGTCCATCAAAGTCAGTACTGTCTACTCTGACTGGCAGCGGCTCTCCAGGGTCTCAGGCAGAGGTCTTTCACATCACCTACCTGCCTAGTCCCTTTAACTGGAGATGCCGGGGATTGAACCTGGGACCTTCTGCATGCCAAGCAGATGCTCTACCACTGAGCCACAGTTTAAATAAAGAGTGTAATTATTAGCAATGCATAAGGTATAGGAGGGGCTTGGGAAATAACTCTTGCTTGCTATGTGTACATTTTAATCAATAAAATGCTAGGCACTGTGATGCACACCCCTCTGTTTTAGACAGTGAAAATTATAGAACGCCTTTGGGTGATTTGCAGCTAACTTACAGCAACCCTGCAGGGTTTTCAAGGCAAGAGACATCAGAGGTGTAGGCAGTGTACACCTGGTGTTCCTTGGTGGTTTCCCACCCAAATACTAACCAGGGCCAACCCTGCTTAGCTTCTGAGATCTGATGAGATCAGACTAGCCTGGACTATCCAGGTCAACCTAGAACTAATACCAGCAACACTAGCTATTCCAGCAACACTAACTATGAAGTAGGGGAGGACTGGGATGCTGGAAGAGCTCTGGAGAAAACTGAAGCAAGTGACCCCTGGCTGAGCTTCAGGGACCTCTTGGCTTGGGCCCATGCAGCAATGATGCCCCCCCCCCACTGGCAAGTTGACAGTCATTGCTGTCGCCCAAGTCTGAAACAAACAGCTCCAGTAGTGCTGCCAGCACCACGGCAGCCAATTGGCTCGGCTTGTTCTCAACCACTAGAGGCCCTCCATGAACTTGCCTGGTAAGTTCAAAGACCACTTCATCCCCATAATGAAGAGGGGGGGGAGAAGAGTTGGTTTTTATAGGCCAACTTTTTCTACCACTTAAGGGAGAATCAAACCAGCTTACAATCACCTTCCCTTACCCTCCCCACAACAGACACTCTGTGAGGTAGGTGGGGCTGAGAGAGCTCTGAGAGAGCTGTGACTAGCCCAAGGTCACCCAGCTGGCTTCATGTGTAGGAACAAATCCAGTTCACCAGATTAGCCTCCGCAGCTCATGTGGAGGAGTGGGGAATCAAACCCGGTTCTCCAGATCAGAGTCCACCGCTCCAAACCACCGCTCTTAATCACTACACCACGCTGGTTCTCAACCTGAATCTCCTAGATCTTAGTCCACACTCTAACCACTGTAGAGTTTATCGACCATACTCTCCTTTTATATTTATTTCCATCTCCCTTTCACATATGTTTTCCTTATCAGGGCAAAGGGCAGCTGGGGTAGGCATTTATATCACTGTGAAAGGAAAGGGTTAAGCTGTCTTCTCCCATCCCACAATCCTGCTCCTATGTAGGATGCTCCTCCCTCCCATTTATGTGTCGTCACAACCAATTTATCGTGATCCCGGTGGGTTTTTCAAGGCAAAGGATTAAGCAGAGGTAGTCTGCCATTAACCTCCCTCTGCAGAGCTTTTCTTGGAGGTCTCCCTTCCAAGTACTGGCCCAGCTTAGCTTCCGAGATCTGACTAGATCGGGCTATACTACACCATTCCACATCTCCACTCCTATTTACAGAAACCTAAAGAGATGGAAGATCCGGTAATGGCTCTCCAGCATTGAGCTGTGCCCTTACTTGGTCCTCCCAGTGTTCAAGCAACCATTCAGGTCCACAGCTGCCCAGTGCCAGCAATAATATGATATGCCCTCAGACTGCTCATTGGGCCCATAAACATCCTTTTCAGGCCCAACAGTCTTTCTACAGGTGTGTGTGGGAGTGTGTATTATGTTGGGTACCCAAGGTTGGGTGGAAAAGGTAAAATTATATAATAGAAATTTTTATTTTAAGGTGCTTACATCTCGGTTAAAAATGATAAAACAAGGCACAATGGCAACTCATAAGGTTGATAGACTTTAACCACACAGGCCATATGTGTTTCGGCTTACAGGCCTTCATCAGTGGCCAAATAAAAAATCATAATGCACACACAAGTAAAATACAAATGTATGACCATAGATATGTAGATAACGTTATACAAGCCCAGGCATGTGTATAGGATGTCTGGGGTGTATTGGTCTCTCATGCAAAATATCAACCTCATATTATGTGCCATCAAGTTGCTTCTGACTTATGGTAACCGTATGAATTATTGACCTCCAAAGTGTCCATATTCTTGCTAAGCTCTTGCAAACCCAATGCTATGGCCTCCTTTATTGAGCCAATCCAACTCACATTAGGTCTTCCTCTTTTCCTACTGCCTTCCCCTTAAATTCAGCACTATCTCAAATTCCCCAAACTTGACTTGCTGGCATACATCCAGACTAATATCCTCCTGATTTGAATGTTGTGATGCAGCCTTATTAAGGGAAGTAAAACAAATTACCAAGGAGGAGAGAGAGGGAAGGGGGGGAAGATCCATTTGCAAATCACCAGGTGGGAGAACCCCGCTTGAAGCTCTTTTTACGGCACTAAGCAAAATGTACGTTGCCTTTTAATTAGAAACTGGAAGGGGAGCTGTCCACTCCTGCAATCCTCTCTCAAACAGTGAGGAGAAGCAAGAGCTTTTCCTTAAGGCAAAGCAATTATGAGGCTCTCGGCTCCTTTTCAGCGGCTGGCTTACCATATGGTGGGCATAAAAAAGGGAGATAATGAAACTCAGGGTGTGCATGTTCTAAAGAAGAACATCTATGGGAAAGCTGCCGCACCACCAGTCATGAAGCATGAATCATGCAATCACGCCTTGGTGAGGGGAATCAGCTGCCCCAGTTCTTTGCACTAATGAGAATCCTACCTGAATCATCTCTCTAGAAGAAGAATTTCATTAGATATCAACTCTGTCACACTACCGGGTCAATCTGTATCACCTGGAGACCAAGACCTATGAGGAAAGGCTGAAGAAGTTGGGAATGTTTTGTCTGGAGAAGAGGAGGTTGAGGAGGGACATGATTGCTCTCTTTAAGTATTTGAAGGGCTGTCACTTAGAGGAGGGCAGGGAACTGTTCCTGTTGTAAGTAGAGGATAGGACTCGCAATAATGGGTTTAAATTGCAGGCAGAAAGGTACCAGCTGGATATTAGGAAAAAAATTGTTCAACAGTGGAATCAGCTACCTAGGGAGATGGTGAGCTCCCTTCACTGGCAGTCTTTAAGCAGAGGCTGGACAAGCACTTGTCAGGGATGCTCTAGGCTGATCCTGCATTGAGCAGGGGGTTGGACTAGATAGCCTCTATGATTCTATACTTCCAAGAAAAGGAGCCTAAGGCAGGGCCCTGCGGATGAGAAGAAGACTGCCTGTATCAGGCCAAAAAGGAAGCTAGTCCAGCATCCTGTTTCTCCCAGAGGCTAAACAGAAGTTTCTGGAAGGCCAACAAGCAGGCAAAAGCTCTCCCATGCTTCTTCCTCCAGCAGCCATTGGTGCTCAAAGGTATAAAGCCTCTAAGAAAGGTGTCTCCATATAGTTTGGCTAGACTGTGCCCCAGATCTGCAAAACTGGTGTACCCATGGACAACAAGGGCACCATCTTTATGTGATACAGGATGATGCAGACTCTTGTTTCAACTATGTACTGCCCACCATTCCCCCACCCCCAACTAGCAGCATTTTCAAGCAAAAATTGTTTTCTCCTTTCCAGTTTGAATTGTTTGAGAATCAATTCCTCCAGCCAAATTGGCATGTCATGAATGTCCACTGATTAACGGGTATGTACAGCTATGCTAAAATACTCATGTGATTGCTTCAATGCACCCAATTTGCAATTCGGCTTGCATTTAGCATGGCATGTTCTAATGTCATTATACCCCTCTGTGTTTTAAAAAATAATTATCCTCCTACATCTAATGAAAAACTCTGCCCCTATAAAGGCACATCAAAATATAAATGAATTAGGGCTGATCTGTACATTCTGCAGAATCATGGAACTTTCCTTGCACTATAACATTTCAAGCTGTGTGTGTGTGTGTGGGTAAATGTTTGAACACTAGTAGGAAACAAACTTCACATGTGAAAAACCAGTATGCCTGATAAGCTAGTTTTCTACATATGTGGAGTTTCTTTTCCTGTGGTAGAGCACTCCTCTAGGAGTAGGCTAAACTGAAAAAGTTTTATCACTTGATTTTTGCTGAACGTATTTACTAGATTTTTTAAGAGCATTCCAAACACCGTTCCACAGCCAACATATACCTACAGCTAGTCTGGCTTGCTCAGTCAATGCATGCAAACTCTCTAGGCCTAGCAAAGACAAGTGCATGGCCAATAGATGGGTAAACTGAAGCACTTCACATTGGCGAGATGGATGAGAAAACTCTAAGGAGCTTAGCGGTGATGTCACAAGTCACCATCCAATAAGTTCCCATGACACTACCAGTGCCACCAAATCAGGACAAACATATGTATGATCATCATGCATAAAGAGATTTTTTTTTTTTTTTTTAAATCAGTTTCTCAGTTATTACCAGTTTGATTGCTGGGAAACATTGACTTCCCAGTAACCACCACTCTTCTCAGGTGACTGCTTTGGCTGCTTTAATTCTACCTGCAATGTTGCCCCTCACAAACAACATCCAATAAAAATGTAAGAATCCAGTTCACTCTTTAGGCATATCTACACTACAATCACTTTCCAAACCATATCCCTTTTCAGGGAACCCTGGGAACAGTAGTTTCGTAAAGCCAAGTATGGGACTTTAGCAGAAAATTCTCATTTTTTTTAAACAACCCAAATTCCCAGGATTCTTTGAGGGAAACTATGATAGTTGAAGTGGTATAGCTTTGTAGTACTGATGTGCCTAATATCCTTGCACTACTACAGACCATCACAACAACTTACTGTTGGTGCCTATTGTGATCCCCCCTCCCCAAACTGGAAGTAATTTCCTTCCTAGCTCACTCTGCCACTGCCATCCTCCTTCATTCTCATCACCCTTTGAGCCCATATGGACAACCAAACTACCCTGAGGTGAATGCTTGGCCTGCCATCCTGCCAACAGGTCTGGAGAAGGATGAACATACCTTAGCTGAACATACGAAGCGGCCTGGTATCAAGCCAGCCGATAGGTCTATCTAGCTCAGTATTCTCATCTGTGATGGGCAGAAACCAGAAAGGTCTTTCTCAACAACTGCCACATGATATCGTTTCACTGGAGATGCCGGGGACTGAACCTGGGACCTTCTGCAAAGCAAGGTGGGTGCACTACCACTGAGCCACAGTCCCTCCCCAGCAAGGCAGTCTCTATTTACTCTCCACTACTCAGAGCAGCAAAAGAAGACAAACAAGCTCAGTTTGGGACTTCTTGCCCACCTACCCATATAGAGGACGCCTTCTTTCGTCTTCCCTGCTGCTTCTGCCACACCTTGTTTGGTCTTCTCTGCTGCTGCCACAACACCTTCTTTGGCTTTATTAAATCCTTTCATGAACACATCCATGTTTTGTACAGCACTGGAAAGAAAGACAAACAACAACTCATTCATTAGAGGTTCCATGAGAGCAGGTAGGGATGAGAATGGGACGTATGCTTCTCCATACCTGCCTAGGGACCTCAAGTAGGTGACTAAGTGGGAGGTTCGAGAGGATTAATGTATGGAGAGGGAGAAAGCAGGACTGTGCCTAATGGTACTGTCCCCAGTATCCACATTATTACTAGAATACTAGAATATCCTGCCCTTCCTCCATGCAGTTCAGAGCAGTAGACAGACGTCTCCCTCCATTTTATTCATACAGCAACCCTATGAGATATGTGAGGCACAATTACTGTCCTCAGACACTTCAACCCAATAGACAGCCAGCGTGGTGTAGTGGTTAGGAGCGGTGGACTCTGATCTGGAGAACCGGGTTTGATTCTCCATTCCTCCACACAAGCGGCGGAGGCTAATCTGATGAACTGGATTTGTTCCCCACTCCTACTCATGAAGCCAGCTGGGTGACCTTGGGCTAGTCACAGCTCTCTTAGAGCTCTCTCAGCCCCACCTACCTCACAGGGTGTCTGTAGTGGGGAAGGGAAAGTGATTGTAAGCTGGTTTGATTCTTCCTTAAGTGGTAGAGAAAGTTGGCATATAAAAATTAACTTTTTCTCCTTCTTAACTTCTAATTTGCTACTGCTCACTAAGTGAGCGGTATCATCACTGAACGTCCTACAAGCCACAAGTAAAGAAACAAACAACCTGAGACATAAAATCAGCACTCCATACAAGGCAACAGCATGAGAGCCAGTTTGGTGTAGTTGTCAAAGTGTCCGATTAGGATCTGGGAGACCTGGGTTCAAATTTCCACACTGCCATGAAAGCTTGCTAGGTGACCTAGGGCCAGTCATACACTCAGTCTAACCAACAGCATTGTTGTGAGGATAAAATGGAGAGGAAAACGGGTCCCCACCCGGGAGACTTTTGGGATGTAAATGAAGTAAATAAATAAATGAACATCAACATATCTAATTCTCAATGTGGCCCCAGCTTTGGATACTTAAATTCGGAGATTGAAGCCCTAAACAGACAAGACAGAAAAGCCCCAAGTTTTGCAAAAAAATCTGAAATCTATTTTTTTTTTAAAAAATAGGGGTTAAAAAAAATCCAAATAATAGAAGCAGCATGCATACCTGAACGAAAGGAGAAATCAGTGGCCATTGTGGCAACAACAGCAGCATTGCCAGCTTTCAAACCTTGGTTTCTGTCAGTAAAAGACAGGATAGGAGAGCCAGGTTCAGATTCCCAATGCCATGGAAGCTCACGGGGTGACCTTGAGCCACTCACTCTCATAGACCCAACCCACCTCACAGGGTTGTTTTGAGGATAAACATAGGAAAAGAGAATGATATAAGCTGTGTTGCATCCCCATTGTGGAGAAAGGGAGATATAATAAAGCTAAAGACAGAGGGGGGCGAACTTTTAAAAAAATGAGTAGGAAGGAGAAAAGGACCCAGGGAAAAAGGAGAGGATACGTCAGCTGCCCGGAGAAGAGAGAGATAAAACACTGTAGAGAAGGCGATACGGAAGGAAATTAAGTGATTCCAGCAAGTCCTCGTAGGTTCCTCCCTTCTCATTTATATATTTATAGGCATGTTACATGCATTCAATACATAGACATATGTTCCATGGGACCATTGTGCCTAATGGCCATCAGCCAACTCCTTAATGTAAGGCTTGATTCCTATTTGTTGGGTACCACAGTTTTAAGAGCCTGGGGTTTTATCCTCAAAGTGGGATGAGCAGCATAAAACAAAACTCCACTGCCTGCTGTCAGAAGCTATTGCAAGTGGGGAAAAGAGGTTGCTTACAATTCCAGGCTCCCAAATGCCCCCTTCATTTGCCCTCAAAAAGTTCTAAATGCTCCCAGATTTGTACATTGCTTCCATCTTGGGTGGGGACATTAAGAAGCCCTGCTCTGACCGATACACTATACAACACACGTTGACTCGCACACCAGCATAACTTGCATAACGCTAGATGTACACACTGTGAGCTGGAAAAATGCAGGATACATATTGCAAGTGGAAAGTCTATGTGCATAGGCTATGTGCAAAAGATCCAAACATACCTCCCCCCCTTCACACAACATTCACATTTACAAAGCCCATAAGCACAGGGCTTATATGCATGCATACATTTCTCCAGAAGAGATGGGTATTCCTAATCCACTGATGGCTTCATACACAAAAAAATCACTTTGATGATGCTCCATATTTCTTCCAGAAAATGCAAGGTTCAGCACATGGAGTTGCAGATCTCTAACCAGCTCTGACCTTCGGGGAAGTTTCTTCCCATGGAGGGACCGACATACATAAGCCTTGCAATATAAGCGGCTGTCAGACTATACAGCCCAGGGTTTTAACCAGCGGTTTTTCCCCAGCCATGCTGCTTTAACCAGACTGGAGCCTGAGGCAGGGGGAATATACGTGCAAAGCGTGTGCTCAGGAGCTCTCCCCCACCCTTCCCATTGCTAAGTCTTAGAGACTGGCATCCTCTCTCCTCTCCAGCATCCACAGGAGAGGATGGGCTAGTCATTACAGAACAAGAGAGAGAAGCTTATGCTGTGATGTCGGTTCCTTTGACTTCACACATGCATGTTCTTCACCAATACGTTCAACATCCACTTTTAACTGGCATGAGTCAGACAACTGCTAAGGCCACACAATTTTCATGCATTGCATATTATATTATCCCTTATTTCAAGGAGCTCTGGGCAGTGTAACTCCCACCTATCCACCCCCCCCCCATTGTAAGTTAATGACTTCCACAGAAAGCCAGTGTGATGTAGTGGCTAGAGGTTGGGCTAGGATCTGGGAGATCTGGGTTTGAATCCCCCACTGTCCCCAGGAATGCTTGCAGGGTAACCTTGGACCAGTTCACACGCTCTCTCACAGCCTACCCTACCTCACAGAATTGCTATAAGCATAAAATGGAGAAGGGAAAAACAATGCTGTATGGCACTTTGGGTTTCCATTGGGGAGAAAAGCAGGGTATAAATCTCAAAGTAAATAAACATGAAGCTGCCTTATACTGAATCAGGCCCTTGGTCCAGTACTGTCTACTCAGACCGGCAGCAGCTCTCCAGGGTCTCAGGCAGAGATCTTTCACATCACCTACTTGCCCAGTCCCTTTCACTGGAGATGCTGGGAATTGAACCTGGGACCTTCTGCATGCCCAGCAGATGCTCTACCACTGAGCCACAGCCCCTCCCCACACATAAATAAATTCATTCCTGGTTAGGAACTCATGAAGCTTCTTTATACTAAGTCAGACCATTGGTCTATCAAGATCAGTATTGTCCACTCTGACTGGCAGCAGCTCACCAGGGTCTCAGGTAGAAATCTTTCATTATCACCTACTAACCTGATCCTTTTAACTCTGGAGGCTGAGGATTGAACTTGGTACTTTCTGCACACAAAGCAAAGGTTCTGCCATGGGCCCCCAACCCTACCTGGGCTCATATCCCCCAGATCAGAGTAATGGCATTCATTTCAACTGCTTCAATCACAGCCCTTTTCAGTGGAAGCTGTGCTCACACTCCACTTCGAGTCATCAACTGATGACACATTGGCTCATGTACTACCAAGAGATGCACACACTTGACTTTTAATGTAAGGAGAACTACTCCCCAAAGATAGTGAGAACTGATCAGGACCAAAAGCCCTGATAACGGATCTTTGCCAAAAGCCTCAGCTCAATTAATTAAGCTTAACGTCCAAGATACAAAAACAGATATCTATGTAACTACCATTACAAGTAGTTACAACGGAGAATCTGTGTGTATATGTGTGCGTACACTAGCGGGCTTATGTATCACCTTTGATAGTATACAGTGCAATTTCATACCAACAGTATGTTTTCTGCATTGTAGGTCATTACTATGGAAAGAAATCTTCCCATTAAAACAAGGGGGGGGGGTAGAGAGAGTAATATACACCAGACGCTGGTTTCAGACAGCATACTAACCATCCTCCTGATCCGTTTTTAGTCTGAATTCAGTCATTTCAGTAAGGCTGAAGTTTGGGTAAAAACGTCTGTGAAATTTTAGGCAGTTTCCTTTTAAAAAAAATTGCTTGTTTTAATGGCTTTTTTGTTGTTTTTTTAATGACTGTTTCCATGGCTCTTGGATAGCTGAAAGCAACCTTGAGCAGGCCTCTGGAGACACGGCATATTTTTCCCCCCAATAAATAAAATAAATATATAGCAATGTGTTTTATTGCAGTGTTTGCAACTATACTGCTTTTAATGTGTAGCCCTCTAATTTTGTAATCAAGTTTTATTACATTGTTGGTTGGGTGTATTATATGGTTCCTGCTGCATTAATTGTGCAATTTGCCTTGAGCCGTTACAAGAAAGAAAGAAAGAAAGAAAGAAAGAAAGAAAGAAAGAAAGAAAGAAAGAAAGAAAGAAAGAAAGAAAGAAAGAAGATGGCATGCAGCCCAATTTATGCATGGTTACTTGAAAGCAACTGTACTCAATGAGATTTACAGTGCAGTCATAAGGAAAGTTACTCCAGTCTAAGCACATTCATTCAAATGGGCTCAGACTGGAGTAACTCTCCTTAGGAATGCACTGCAGGAGTGAAAAGGAGTGCAACCTAAATTTTGGAGGGCCCCAGAAATACCCCCCCCCAAATGGCTGAATTTTAAATTGCTGAAAACCTAAGCGCTGCCAGAGTCTCTATCGCCTGGCATTTCATTTCCAAAAAGATCCAGAAAGATGCCTTACAGTCCTTTTAACAAGTTTCAGTGCATTGTGGATCGTTCTTCTTTTAACCCCAAATTAGATGCCTAGGCTCTATTTCTCTAATGAGAGAAAGGAAGCTCGGATCCCTACATCTGTGCCACATCTTGTCCTTCCAAACTCTGCTCGCATGAGTAATTCTTTAAAAATAGGAGTGTGAATTCTGATTAAACACCCTACCGAAGGGGAAAAAAAACCCTAGCAGCTCCTGTGGAGTGAGGTGATGGGGCGGAGCTCAAAACGCTCTTCAAAGGAGAATTCTGCTCCCAGCGATCTCAGCTCTACTCAGTATTTTTTTTAAAAAATGCCCCCCCCATTGTGAGTGTTAAGGCAAACAACAAGGCAAAGCTGATGACCAAGGAGGAAGAAATGAGGGGGATTTCAGAGAATGGGGGACTATAAACCAGGCAGGCTGGCTTCAGCTTACATAGTTCAAAATGTTAAATGTCCATGCCAACTTGGTCTTTCTTTCTTTCTTTCTTCCTTTCTCCCCCACCCCCCATTATTGTTCACATGTTGATGATCTAGAAAACAAAGCCTGAGAGGGGCTGTGGCTCAGTGGTAGAGCCTCTGCTTGGCATGCAGAAAACCCCAGGTTCAATCCCTGGCATCTCCAGTTAAAGGGACTAGGCAAGTAGATGATGTGAAAGACCCCCACCTGCGACCCTGGAGAGCCGCAGCTGGTCTGAGTAGACAATACTGACTTTGATGGACCCAAGAGTCTGATTCAGTATAAGACAGCTTCATGTGTTCACAAGATCCATGTGGATTCTAATATTCTCTGGGACAAGAGCCCAAAGTTTTTCGGACTTACCCAGTCCCACTTCCTGGGAGGATGGCAGATCCCTGGGCATTGTGACACACCAGAGTATGTTTTCTCTCTCTCTTTGTGTGGGTGTGGGTGTCACTCTCACACAAACAGAGCAACTAGCTCATACAAAGGCAGGAGGCAAGACGGATCACTGGCCGCCTCCTTCGCCCAGTGAAGCATGCATGGTCTGAGGGAGGGGACTATCAAGACATCAGAATTAATGGTCTGGAAACATGGGAAAGCGACGCCCCCTGCACATGAGAGCTTTTGAAGCAAATCCTTCTAGGATTGCTGTGATTCCTCCCCCCCACCCCGCAGCCACTCCTTGTAATATTACAGCAAGGACATTGCATTTTCCTGCAACAGGGCACTTTTCACTTTTGTGCAGCCTCTCACAAACCCACCAACTCCCGGGTTTTGACTTCTTGTCTGTCGCGCCTGCAAAAGCTCCCACCACCAGGGACCAGCTCAGCACCTTCCATCTTTCCTACAAATGCTCGCCGAAACGCAACCTGACATAAGAAAAGACAAAAGGTCATGCTGGATCAGACCAAGGTCCATTAAGTCCAGCAGTCTGTTCACACAGGGGCCAACCAGGTGCCCCTAGGAAGCCCACAAACAAGACCGCTGCAGCAGCACCGTCCTGCCTGTGTTCCACAGCACCCAAGATAATAGGCATGCTTCTCTGATCTTGCAGAGAATAGGGATGCATCATGATTAGTATTCATGTTGACCAATAGCCATGGATAGCCCTATCCTCCATGAACATGTCCACTTCCCTCTTAAAGCCTTCCAAGTTGGCAGCCATCACCACATCCTGGGGCAGGGAGTTCCACAGCTAAGCTGTCAGTTGTGCGAGGTGCGGTGGGACCCATTTTCCTGGATCCCCTCAGCCCAGAAGCACGCTACGTGTCAGGCACCCGTTCCCTTCGTCTTCACGATACACAGCACGGGGGGGGGGATCCAGACCCATTTTGTAAGAGATCCCCCTCCCCACGCTCACCCCGGTTCCCCATACCCTTCTCGTTCGCGCAAATCAAGCCACCCTTGTTACTCCCGGCCCTCCTTCCAGCGGATGGGAAGCGGAGAAGGGCCGCTCTCCCCTTTCGCCCGAGCAGACCAGGCGATCGTGGGCATGTTTACTCCGAAGCAAGCCCCACCGGGACCGCCGGCTCCGAAACCCGCGCGCCTCGCCACGCTCCTCCTGCGCTCCCAGCCGAACCGATGCAAGAAGCCCGAGGCCGGCGGGGTTTACTCGCGAGCAGCCGCGCCGAGCATCGCAGGGCTGCCTTCTCCCGACAGGACCTGCCGCCCAGATTACTCAGAGTTATCTGCACCCAGCTCACTCTTACTCTGCACCCAGATCACTCTTACCCTGCCGCCCTTACTCTGCACCCAGATCACTCTGGGTTTACTCAGAGTAATCTGCACCCAGATCCCTCTTACTCTGCCCCCAGATCCCTCTTACCCTGCCGCCCTTACTCTGCACCCAGATCACTCTGGGTTTACTCAGAGTAATCTGCACCCAGATCCCTCTTACTCTGCCCCCAGATCCCTCTTACCCTGCCGCCCTTACTCTGCACCCAGATCACTCTGGGTTTACTCAGAGTAATCTGCACCCAGATCCCTCTTACTCTGCCCCCAGATCACTCTTACCCTGCCGCCCTTACTCTGCCCCCAGATCACTCTGGGTTTACTCAGAGTAATCTGCACCCAGCTCACTCATACTCTGCCCCCAGATCACTCTTACCCTGCCGCCCTTACTCTGCACCCAGATCACTCTGGGTTTACTCAGAGTAATCTGAACCCAGATCCCTCTTACTCTGCCACCAGATCCCTCTTACCCTGCCGCCCTTACTCTGCACCCAGATCACTCTGGGTTTACTCAGAGTAATCTGCCCCCAGCGCACTCTTACTCTGCCCCCAGATCACTCTTACCCTGCCACCCTTACTCTGCCCCCAGATTACTCACCCTTGGGCTCCTTTCCCGGGCAACTGTTGAGTCGCAGGAGTTGAAGAAATATAGACCAGGCGGACGCCCCCCCACCCCCGAAAAAAAAAAAAGCCCCGAGAGTTTCCAAGACTGCTCCCCCCACCCCCGGTTCTGGTCAGAGCATCACGGATGC
Organism: Euleptes europaea; assembly: GCF_029931775.1. Taxonomy (NCBI): domain Eukaryota; kingdom Metazoa; phylum Chordata; class Lepidosauria; order Squamata; family Sphaerodactylidae; genus Euleptes; species Euleptes europaea. The sequence goes on from NC_079320.1 coordinate 16,524,358, forward strand.
CAGCAGCCAAGAAGAGCCCGACGCCCAGTGGATCCCTGTGCAGTGGATCCCCGTGCAGCGAGGCGAGCAGGCGGCCCCCAGCGCCCACGCGCACGGTGGCAAAGCAAGCCAGGTGGAGCAGACGGGCAGCGCCCACCAGCTCCTTTGGGGAGGGGGCCGCCCCCCCTCGCGGCTGCAGTCTTCGCCTGGCTCCGCCCACAGCCTGCTTGGCATCCCGAAAAGGCGCGCTGGCCCCGCCCCACCGGGCAGGAGCTCCTGGGGAGGGAGATCTTTGCAACAGGTACGACCTGTTAATTTCTCATGCAAGTAAAGCGAGGCTCAAAATCTGACGGCGAAGGCTGCGACCCTATATGGAACGAGAAATGCCTGATGTTCAAGCTGGTTTCGGGGAAAGCAAGAGGCCCTAGAGATCATCTTGCAAACACACGCTGGTTACTGGAGCGTACGAGGGAACTTCGGAGGACAACCCGCTTGTGTTTCGTAGGTTGCAGCAAAGCTTTTGACTGTGCGGATCGTGAAAAGCTAGGGCTGGTTTTAAAGGAAATGGGGTGTGCCGCTACAGCTGATCGTTTTGATGCGCGACCTGTACTCTGGACAAGAGGCCACAGTTAGGACAGAATATGGAGAAACGGAATGGTTTCCAAATATTGTCGAAGGCTTTCGCGGTCAGAGTTCATTGGTTCTTGTAGGTTATCCGGGCTGCGTGACCGTGGTCTTGGTGTTTTCTTTCCTGACGTTTCGCCAGCAGCTGTGGCAGGCATCTTCAGAGGAGTAACACTGAAGGACAGTGTCTCTCAGAGTCAAGTGTGTAGGAAGAGTAATATATAGTCAGAAAGGGGTTGGGTTTGAGCTGAATCATTGTCCTGCAAAAAGTGTCAAAGGTAATGTGCTAATCATTGTCCGGTAAGTATCAAGATAATGTGCTAATGAGGGTGTGGTATGTTAATATGGAACCATTGTATCCTGATCACTTAACAGATCACTTCAGGATACAATGGTTCCATATTAACATACCACACCCTCATTAGCACATTATCTTGATACTTACCGGACAATGATTAGCACATTACCTTTGATACTTTTTGCAGGACAATAATTCAGCTCAAACCCAACCCCTTTCTGACTATATATTACTCTTCCTACACACTTGACGCTGAGAGACACTGTCGTTCAGTGTTACTCCTCTGAAGATGCCTGCCACAGCTGCTGGCGAAACGTCAGGAAAGAAAATACCAAGACCACGGTTACACAGCCCAGATAACCTACAAGAACCAAGGAATGGTTTCCAATTGGCAAAGGTGTCAGACAAGGATGTATTTTATCTCCCTAGCTCTTCAATCTATATGCAGAACATATAATTAGGAAAGCAGGATTAGATTTCGATGAAGGTGAAGTGAAAATTGGAGGGAGGAACATTAATAATTTGAGATATGCTGATGACACTACATTATTGGCAGAAAATAGCGAAGATTTGAAATGACTACTGCTGAAAGTTAAAAGAGAAAGTGCCAAAGCAGGACTACAGCTGAACATCAAGAAAACAAAAGTAATGACTACAGGAGAATTACACAACTTTAAGGTTGACAATGAGGAAATTGAAATTGTTCAAGACTTTCTATTCCTTGGCTCCACCATCAACCAAAAGGGAGACTGCAGCCAAGAAATCAGAAAGAGATTGAGACTGGGAAGGGCAGTCATGAAGGAGCTAGAAAATATTTTGAAGTGTAAGGATGTGTCACTGGCCACCAAGACTAGATTAATTCATGCCATCATATTCCCTATTACTATGTATGGGTGTGAAAGCTGGACAGTGAAGAAAGCTGATAGGAAGAAAATAGATTCCTTTGAAATGTGGTGTTGGAGGAGAGTGTTACGGATACCCTGGACCGCCAAAAAAAACAAATCAGTGGGTTTTAGATCAAATCAAGCCTGAACTGACCCTAGAAGCTAAAATGACTAAACTGAGGCTGTCGTATTTTGGTCACGTCATGAGACGACAAGAGTCACTGGAAAAGACAGTCATGCTAGGAAAAGTTGAGGGCAGCAGGAAAAGAGGAAGACCTAGCAAGAGATGGATTGACTCAATAAAGGAAGCCACAGCCTTCAGTTTGCAAGATCTGAACAAGACTGTCAAAGATAGGACATTTTGGAGGACTTTCATTCATAGGGTCGCCATGAGTCGGAAGCGACTTGACGGCACTTAACACACACGCACACACACGGAACTGAACTGAGGCTGCGGCCTGGGGAGGTCAGCAAAGGTCTTGGAAGAGGCATGCCCACTCGTCCTTTGGTCCCGCCCACTGGGCTCCGCCCGTCTGGAAAGCAACCTGTGAGCCTGAGTGGAGCGGCTTTCTTTCATTCTCCCAATAAAACCTGTGCTGGCAATGAGAACAACTCAATAGAACTGGTTGGATCAAATCTATTGGTCTATGAACCAAATTGAAAAAAGAACTTAATGTAATGTAGCTAATGTAATTTGGCATGTTGTTAATGCTACTCATAAAATCATTTCTTAGTAGTAAATAATAATAATTTCTTTGGGATTTATCTACAATACGTGATTTTTTTTCAACTTGCAAACGGGCAAAATGAACAACTGCCTGTATCCATGCTTTCTTCATTGTGGTTCCCGCCTTGTGGAATGGCCTGCCCGAGGAGGTCAGGAAAGCTCCCACTCAAACTATGCAAAACAGATTTATCCTAGAGGACTGACGGAAGTGTGTTTCAAGTAGCCGGCTCAAGGTTGACTCAGCCTTCCATCTTTCCGAGGTTGGTAAAATGAGTACTCAGCTTGCTGGGGGTAAAGTGTAGACGACTGGGGAAGGCAATGGCAAACCGCCTCATAAACAGTCTGCCTAGAAAAGTCAGGATGTGACGTCACCCCATGAGTCAGAATTGACCCGGTGCTTGCACAGGGGACTCTCTTTACCTTTACTCGGGATGCATTGTACAAAATGAGTCACAAACTTACTTGGATAAATGCTTGGGACTGTGGTCTGTTCTGCTGCTCTCAGCTTACTGTAAGTAGGGTTCCTATTATGTACTTTCTGTACTGCTTAGTGTGTCGTGTTCCTGCTTCAGTTCTTCCCGGTGGTTCCAGACTTCTAAAATCCTCATGCATTGGTTATTGGATGTCCCATTCCGTTGACTGTACTGATGCACTAGGTGCAGTCTTCCTCGGGTTCTTGTGAGAAAGGCTGACTATAAATAAATAAATGAGCCGCTTTCCGCCAAGCCAAAGCAGTGGTCCGGTTAGCCCAGTTTGTCTACTCTGGGCTGCAGAGGCTGGCCCAGCACAGAATGGTGTTTCCCAGCCCTCGTCATGGATACCATGGACTGCCAAAAAAACAAATCCGTGGGTTCTAGATCAAATCAAGCCTGAACTGACCGTAGAAGCTAAAATGACTAAAAAAACTGAGGCTATCGTATTTTGGTCACATTATGAGAAGACAAGAGTCACTGGAGAAGTCCGTCATGCTAGGAAAAGCTGAGGGCAGCAGGAAAAGAGGAAGACCCAACAAGAGATGGATTGACTCAATAAAGGAAGCCACAGCCCTCAATTTGCAAGACCTGAGCAAGGCTGCCAAAGACAGGACATTTTGGAGGACATTGATTCATAGGGTTGCCATGAGTCGGAAGCGACTTGACGGCACTTAACACACACACACAGCCCTCGTCAACTGGTGGATTCAGCCCAGGGCCTTCTTCAAGCCAGGCACATGCTCTCCCCCATGTTGTGCCCCTCCCCTCGTTTTTTTCTTTATTGTGTAAAGTTCAAGGCCTTTATGAAGAACCTGGTAATGTTTTATGTGGTTCCTCCTTCATAACAGCTTCTGTCATCCAGCAATTCTTTCAGCAATGCCTTTTCTTCCTCACAGAGGCACCTGGTCAAAACTACAAATCTCTCTTCCTTTATATAACCGCCCTCTAGGAGGCTTTCTTGTGTCTCTTTTTGAAGCAGTCATCTTACATAAATGTGTTACCTCAGGCTCACAGGGAGTTCAGCCATTAGAACAGAGAAGGAGTTTGGTGGGAGATTCATGTTCCTGCAACATGCTGAGAAGAGAAAGAATCATAATTGCAACTTGGGTGGTTGTTCTTATTGGAAAATGAAGGAGATTTCCCATATTGCCTATTATGTGTGTGTCGGTGTATGATCTTTTATTCAAGTCCCATCGTTATTTAACAAGGACACATCCTGAGTTTGATCCACTGTAGGATTTCCTTGAATGGAAGGGGGGAATACTTAGACTTCCAACGTTGCCCACTGGGTAGGTTGCCAGGTCCATCTTTGCCACGAGCAGGAGGTTTTTCGGCTGGAGCCTGGGGAGGGTCTTCAATGCCATGTAGTCCAATTGTCAAAGTGGCCATTTTCGCCAGGTGAACTGATCTCTATCGGCTGGAGATCAGTTGTAATAGTAGGAGATCTGCTAATACCTGGAGGTTGGCAATCCTACCACTGGGTGAGGCAGCCTCTGGCCCTGGCCCTTGCTCAGTGGTGCAGCAGAACCCAAATGGTGGGAAAATCATTGCTCGACAATGCTTTCCCAGTCTCTGCCCCCAAATGGTATCCCCCCCAAATGCTCCCAGCTGGCAACCATAGTTGTTATTGTTGCCGATTCCCTCTTCCCACTCTAGTTCTCCAACTCCCCCTTCATGCTGTTTTTGGAACTCTCTTGTCCCCCAGGGACAGCATTTTGGGGTTATTTTGGACTGCGCTATGAAGGGAGATTGTAAGCGCTTCGCGAATGAAGAGGCCCAGTTGCTCTCTGGGGCCAGGCCTGTTGCAGATTATTGGGGGAATAAAAGCCTTCCCAATCACTCCTGGGTCACTTTGGAAGCAGTGTCATCCTGCTGGGGACAACAGGCACACCCCTCCCATTTCACCCAGGGATTTCCTCCCACCCCCTAACTGGCGGCAGGCATGTACAGCTATCACTGTCACTCGATTTTCCAGAGTTCTGGTTCGTGTGTACCAAAGTTGTACATGCATGCAAAATATGTAGGTTTCCTCTGTTCAGACAGCACGTCAACAACACATTTGCAGTGGCCAGGCTCCCAAAACACACGGATGTAATGTCTTAAAAAGACTGTAGAGTATGTGCTATAGGAGTGTATTTTCTGCTGGTCATATAAAATTTAGAGAAGGCCAAAGATGGGTCCAGTTTTACTTCCTTGCATTAAAATATTGAACTCGTTGGAATAGAACTTATCTGAGCCTAGATGGGTTGCAACCGAAGAAAGGGCCTTCTCGGCCATGGTGCAAAAATTTTGGATCTCCCACCCCAGGGAGATTCATCTGTCCCCCTCTATTGTCTTGATTTGCTTGGCACAAACTGTTATTGGGGCTCCTCCCTGGTTGTGCGCTTATATATGTTATATAAACTTATATTTGAAATGCTGCCAGTGTCTTGATGTTTTAATGTTGCATATATATATTTTTTTACTGTTCTGCTGTTCGTTGCCTTGTGGACCCTACTTAGGCAGAAAGGTGGCGTAGAAATGTTTTAAATAAACAAATAATCCTGTTTCCAACAGCAGCCATTCAGATGTCCCCAGAAAATGCACAAGAGCACATGAAGCCCTTTCCTGCATTTTTGTATCCGTTTTAAGATATACTGCCTCTGAATGTGGATGTTTTTATGTAGCTATCATGGCTAACAGCCATTCCTTGGTTTATCTTCCATACAATTGCTAAATCTTTTCTAGACGTTTAAGATAGTGGCCTTCAGCATTTGTCTTGGGGCAGGGAATTAAGTAAACACTGTGCAAAGAAGTAGTTTGTTTTGTTGGTCCTCTACCACCTGCCAGTCAATTTAATTAGGTGACCCTGAGTTCTAGTGTTGTGGCAGGGGCAAAACTTAATTTGTTTCCATGGTATTAATAATTTTACAAAATTCTGCCATGTGCACTTGCTTGTCTGTCATTTTCTTTTTTTAAACTTATACTAACAGTGTCTCAAACATAGTCCTGGAGAACTAAAAGGGTGTAACCAAGATGGAGGCAGTAAATGTTGTGGCCCACCAGGAGCACTGGTTTGTCCCACTTTTTTAAAAGTATGCCTTTAAAATCTATGGGATTTAAATAATGCTTTTTAATGTACGACATTTAAATAATGCTTTTAGGAAACAGAATTTTCTAGTGGAAAAAATAGTGGTGTGGATCTATCCTTTCCTTACAGAGTTTTCCTGCATTCCTCTCTGTTCCCATAGCCTTCTCTGACCCACTGAAATATCATTCCTAGAGTTGCGGGTAGGGTTACCAACCTGTAGGTGGGGCCTGGAGATCTCCCACTATTCCAACCAATCTCCAGACAGCAGAGACCAGTTCCCCTGGAGAAAATGGCTGCTTTGGAGGGTGGTCTCTATGGCATTATACCGTACTGAGATCTCTCCCCTCCCAAAATCATGCCATCCCTATGCTTCACCTTCAACATATCGAAGAATTTTCCAACCACAAGTTGGCAACCCTAGTTGTGGGACCCATGTAGGGTTGCCAGCCGCCAGGTCCTAGCTGGAGATCTCCTGCTATTACAACTGATCTCCAGCCAACAGAGATCAGTTCGCCTGAAGAAAATGGCCGCTTTGGCAATTGGACTCTATGGCATTGAAGTCCCTCCCCTCTCCAAACCCCACCCTCCTCAGGTTCTGCCCCAAAAACCTTCCGTCGGTGGCAAAGTGGGACCTGGCAACCCTAGACCCATGTGAAGGACAGCCATGCAGGTGGGGCTGGGGAGGCTGGAGTGAGGAAGGGGGTGAGATCACTCTTCCCTCTTCTGCAGGCACAGGTCTGCTGACAAAAGGGGCAGGTTTCATCCCCCCCCCCCAACCTCCACAGCTATTCTTCTGCATGGTTACGGATCTCATGAAACCCTCTTTACCCAATTTCTCCTGAAATCCAACAGTCTGTTTCTTTTCCTCTTTCTAGGAATTTGGAGTCTGTTTCTAATCAATTCTGTTTTGATCAAAGAGGCATTCAAAGAAAGGAGGGGCAGGAAGGGAGGTTCTGCAAAATTTCAGAATTTCACTCTGGAGATGCCTAGAGGCACGCAATGTCTACCCAAACCTTCCTATCTTCCTGCACTACCCTGTGGTGTGTAACTTAAAACAACTGCAAGGGCTGAAGTTACAAAAGGGTGTGCTGGTTTCTCTACAAAGAGAAATGAATGGGAAATGAACAGGAAATCCCTCATTTGAAAGAGGGGGAAAAAAAGAGAATAAGAGGAATCAATGGCTATATCTACAAAAGTGAATTTCAGAAAAGAAATTCCCCTCTCTGTTACAATGCTAGTCAAAATTATTAGCAGATGAAGGTTTATTTTAAAAAGGGCCCCAGTATCCTATCTTATCAATAACGTAGGATTCTTGCCTTCTTTCCTGCATATTTGGAGAGAGAGAGGGAGAGCACAATTAACACATTACTTCCCCGTGGCGCAGAGTGATAAGCTGCACTACTACAGTCCAAGCTCTGCTCACGACCTGAGTTTGATCCCAACGGAAGTCGGTTTCGGGTAGCCAGCTCAAGGTTGACTCAGCCTTCCATCCTTCCGAGGTCGGTAAAGTAAGTACCCAGCTTGCTGGGGGTAAAAGTGTAGACGAATGGGGAAGGCAATGGCAAACCCCGTAAACAAAGTCTGCCTAGTCCACATCGGGATGTGATGTCACCCCATGGGTTAAGAATGACCCGGTGCTTGCACAGGGGACTACCTTTACCTTTGAGTCTTCATAGCTTCCTGACATGTTGCCATCAGAGGCGTACTTGAACTTTCCCACTGGGAACCTACAGTGCAATCCTAAGCACAGTTACACCCTTCTAAATCCATTAATGTGAATGGACTTGATAAATAATAATAATCATTGTGCACCATCAAATCACAGCTAACTCATGGCAACCCCAGGACCATAGGGTTTTCAAGGCAAGAGGCAAACAGAGGAGGTTTGCCATTGCCTTCATCTGTGTAGCAGCCCTGGACTTCCTTAGTGGTCTCCCAACTAGTAGTAACTATGGCTGACCCTGCTTAGCAGCCAAGCTCTGACAAGATTGGGTGAGGGTCAAACCACTTTACCCAATTTCTTGTGAAATCCAGCAAGCTGTTTCTTTTCCTCTTTTTAGGAATTGGGAGTCTGTTTCTAATCAATTCCACTTTGATCAAAGAGACATCCGAAGAAAGGAGGAGCAGGAAGGGAGGTTCTGCATAATTAGGCTGTTGTCAATGTGTTTGGATGGGTGTAACTTCAGGAACCAGCGTGGTGTAGTGGTCAAGAGCACTGGATTCTAATCTGGAGAACCGGGTTTGATCCCCCACTCCTCCGCATGAAGCTTGCTGTGTGACCCTGGGCCAGTCACAGTTCTCTCAGAATTCTCTCAGCCCACACGGAGGCAGGCAATGGCAAACCACCTCAACCATCTCTTGCCTTGAAAACCCTAGAGGCTAGCCATAAGTCAGCTGTGACTTGATGGCACACACACGCATGCACAACTCTGATCTGGACTGCACTATTAATTTCCAGGGATGCCCAGTTTCAGGGCCATGGTGCATGCATAAGAGAAGAGACTTCAGATTTCCTCCCTAGGCCCTTTTCTGGGTTGTACCCTTTCAGCATCCTTGGAGTATCAAAATGCTTCCAATATTCCAACAACCCCAAGGGATACCTACATGGTGTCCCATAAGAAAGAGATGGCAGCTCTGTTGAGTGCTATTATCATTCAAATACTCTTCTTATAGCACCCTGATGGTGCTGGGAAGAGCTGCTTTGCAGGTGTGCCCATTCTGCCAGCAAGCAGATCTTACTTGGAGACAGATCTCACTAACAGCACTTATTTCCAAGTAGTGTGTGTTTAAGAATTGACAGAGAGTTGTATTGAATTTGTTCGGTCACACCAACTCTGCCATACCATTTCCCCTTCCTACTCACATACTCCTTTTAAAACAGTTACTTAACTGAAAACCCTAAAAGTAGCTGGAAAGATGATTTGCTTCTTCCTGCTGTATCCTCTTTGAAACTAACAAGCTCTCTGGGGAAATGAGACAGTAATTTAGTTCATTGGTTTTCCAGCGGCATTCTCTCTGTGGAAGAGGAAAGTATTCCTTAGTGCATTGCAAAAGAAAATCTCAGCTAAGTATCTAGATCCTACCATCTAGATATATAGATAATCAACTGCAGTATTCCTTGGCCAAAATAATGATTTCTGCATACACACATGGAACCATCCAAAGGGTAAAATATTAAAAAATGCAAGTATATTTATTTTCCACCTTTCTTGTGGAGATTTGAGACAGATTACAGGATTATAAAAATACCAGGGGCGTGACGGGGAGGCGAGCAGTGACAAACCACCCCTGAATGTCTCTTGCCTTGAAAACCCCACAGGGTGGCCATAAATCAGCTGTGACTTGACCACCAATAAATAAATAAATAAATGATGGGGACCCAAAGCAGCTGGCAACATTGTTCTTCCATCCTCCGTTTTATTCTCACAGCCAACCCCTGAGATAATTTAGGCTGAGAAAGTGTGATTGGCCCAAGGTCACCCAGCGAGTTTCCTGGACAGAGTGGGGATTTCAACCATGAGTCTCCCAAATCTTAATCTGCCACTCTAAACACTACCCAACCAAGGCTGGCTGTACCCCTAAAGCAAGATTTTCCTACATACATAGGAAATCCTCCCTCCCTCTTGTAGGGATTCATTGCTACCTGCACTCCTGAGAGCCAGCGTGGCGTAGTGGTTAAGAGCAGTGCTTTGGAGCGGTGGACTCTGATCTGGATGACCGGGTTTGATTCCCCACTCCTCCACATGAGTGGCAGAGGCTAATCTGGTGAACCGGGTTGGTTTCCCCACTCCTACAAATGAAGCCAGCTGGGTGACCTTGGGCTAGTCACAGCTCTCTTCGAGCTCTCTCAGCCCCACCTACCTCACAGGGTGTCTGTTGTGGGGAGGGGAAGGGGAGGCGATTGTAAGCCGGTTTGATTCTCCCTTAAGTGGTAGAGAAAGTTGGCATATAAAAAACAACTCTTCTTCTGCTGCTGACAAAAAGGGCAGGTTTCATCCCCCCCCCCCCCAACCTGCACAGGTATTCTTCTGCATGGTTACAGAATGAATCAGAGGGTCAAACCTCTTTACCCAATTTCCCCTGAAATCCAGCAATCTGTTTCTTTCCCTCTTTTTAGGAATTTGGAGTCTGTTTCCAATCAATTCCATTTTGATAAAAAAAGAAGACTTTCTTCTTCTTCCTCTTCCTGATTTGAAGGCCTGGGCAACCTTCTCCAGGCAGCCCTGGATGAAAAGAGAGGGGAGGTTGAGGTGACGGGAGCTGCTTACGATTCCAGGCAGAATCTCAAAGACGGCCAGACAACTTGCTGTGTTCCAGGTCAGTAGAGTTTGGACAGGCAAAATGGATAGTTGTGTCTCTCCTTCCAGTCTTTTAGATATCCAGGGAAATGGAGAATGAAAGACAAGGAGAGTGGCTCCACGTTGCTTTACTCAAATCTCAAGATTCATGGAAGGCGGCTTCAGTGGCACCCCTAAGTTAGTTTTGTGAAACCTGACTTGAATCTCAACATGGCAAGGTTCAGTGTACTTGGTACAAGGAGATTAGGAGTGTAACATGCCAAACGAGAAACCTACAAAGAGCAAACTATTGTGGGGAAATTGCTGTCTGAAAAGTAAGAATGGATGTGTCACAGCTGTCCTCTGCATCCTCAGCTGCCATAGCATTGCCAACTTCTAGGTGACGGCTGGAGATCTCCTGGGACTGTAACTGATCTCCAGGTGATAGAAATCAGTTAAGCTGGAGAAAATGGCCGCTTTGGAAGGTGGACTGTATGGCATTACACCCCGTTGAAGTCCCTCCCCTCCCCAAACCCTGCCCCCCTCAGGCTTCAACCCCAAAATCTCCAGGTATTTTCCAACCTGGAACTGGTAACCCTACCCGGCCAACTCACTCCACCTCACCCTTTGAGATTTCCATCTTGTTCCAAGCTTTGCCAAGAACCAAGGGAGGGGGAGGGTTGCCTGTTTTAAAAAACCTTTCCTTCCCAACCCCTCCTTTGCGGCCACTAACAAGAGAATTCCCCTGCTTTATGTTTTGATCCAGGTTCTCTCCGTTCATGCTCTTATTTCAGTTCATGACTGAAAGTTTGATTCCCCACTCCTCCACATGAGCGGCGGACTCTAATCTGGAGAACTGGCTTTGTTTCCCTACTCCTCCACATGCAGCCTGCTGGGTGATCTTGGGCTAGTCGCAGTTCTCTCTGAACTCTCTCAGCCCCACCTACCTCACAAGGTATCTGTTGAGGGGAGGGGAAGGGAAGGAGATTGTAAACCGGTTTGATTTAGAGAAAAAATGGGATATAAAAACCAACTCTTCTTCTTCTTCTTCATCTTCATCTTCTTCTTCATCTTCTTCTTCACCTTCATCTTCTTCTTCATCTTATCATCAGTGTAGGTTGTTACATGAACTTGTAACACTCTTAGAGTTGCCAACCTCCAGATAGTAGCTGGAGATCTCCTGCTATTACAACTGATCTCCAGCCGATAGAAATCAGTTCACCTGGAGAAAATGACCGCTTTGGCCATTGGACTGTATGGCATGGAAGTCCCTCCCCTCCCCAAACTCCGCCCTCATCAGGCTCCGCCCACAAAACCTCCTGCCGGTGGCAAAGATGGACCTGGCAACCCTAAACACCCTTAAGTCAGAGCAACCAGTGATCTTTAAATTACCACTTTGAATTGACAGGTTTCTGCTTGCTGATGTAAATCAAGTCACTCCCGCTTTCACCCTTTATTGCGAAATATGTATAGACATTGGATCATCTTTCCCGTCATATCCTCAGCAGTCAGATTGCTGACAGCCATGAGGTTCACCCCCCCATCACCCCAACTAGGCTACTGTTCTGTGTTATTCGCTTTTATCATTTCCAGGCCCTGCAGAGTCAGCATCACGACTGCCTCGCTTAACAAAAGGGAAATGTTGGAGGCAGACTTCATGAGTCCTGTGCTAGGGATCCAGGACCAGACCCGCCTCTTCTCTGTCCTGTCAATTGATTTTCCTCTATTCAGATAATGAGAAGCTACTTGGAAACTGCAGCTGAACATTCAGAGCTTGGTTTTGAAAATGGCGGCTGAAAAGTGCCTCAGAAGCTCACAGCTTCTAACTAAAAGTCCTTTTACCTCATCTCCCGGTGTGAGGATAGGGTTGCCAACCTCCAAATACTAATCACAGCAAGACAATGAATCAAAACAATATTATACAAATTAAGAGATAATCTTGATCATTTTCCCCAAATGGGGTATGAAACAGTCCAAAGTACCTTGGTTGAAGGAGATTACAATTTTGGTTGGAATACTGCTTGTAGTAATTTTACTTTCACATTGGAGCCTTCGTGCTGATCGTTGCCAAAACTTAGTTAATTTCAGCATAAGAGAGTCTTGTTTGCACAACCTCCAGGTACTACCGGTAGCTGGAGATCTCCTGCTATTACAACTGATCTCCAGCCAATAGAGATCAGTTCACCTGGAGAAAACGGCCACTTTGGCAATTGGACTCTATGGCATTGAAGTCCCTCAGGCTCTGCCCCAAAAACCTCCTGCCAGTGACGAAGAGGGATCTGGCAACCCTATTTGAGGGGGCTGGAAATGATTACTCAGGGGTACAGGGGAAGCAGTCGGTGATCCAAGTGTACAAGCCACCCAAGAGGTACCTTGGAATGATGACACTGTTAGAGGCGAAAAAGGGACATTGTGCAGACTGAGAGGATCCCTTGCTATGTTGCAGTGGGTGCTGAGGTTCCAGTTCTCAGACTGTGAGCCGCAGTGTATGATTTGAGAGTTGTATCTCTTGAGAGTTGTATCTCTTGCCAGAGGTTGTGGGCTGCACCTCTCAGACTGCAGTGCCACCACTGGGGCAGTGCAAATGCCCCGGGCTGGAAGAAAGGTACTCTGCAAAGACAATATAATGGTATAGTGGTTAGAATGTCAGACTAGGACCTGGGCGATCCTGGTTTGAATCCCCACTCTTCCATGGAAGCTCACTGAGTGACATCAGGCCAGTCATTCCGTCCCAGCCTGACCTACCTCACAGGATTGTTGTGACAATAAAATGGAGAGGAGAATGTAAGCCACTTAGGGTCCTCATTAGCATTTGTGGTTAGCTCAGTTGTGGCCTGTTGGGAGTTCAGAGAAGTTAGAGAGAAGAAAGAGTTTCAACATTGCTAATTAAATGTTATCAAATGTCATTATCAAAACCTTTGGTTTTCCTTGAAATTCCTGTCTTTTTACTCAAGTAAATCCATCTGATAGTTCCACTCTATGAAGACCTACTCCAGCCTAAACCCAATGTATTTAGACTGGTGTAACTGCATAGGATTTCACCAGTATTCTCATGCTTTTGGTAGGAAATAACTTTATATTGTTATGGGGGTACCTTCCTTTGTTACTGAAGCTGGTTCTTTTAATGCCCCATGTTCGTATTATTACACAGGAACTGGCATGAAAAATGAGAAGCTCTTTCTGGTTCATCGGGATGTGAAATACTGTGTTCTGGTTTTTAGGATTTACCGGCAGGACTACTAACTTTTTAAAAAATCTTTACAGCGTCATCATTATTCCTGTTCCTTATATGCACACAAATTAAACCTTAGGTTTCACTACCACTATGTGGTGAGGAGGAAGATAACAGGAGCAGGTCATAAATTCAGAGTTACAGATCCGCTGGGACAGTAAGTGATTCAATTCGGAGCTTATGGGACTGGAGTCTGCTCTGCTGCCCTCGGCATCGACTGCCGTTTTGCCTTAGCTGATTATTCCTTTGCTGCCAAGGGTTGTTTCGCTTCGTATGATTCTGTCTAACCTTTTTACTGGCTTCTTGGGTGCCTTTTCTACGCCTGAAGCTCTTCTACGTTCTTCAAGCAACCATCCTCATTTCCCCCATTTATTCCTCTGTAACAATTTCCCTTAGCCGAACAAACTTGACATTCTCCATGCTTCCTGCCTTGGTTTCACACATTACATTATCCATCCTTGCTACTGTTTAGTTAACCTCTGATCTCTACTCTCGCTTTTGTTTCTCATATTTCACCTTCTCTGAAAAAGGCCTGTAAACATCCCATGTTTCTGTCAGCCCTTAGCATGCCGAAACGTTGAATTAATATTTGTCACACTGTGGCCTTTGTGTATGTCACAATTCCCTGGGATACAGAAAAGGTAGGACAGCTCACAAAAATTCAGTTTGATGGGAATTTCAGGAGTTGCTTTTTTAAAAGGTACCCTTCTGGTTAGAAAGGTGTGCATGAAAGTGAGTGACCACCACACACAGAGTGTCATGTGGTGGTGGTAAGTGCTGTCAAGTCGCAGCCAACCTGCGGAGACCCCGTAAGGTTTTCAAGGCAGGAGACGTTCAGAGGGGGTTTGCCATTGCCTGCCTCTGCCAGAGTGTTCAATATGGTGTCATATACAGGGAGGGCCCATGGCTCTGTGGCAGAGCAACTGCTTGGCATGCAGAAGGTCTCAGGTTCAATCTTTGGCATATCCGGGATCAGGTTATAGGTGATGTGAAAGACTTCCACCTGAGATCCTGGAGAGCCACTGCCACTCTGAGAAGACAACAGTTTCTGTGATGGACCAATGGTCTGATTCAGCATAAGGCAACTTCATGTATTCATGTACTCTTGTGTTCATGATACTTCCCTCCTCCATTTTATTGTCAGATCAACACTGTGAGGTAACTTCAGGAGAGAGAGAATGTGACTGGCCTAAGGTCACTCAGGGAGATTCATGGCAAGCAAGATTTCAACCTGGGTCTCTCTAGCCTAATCCAGCACTTGAACCCAGCAGGTCTTAACCTTCAATCCATGGCCACCCACAAAGTACACAGCATTATCAATGAATTCCTCTCAAGTAGGGTTGCCAACCTCCAGGTGGTGGCTGGAGATCTCCCGCTATAACAACTGATCTCCAGGCAACAGAGATCAGTTCAAATGGAGAAAATGGCCACTTTGGAAGGTGGGCACTATGGCATGATAGCCCATTGAAGTCCTTCTCCTCCCCAAGCCCCACTCTCCTCAGGCTCCACCCCCAAAATCTCCAGAATTTCCCAATCTGAAGCTGGCAACCCTACTCTCAAGCCATAAATTAATCCTTGGAGACTAAAGATCAGCACCTCAGACCCAACTACAAGGTTCTCAAGATGATTGCCCCAAAAAATCGGTGCCATTTCATTAACACTGTCATGAGACCCCAGAAATATTTTGCATGTTTGATTGAAAGAAAATCCATAGTGATGATTTCAGGTCTGTATAGGCCTTTTGTCATCAGTTCAGTGGAGAAAAGAGCCACTTTGGCAATTGGACTCTATGGCATTGAAGTCCCTGTCCTCCCCATACTCCACCCTCTACAGGCTCCACCCCCAAAACCTCCCACTGGTGGTGAAGAGGGACCTGGCAACCCTAAATATGGTGCATCAGTATGTGGATGCAGCCGTAGATTGTTAAGTCAGTCACAGGTCATATAAATCAGCCATTAAAAAACCCCACCCCTTAGTATTCACCTAAGCAGCCTTTAGTGACATCTGTACGGATTGGCAGTTTTGGGTATACGCATGGTTTGGAGGGGGGGAACTGAAGCTATCATGGTCGGCAGGTGTTCAAGGTACTGAACAGACTAGGTGATATTCTCACATCTGATGGCTGCATTCATAAGAACAGCCATGCTGGCTCAGACCAAGGTCCAACAAGTCCAGCAGTCTGTTCACACAGTGGCCAACAAGGTGCCTCTAGGAAGCCCACAAACAAGACAACTGTAGCAGCATTATCCTGCCTGTGTTCCACAGCACCTAATATAATAGGCATGCTCCTCTGATCCTGGAGAGAATAGGTATGCATCATGACTAGTATTCATGTTGACCAATAGCCATGGATAGCCCTATCCTCCATGAACATGTCCACTCCCCTCTTAAAGCCTTCCAAAATGGCAGCCATCACCACATCCTGGGGCAGGGAGTTCCACAATTTAACTATTCAAACCCAGTAAATTCGACTGTCAAACATGTTTGGTGTGAAATTCACAGCATCTCTGTTGCTGAACATGTGGGCAACTAGTCGTGCTCAAATGCATGTCAGTCCCCCTTTGACATGTTTGAAGAGGATTACACATACATGCATGCAAGCTCACACACACGCAAACACACGTCATTTTCTATGTGACTGCACCCCTCCCATACACACACCCCAGTTGTTAACCACAGGAGACACACACAACACCGTCTCTTTTCCCCTTGCAAATTGGTAAAAACAGTCAACTCATACTTCCCTGTTACCCCTCCTCACAAATTGCTAACCACATGCACACATTTCACTTGCTGCTGCTCCCCTTCTTTTGCAGCAGAAAAGTTATAACCCAAGTTCCCAGGCTTCCAGGCTTGTGTTTTTCAGTAAACATCTACTTTCATTTATTTATTTTGGGGTGAATGTTGCTGATAAGAGTTACTTGTGGTGCAACTAGAGATTGATAGTGTTTTTGTGTTTTAAAACAGCCGGCTTCTAATCTATTTATTTTGGCTAGTTTAGATTCCTGTTACTGTCCCGGAACCTCTAGTTTGAGGACAAGCTGTACATTGAAAACACAAGGATCATTAGGGTTGCCAGGTCCCTCTTCGCTACCAGTGGGAGGTTTTTGGGGCGGAGCCTGAGGAGGGCGGGGTTTGGGGAGGGGAGGGACCTCAATGCCATAGAGTCCAATTTTCAAAGCGGCCATTTTCTCCTGGGGCACTGATCTCTATCGACTGGAGATCAGCTGTAATAGCAGATACCTGGAGGTTGGCAACCCTAGGGATCATACATTAATATACACAATTCCACCTAACTTCAGAAATCATCTGTGCTGGAGCATAGAGACTATCATGATTGATTTGTTTATTGCTTCTGTTCTACTATTTAAATACTGACCTAATGGTTTAAAGGGCAATTAAATTAGAAATAGAATGGCAAATCACCTTGACAATTAAGCACCAGCTGTTCCGTGTGTGAAGCTAATTCCATGCAAAAATAACAATGATAATACATGTTGAATACACAACACATTCATTTTGGATGAAATACTGTAGAACAAGTTGAATAGATTGGCTATTGATGTGGAAAACTTGTGCGGTTAAGAGTGTCAGACTAGTGTCTGGAAGACCAAGGTTCAAACCCCCACTCAGGCCATGGAAGCTCACTGGGTGATCTTGGACCAGCTGCAATCTTCCAACCTAACCTACCTCACAGGGTTGTTGTGAGGATAAAATGGAAAAGAGGAGAATGATGTAATCCGCTTTGGGTCCCATTGGTAGGGTTGCCAACCTCCAGGTACTAGTTGGAGATCTTCTATTACAACTGATCTCCAGCCGACAGAGATCAGTTCCCCTGGAGAAAATGGCTGCTTTGGCCATTGGACTTTATGGCATTGAAGTCCCTTCCCTTCCCTCCCCTCCCCAAACCCCACCCTCCTCAAGCTCCACCCCAAAACCCTCCTGCCAGTAGCGAAGAGGGACCTGGCAACCCTACCCATTGGAGAGGAAGGCAGGATATAAGTGGGTGAGAGTCAGTTTTGGGTTGCTGGCAAGATTGCATCTAAATTCTGTACAATGCAGCCATTGGGTTTTCTGGCTACAATCTCAGGTTCAAGGGTACTAGGTCATTGTCACCATGTTCCATTTCACTAACCTTGGGGCCGCTAAGAACCTCACATTGAGGAGTTACATGGGCAATTGAAGTGCAGTAGATTTCTACAGGGGTTTACTTTTCTGCTTTATGCTGTTCTTTAAATGTAAGTTCATGCCGTTCTTCTAATTTGTGTTGCAGGAATTGAAAATGTTTTATCATATTGCCCTGTTCTTGTAGGTCCAGGTTGGAAAAGGATGAAAACAAGTTTAATTCTATTGAGTCTAAAGCTGGAATAGTCACTAAATCCTGGAATCTATTAGCAAGAGTGTTAGGAGGAGCTGTGGTCGAAGAAGGCAGGGTATAAATGAATTAAATAAATTTGGACTTGGGTGAGCATTGCGTTAAGGGTACAACGATGTCGGAGCACACCTTTCCGTCATGCAAAGAGATCCTCAGGTGTCCCGCTGAGTCTGCCATCTGGTCACTCCCTCCTTAAGGCCTATCGAGAGTAGAGGACTATAGAGTTGTGCAAACCCAGGAGACGGATGATGGGAGATAAGTCCAGTTGTCAGAGGCCCAGGTGAGAGTCCACAAGGGACTGTGTACATGCTGAGCTTCATTCTCCTTTTCCTGTTGGATAACTTCATCAAACTAGAAATGTTTACCCAATTTATTTTCTCCTTAAAACTCAGGGAAGCACAGCTTATAAAACTCTTATAAATATATTCTGCTTTCCTCTGTACCCCCTGTTACCATAACAACCTAATACGGCACATTTCCACTCCTTGATCTCCCTTATAGTGTCTTTTCAAATCTGATTACCCAGTTTCACTAATAAACAACTAGATCAATGCTGCTGGCTGCGTTTATTTCTACAACTTTATTCCGTTTGATTGCAGGACATTGTCTTTTCGTGTTCTCCTGGTTAAACGGAAGGTGATACTCAGAGAAGCGAATTCGAAGGGAATCGCTAGGCTGGCGCATGAGTTAGTTCACCCACAAACACACCAGGAAGCTGAAAGACAGGTGGCACAGGGTTTCACGTGCCACCTGACTTAAGTGTCATAGTCCAGGCTAGGGAAGTTAATGGGGAGCAGGTTGACCCTGAGGAAGTCCATCTGGTCCACACACCAGAGGAGCAGGCATGAATGGTGAGAGTTGGTTTTTATATGCCAACTTTCTCTGCCACTTAAGGAAGAATCAAACCGGCTTTCAATCACCTTCCCTTCCCTTCCCCATAACAGACACCCTATGAGGTAGCTGAGGCTGAGAGAGCTGTAAGAGAGCTGTGACTAGCCCAAGGTCACCCAGCTGGCTTCATGTGTCGGAGTGGGGAAACCAACCCGGTTCATCAGATTAGCATCCGCCGCTCATATGGAGGAGTGGTGAATCAAACCCGGTTCTCTAGATCGGAGTCCACTGCTCCAAACTACCTCTCTTAACCACTACACCACGCTGTCCGTGAAAATATCCATTCTTTCTGCACACTCATTGGGGGGGCCGAAGAGGAGCTTCTATATCTGAAGAGGTCTGGCTAGACTGTCTCTTTGGTGATTACCAAGAAGGAAACTAATGGGGGTGGGAACAGGGTAACTGATCCAGTCTGCTTCTCTGCTCTCTCTATGTAGCAGCTGACCCTTGAACAGCAGCCAAACAGAGAGTGGGCCCCTAAATAAAAAGGAGAGCTCTGATTTTCTGCAGAGTAGAAGGCAACACTCACCCACAGTAAGCATATCCTGTGCCGTGGGTTTGTCTCCGGCTTTATGGCAAGATGTTTAAAAATACCCAGCATGAAGATCCTCTAATAAGCTGCTGTCATTATTTTATCACAATCCTGAACCAAACCCAGCACATATTTTGCTTTGGGTCTCGTAACGTTTCTCTATACAGAGCTTTACTGGAATTGGAAAGCATTTTATTTGGGAGCGGGGAAAGGGTTGTTTTCCTTCTATTTGACATCTCATCGTTAAATGTAGTTTCATTAAAGTGGCTCACTTGGAAAGGAATGCAGTTTTATGGGGGCTTTTCAGTTAATCCTGAGCATTACAGCTTGAGACAGATACGTGATAGATTTAGGTCATTCAACAATGTTCACACCGCACTCATTATTTTTCTGAAATGAGATTCCTGCAGAACATGGGCCAATTCTTGTGATTCGGCTATAGGGGAGAGGTCACATCAGAGGACCATACGACAGCCTTTTTTTATGCGCCACTCACATGACCCCCCATGTAGTATGCTTCCAGCTTATGCCACCACGCAGGCAGATCATTGATACGAAGCATTGATGCGGCCAGCAGTACGCAAAGGCCATTTCGATAACCTGTCACGTGGCAGCCATATTGTGAGAACTGGACCGTGCTGCCTTCACTCACATGACTTGGGGGTTCAACAGCGCAGATAGAGATGGACTAAATTAAAGCACAATTGTATGCCTCTTATTGGACAATACTGCACTGCAACTGGAAGACCATATACCTGAATACTTCCACATTTTTTTTAAAATCAGGGGTAAAGCCTTGAGCTTGATAGCGTAAAGGGAAGGGTTGCCAGGTCCCTCTTCGCCCCCAACGGGAAGTTTTTAGGATGAGGCCTGAGGAGGGCAGGGTTTGGGGAGGGGAGGGACTTCAATGCCTTAGAGTCCAATTGCCAAAGCAGCCATTTTCTCCAGGTGAACTGATCTCTATTGGCTGGAGAACGAAGTGATCATTCTATTGAGAAGAAAAAAACAACCAATTTGAAGAGGAAGATTTGAGTCCACTTGCACTTTAAAGACCAACGGAGTTTTTCCAGGGTATAAACTTTTGAGAGTCAAAGCTCTGTTGATGAAGGGAACTTTGATTCTCAAAAGCTTATACCCTGGAAAACCTTTGTCAGTCTTTAAGGTGCTAGTGGACTCAAATCTTGCTCTTGCCAGCATGGTGTAGTGGTTAAGAGCGGTGGTTTGGAGCGGTGGAGTCTGATCTGGAGAACCGGGTTTGATTTCCCACTCCTACACATGAAGCCAGCTGGGTGACGTTGGGTTAGTCTGTTAGAGCTCTCTCAGCCCCACTTACCTCACAGGGTGTCTGTTGTGGGGAGGGGAAGGGAAGATGATTGTAAGCCGGTTTGAGTCTTCCTTCAGTGACAGAGAAAGTCGGCATATAAAAACTAACTCTTCTTCTTCTTCTTCTTCTTCTTCTTCTTCTTCTTCTTCTTCTTCTTCTTCTTCTTCTTCCACCAATATGGCTACCCACTTGAAACAATCTTTTTGAACACACACACAGACTCTCTCTCTCTCTCTCACACACACACACACATACACATGCAAATTTAAGTCCATTGAGGATGTGATCCAATTTATTCTGCACCCATATTTACTGTTGCTTTCCAGGCTCACTTCCTTCTAGCTATGAACAAACAGAACAAACCTCACATCTTTATAGACTGACATGACTGTGACTGGAATTACATGAGTTTTCACTGAGGATAGGCTGTTGTAGTGGCAGGGTTATGTCACCTACTCAGACATATGAATCAATAAAAACCAACTCCTCCTCCTCCTCCTCCTTCTTCTTCGAGTAGGAGAACCAGCGTGGTGTAGTGGTTAAGAGCAATGGTTTGGAGCGGTGGCGTCTGATCTGGAGAACCGGGTTTGATTCCCCACTCCTACACATGAGCGGCGGAGCCTAATCTGGTGAACTGGATTTGTTTCCCCACTCCTGCATATGAAGCCAGCTGGGTGACCTTAGGCTAGTCACTCTCGGCCCCACCTAACTCATAGGGTGTCTGTTGTGGGGAGGGAAAGGGAAGGTGATTGTAAGCCGGTTTGATTCTTCCTCAAGTTGGCATATAAAAACCAACTGCTCCTCCTCCTCCTCCTTCTCCTTCTCCTTCTTCTTCTTCTTCTCCTCCTCCCCCAATATGGCTACCCACTTGAAACAATCTTTTTGAACACACACACAGACACACGCTCTCTCTCACACACATATGCATATTTAAGTCCATTGAGGATGTGATCCAATTTATTCTGCACCCATATTTACTGTTGCTTTCCAGGCTCACTTCCTTCTAGCTATGAACAAACCTCACATCTTTATGGACTGACATGACTGTGACTGGAATTACATGAGTTTTCACTGAGGAAAGGGCTGTTGTACTGGCAGGGTTATGTCACTTACTCAGACATATAAATCAAGGATAGCAGCCATAGCAGAGATTCTGAGGGCACTTTCACACATGCCGAAAAATGCACTTTCAATCCACTTTCAAGGTACTTTGCAGCTGGATTTTACTGTGTGAATGGCAAAATCCACTTGCAAATAATCATTAAAGTGGATTGAAAGTGCATTATTTGGCATGTGGGAAAGTGCCCAGGCTGTCTCTCAGAGGTTCCATATTTTATGGAAGTGCACTTCTTGCAATCATTTTAAAGCCAGGCAAAGAGGCTTTAAAATCAATATTTTTACCAGTGCGATCCTAAACAGAATCCCACTCTTCAAAACCCACTGAAGTCAATGGGCTTAGAAGGGTGTTACTCTGTTTAGGATTGCTCTATCCGTCTAGTGGGAAGCCTTGGTTACTTTTTTCTTACTACTTGTGCTGAATGCCATCTACTCAAGAGAACAACATATTAAGGTGTTATTTCAAAGCGTCAAGAGCACATCTCTTGGCGGAACTCGGCACCCTGAAGATAATGATGAATCATGGGACAACTGCTTGATGAATCAGGAGTTTGTGCTTTTCTTTCAAAATGCTGAAAGCAACAAGAGGCAGCAAATTGCCGGAAGAACTCATCCCCCGTCCACGGCCTCATAATCAAAAGTGTCTGGAAGATTGTCATGGAAAGATGCAGAGATGCTTTGACTGCTCAGCAGTGTGGTCCTAAGCACACTTACACCCTTCTAAGCCCTTTGACTTCCAGTGGATTTAGGAAGGTTTCACTCAGTTTAGGATTGCACTGTAAGGCTGAGAAATTCCTCGAGATTTGGTGGAGCAGCCTGGGGGGGGGGGAGTTTAGGGAGGGGAAGGATCTCAGCAGGGAATAATGTCCCAGATTTAATTCTCCAGAGTAGCCATTTTCTACAGAGCTCTGCCATCTGGAGTTCAATTGTAATTCCAGGAGATCTCCAGGCCCCATGTGGAAATTGGTAAACCTACTGCACTGTTAATGAATTTAGGCTAGGGTTGCCAACCTCCAGGTACTAGCTGGAGATCTGCTATTACAACTGATCTCCAGCCGACAGAGATCAATTCCCCTGGAGAAAACGGCTGCTTTGTCAATTGGACTCTATGGCATCGAAGCCCCTCCCCTCCCCAAACCCCGCCCTCCTCAGTCCCAAAAGCCCCCCAATGGTGGCAAAGAGGGACCTGGCAACTCTATCCCCTCTGGGGGTTTTTAAGGCAAGAGAATGCAATTTAATGGCACTCTCCAACACCAAGAACAGTCTGTCTTGCCAGTTTGTAAAACAAAAAAAGTAAGGTGATCAGAACTCTTTGTATTTTGCTGTCAGCATAGTTCAGCAACAGATGTTTCTGTGCTTAATGATACGCTACTTACAGACAAAAACTATTTGCAAGATTCAGACAAAAATGCTGAATGCGTAAGGAAACCAAAAATCTATATGCACGGGTTGAACTGAAGACTATTTCACTCCAAACGTTCTTCACATCATTGCGGAAAGCTGTCTAAAATGGCTTATATTTCCGCAACTGCTGTCAGGCTGCAACTAACAGGGATCTGGATTTCTCATCCCTACTGTTTTGATCTCCAGATCCCCACTTTGACCTTTGTTTCTGTCTTTTTGTAAGCTCTCTTTTTGTTCCCTTGCACTGAATTCTTCCCATAAAATGTGTGCATTTTCCAACGTGATTTATGCATCAATAAATCAGCATTATGTGCATATCATTCATATAAATGTTATACACTGTGATTTAAGTACCCTGTGAATTGCACATAAAAAGTGTATAGGGTGTGTAGAACGGCACAAACCAAGTGGAGAACCAAACCATTTAGGGGCTTATAAATGAATATAAACAGAAACGAAATAGGGAATATTTGTTCAGCTCTAACCACAGAGCAACTGCTAAAATTGCAGGAAGGCACAACAGTTCCCTTGTTTAAAAATTAAAGCATGTTTAATCTCACAATGGATCTGGTTGTGCTTATTATAGCACTGCTGCAAGTCAATCATATTCAGTAACTTTTACTATCCGGATAGACAGATCTCCTAACAACCACAAAATCGGCCTCCAAATGCAGAGACAGTGATTTTCGAGGAATAAGCACCTGAAAATGAAGACCGTCTCTGGTAAATAGGAACATGTTCTTCATGTACTAGCTCAACAATAACATTTTATTGTGATTTTTATTTGCCAGTCACCGGATAGTGCTAGTTAATCGTCCCTGCCACATTTTCCTCCAGTATGCCTTAGGCTAGTTCTACAGTCATTGTTGAGAGCCAGCATGGTGTATTGGTTAAGAGAGGCATACTCTAATCTAGAGAACCGGTTTGATTCCCCACTCTTCTACATGAAGCCTGCTGGGTGACCTTGGGCTAGTCACAGATCTCTCAGAACTCTCTCAGCCCGCATGGAGGCAGGCAATGGCAAACCACCTCTGAATGTCTCTTGCTTTGAAAACCCTACAGGGTCGCCACCATAAGTCAGCTGTGACTTGACGGCACTTCCCACCACCACCGCCTTTGTACAGCCCTGTGAGTTGGAGCATGGTGGCCCTTTAACTTAGTGGGAACGTTCCCTGGGGGCTGTTGCTCTGAGGACCACTGATGGCCAGGTGCAAGCTGAGCCAAGTGTCCCTTGTGGTGCCGGCAGTGCGCAGGATCCGTTCGGCTTGGATCCCTGTCCATGACAACGATTGCAGTGCTTGTGGCTCACCTAGGTCCAAGCCCAGGAGATCCACCTTGCTTCAGAGGTGCTTTAATGTCCCAGTTTGCTCCTGCAGTGAGACAGCAAAAGCCAGACTGCTTCCAGCTGCAGCCAGGTTTGCTTGTTTTCAGAAAAAGGATACAGGAGGGGCTAAGACTTGGAAGAATAATTTGAAAATGGATAATTGTTTGTGTAGGGTTTTTTGTTTTGTTTTTTGTTTTGTATGAATGACTAGGATAGTATAGTGGTCGGAATGACAGGCAAAGGGTCTGATTGGAGGATATGTTAAACATGTCCTGAGCAGACACATGGAAGAGCAGTAAGAGAAACAGCTCTCCTCCACTAACCTTTACAGCTAAGGAAAGTAAGTAGGGTGGAAGTAGGGTTGCCAACCTCCAGGTACTAGCTGGAGATCTCCTGCTATTACAACTGATCTGCAGCCAATAGAGATCAGTTCCCCTGGAGAAGATGGCCGCTTTGGCAATTGGACTCTATGGCATTGAAGTCCCTCCCCTCCCCAAACCCTGCCCTCCTCAGGTTCCATCCCAAAAACCTCCTGCTGGTGGCGAAGAGGGACCTGGCAACCCTAGGTGGAAGGGAGAGTGTTGGGTTTTGGATAGCGAGTTTCATTGTATTTCAGTCACTCAAGGGTTAAACTGTTTGTAACCAAGCTGACCAGATCAAAGGTGATGTAACCTACAGTATGTGTCAAGTACCTATTGGTTAAACAGGACAGTTGTAAAAGTATTTGCATACTAGGAGCTTCTTCTTTGTTTAGCAAGGAGAAGCCATTGCCATTATACTTTAGATTTGACCATGTGAAGATGTAAGCTATAGAACTCCCAGCTTCTGGGACGTGATAGGAAACTTAGAATGTAGTAAGAGATTTGTTATTTTACATCCAAGTTACCCTTCCTTGAAGTTAGTAAGTAAAGGTGATTTTACTAAGAGAAGAGACTGCGAGTCTTTATTGTGTGCGTGCAACCTTAATTAGCTTCTACCGCTGATTCCATTAATATTCAACGATCCATTTCCTCTAACAAGGGTAAAATTCCCATCAGAGGGAATGTGAAACTCCTCCTGCCGCTGTGCAGGCTTGGGAGTTGATTTGCCCCCCCCCACACACACACACACACAAACATGGTTCTCCCCATGTTTAACTTATTGTCTAATCATATCCTAGGATTTGGGAGACACAAGTTTGAATCCCCACTCACAGGGTAGAGTAGCCAACCACCAGGTACTAGCTGGAGGTCTCCTGCTATTACAACTGATCTCCAGCTGGCAGAGATCAGTTCACCTGGAGAAAATGGCCGCTTTGGCAATTGGACTCTATGGCATTGAAGTTCCTCCCCTCCCCAAACCCCACCCTCCTCAGACTCCGCCCCCAAAACCTCCCACCAGTGGCAAGGAGGGACCTGGCAACCCTATCACGGAGTACCTTGGGGCTTTTCAAGCCTTTTTAAATGTGTGTCTGTTCAGGGTTTTTTTCATGATTGTTGCCACCCAACAAGAGCCATCCCCAATAAGCTCAGCAGCCCCATCTCCTTTGCATCTTTCTGGCCATGAGCTTCTGGTGAAAAGGCCGAATGTATTCAAACCCAGCATTTATTTTCTCATGAAACATAATCATCGGGGGAAGGTCATGAATGAGGCACCTGCCCGAAGGAAGCTTCACAGTACATTTGCAACAAATCACAAGGTGAAAATTACAAAGGTGATAACTGGCTATTATGTCCATCTTATCTTTCACCTTCCAGACAGAGGCAACAGTAACTTGTTTTCTGTGAGGCTGATGGACTCTTCTAATTTATTGATGCTATTCATCTTCCTGCTCTTTGTGCCCTCCGTGCACTTCAGTGGTTTCAAGGAAAGTTAGTCTCGACTTATTTACAATGTTTGCCATTTTGAAAACCAGGTGGCACGAGCAAACCCTGGGAGACTGGAAGTGGATTTGGAATACAGCTGCCATTATGAGTTAGAAAACTCATATTCCAAACCGAGCAGCGAATGTCAGAGGCATCCCATTTCCCTTGTAATAGCTGACCACTCAGGAAGCACTAGAGCGACTCGCCTTTCTAACTTGCTCTCAGTTAAAGACACTGAGCTAACTTTTAAAATGGCCAAATTTGGATGGCGAATTATGAAGGCTAGACGAGCATGGGTCGACCCCAACGAATGAGTTTTAACTGTGTTCTAGTTACGCTTATGTTTTTAATAGTTCCCCTACGAATGTTTGATTATATATTTATTGATGTATTGATGTATATAACTACTATTTTTATTATGTAAAAATTTTTTATTGTTGGTCTGGGACTGTATTAAACATTTCGATCACTAGTAGGGTTGCCAACCTCCAGGTAATAGCTGGAGATTTCCTGCTATTACATCTGATCTCCAGCCAATAGAGATCACTCACAGGGTAGAGTAGCCAACCACCAGGTACTAGCTGGAGGTCTCCTGCTATTACAACTGATCTCCAGCTGGTAGAGATCAGTTCACCTGGAGAAAATGGCCACTTTGGCAATTGGACTCTATGGCATTGAAGTTCCTCCCCTCCCCAAACTCTATGGCATTGAAGTCCCTCCTCCTCAGGCTCCACCCCAAAAACCTCCTGCTGGTGGCAAAGAGGGACCTGGCAACCCTAATCACTAGGGAAAGCTTGGAACCACATATAGGAATTCCGCCACCATTATAAAAAATTCCCTTGAAATTCCTCAAACTCGTGAAGTTTATTTTATTTATTTAATTTTCAGATCTGCAGTCCGCCCTCTCCAGCAAGCCAGCTCAGGGCGGATAACAGCATTTAAAACCTAACAATCGTGTCATAATAACAATAAAACCATCAATAAAATCCAACCTTAAAAACAGTGATCAAAGAGGGCGCAAAAATCTTGCTCTACTATAACAGCCTGCACAGGCGGCTGCCCCTCAACTAAGCCGTTTCAAATACATGAAGGGGGAAGGGTGGGGAGGCCAGTACAGATGGTATTCGTGGCTGCCTTCAATTGTAGGCCTGGCGGAAAAGCTCTGTCTTCCATGTAAGGATGAGGCCAAATCTCAAAAGCTTGCTGGTTTGATTCAAATATTCTCCATCTGAATATCCCTTTTTGCTTCTCCCTTATGAGTAGACCCATAAATCTATAGTTCCGCACTTTCTATGTTCTCACAAATTTCCCCACAAAAGTATGCATTTTCAACATTTTTGGTCCATCAGTGGCATATGACTTTTACATAAATAGCTTAAAATAGTGTGTGTGTGTGTGTGTATAAATGGCTATAAAATGACGTTAAAAGAAACAATAACGGCAGTAATGGATACAAGGCAGATCAAAACTGATGACCACATACCGAATCCAAAAGAAACAAAAATGGCCGTTATCAGCTCATTCCACATTCTGTGACAGCTGTCAGATTTAAGATTAGGACCTCAACAGTAAGACGGAGCGAGCCATCCTCCAGGCGGGAGGCCAGAGGGAAGTGGCGAAGACAGGGTTCAGAGGAATGATCAGGTTCAGAGGCACCCAATGGCCGAGAACATGCAAGCAAACAAGTCAAACTGGGGAGGAAAATATGAATCTGCAAGTTCATCTCACTAGCAGGCATTGGTCAAACTGAGGAGTGGGCACAAGAGCCAGGTAGAGAAGTGCAGGTTCTCTGGCTTACCTGAACTAGTGCTGAATCATCTGGTGGTGTTTTCCATGCTCCCTGGCCTGGATGGCCAAGGCTAGCCCAATCTCATCAGATCTTGGAAGCTAAGCAGGGCCACCCCTTGTTAGTGATTGGATGGGAGACTCCCAAGGAAGTCCAGGGTTATTATGCAGAGGAAGGCAATGGCAAACCGACTTCTGTTGCCTTGAAAATCCTACAGAGTTGCCATAAGTCAGGTGCAACTTGATGGCCCTTTTCACCACCAGATGGCTTTTCTGGACATCACAGTCCAATGTCTTCTGTTGACTCACTGCCTTGTGGAAGTCAGATGCTGGAGCCTCATCATCAGCGCCCCCAGTTTGAGACCCCTGAAACTTTAAAGAGACCTACACATGTTCAAAACCCTTATGAGAAATGTTGCTAGCCTTATCCAAATCTTTCAGCTTCCCTCGAAATTCCTCTAATGGTTGGCTGAAGCAAATATTTCTAATTTTAATGCAAATGTTGTTTTAGGTGAAATCCTATCATTGTTCTAAAACACTTCAAGGTCCCAAAATCGCAGCAAGAAAGTTAAGAATGTGTTTAAATCTCTCTCTTTGGAATTAATAGGATTAAAAACTGAACAGCTTTTGGCTGGATTTGCCTCCTAACTTTAATAAGCAACCTATATGGCAAATAAAATCAATACAGAGTATTCATGCCAAGACGTAAAAAAAATATGTATTCTGTGTAATACTCTGAAGTGGTATCCAGAACATTCTTATTGTCATTTTGCAGCCTGTCCCTTAATGCAGGAATGTACTTAACTCTTATTAAATTGAATATTTATGGTCTTAATATTTGTGAGAACTGTCAGCTGCAATAATGCAATATACAGTGGCTCAACAGGGGGAAAAAGCCTTCATTGCAAAATAAGATGAAGAAAATATTGAGACATTAAGAGTAAGGGAAGTTGCAATTACAGACTGGCAGGCAATATCACAAACAACTGGTGAGTCGCAGAAGTTATGAATAGTGCGAAGAATGCTAGATATTGGTTGTAAGAAAGGTTATTTACACAGAAGTAGCAATACACCACTGAGGTTTCAGCCAAGCACAAAGTATAGCTTAAGCCCTTGATTTCAAGAGGCTTAACAATGCCATCCTAAGCAGGTCTTTGCAGAATCCTATTCAGGTCTATTCAATGGGGTTGATTCCCAGGAAAAGGTTCTTAGGATTACACTAACAGCGCATTCCTGAGCTGCTGGCGTGCGGGGACGGAGGGGAAGAGGCGCAGTTGCGCCTCCTCCTAACCCGTTTCCCACATGCCACCAGGATGAAAAAAGCCTTTTAAAGGCTTTTTTTCATTTTCACTGGGGCTAAAAGCCCCATTGAAAACAACAAGGCTGCGCCTGCTAAAAAGCAGGCGCAGCAACCTCGTCCTGACCACAGGCGTCCAGGGCCGAAAGGGCATAGGGAGCTGTCTAATGGCAGCTCCGCCCTTGGGAATGCCCCTCCATGCTGGTGCCACAAGTCTCCGCTGGCATTTACGCGGCAGGGAGACTGCGCCTGCTGAGGAGCTGCATGCAGCTCCGCGGCGCTCAGGCGCCGACTGAACTGCTTTCACCACCAGCATAAGTGCGTCTTGTGCCATGACTAGATGCACTTACGCTGGTGGTGAGGTCACACCTCCTCTTAAGGGGAATCGTCCCGAAGCCTCAGGAATGCACGGTAAGTGTACCTACTTATATGTTGCATTGTAATAAGAGTGGCCCCATCTCATACATAACTTGGAAGCCCATTACCCATGGATAGGAAAGTTACTTAAGGAAGACTAAAGTTTACTGAAAAATCTGAAATCTATAAAAAAAATACATTGGAACATTAAAAATCCCCAAAACAATAAAAACAATTGGTTCTTGTAGGTTATCTGGGCTGTGTAACCGTGGTCTTGGTATTTTCTTTCCTGACGTTTCGCCAGCAGCTGTGGCAGGCATCTACAGAGGAGTAACACTGAAGGACAGTGTCTCTCAGTATCAAGTGTGTAGGAAGAGTAATATATAGTCAGAAAGGGGTTGGGTTTGAGCTGAACAATTTCTGTAGTTTTAAGAAAAGAATGTCCACTGAGCTCTCAGTGGCCCTTTTGCTGGTTGCTAGGCAACCACAACAATATTGCTAAGCCTTCCAAACCTTGATTTCGGGGGGGGGGAAGCCATGGGTGGTAGCAGGGATGGACTTGGAGAGAAAACAGCCACCACCCCCACCCTTGTCATGTCCCAATGGAAAAAGTCCTGCCAGGAATTGTCAGAGGCTAGCTACCCACACCACTCAGCCTAGCCCAGTGGTGGTGGCCACCGCACAACTGGGTTGCCCTGGTAGTGACCAGCATGCAACTGGGCCTGGCCCAGCAACAGCAGCCACCCTGCAGCTAAGCCTGGATGGGCAGCCACCATGCAACTTGGCCAGATTTTTCTTGGGGAGAGTCTGCCAGGCGGAGGAAATAAGGGAAAGTGGAAGGCAAGAGAAAGATAAAGGTAGGTTGACTGATGACTGGGAAGAAAGCAGGAAATGGGGAGAAGCTATGGGGGCTGCCAGGAAAGGGAAACAGGAAATAGTGAGGGAGGAGATACAGGAGAAATGAAATGTCTCCTACTAGTCTTCGTGGGTCTCCTCCTTGTCTTTCCTCTAATAACGAGATTCCACTTTACATGTAGATGCTACTCTGTTAGAATTTTGCACGATTTCCCTTCAAATGTTGGAGGGTAGATGGTTAGGGGGAATACCTTTCATGCAAACATCTTGCATCATTTCTTTCCCGGAAGTCTGGCCTTAAGTTCTCTTTCTCAACCTGTAACTAAATAGTCTTAAGAAATCCTGTGCTTTTATTCTTCAAGTGTTGCAATGCTACAAGTCATACACCATATATTTTCCCAGCCTCTTGAATAAATTGAAAATTACTCACTTCTCTTTTCGTGGAACCGAAAAGGTCTACATCGTCTCAACACGTCATACTGCCACCAACTCCTAGTCGCAAAACTATCACTTTCCCATTTTCTTTGTCCTTGACATTGTGACATACAGTTTCCACTTTGCCTTCCTCGATCTTGTTTGGTTGCAAGTAAACACATGTTTGGTTACAAACAGTGAACGCGAGCCAAGTGCCAGAAGGTTTACCTTACAGATGAACAAGCCAAGGGTCATGGAGTAAAACTCTCCATCCCTGAGTGAACTCAGGTTGCTGCTTTTCCCAGAATGCATGCAAAGGGAGATGGGAGGCATGGCACCCTTGCTTGGGGTTGCCAATCTCCAGGTACTGTCTGGAGATCTCCTGCTATTACAACTGATCTCCAGCCGATAGAGATCACCTGGAGAAAATGGCCACTTTGGCAACTGGAGTCTAAGGCACTGAAGTCCCTCCCCTCCCCAAACCCTGCCTTCATCAGGCTCTGCCCCCAAAACCTCCCACCGGTGGCGAAGAGGGACCTGGCAACCCTACCCTTGCTCTCCACAAGGCAGGTTCTTCCTAACGGCAACCAAAAAAGGCAGCTGTGACCCAGCAGGAAGGGCTTCACG
Source organism: Euleptes europaea (assembly GCF_029931775.1). Lineage (NCBI taxonomy): Eukaryota > Metazoa > Chordata > Lepidosauria > Squamata > Sphaerodactylidae > Euleptes > Euleptes europaea. The sequence goes on from NC_079320.1 coordinate 16,556,067, forward strand.
ATCCACCTAAGGGTCCTCACCCATGTGCTGCAGACCACTGTGCAGGGCCACAGTTGTATACTGCAGCCACATGCTCTAACCACATTCAGACTTGATTTCTGCAATACGTTCAGTATGGGAGCTGACTTGGAACACTGAAAAATTACTGCAATGTGATTCAGCAAGGTCGTTAACCGCCAAAGTACATGGCTTGAATCCAGTGGAAGCTTTCCGCATGTGCTAAAGTCCTTGCACAGGCAGAAGTGTGAAAAAAAACATTGTTCTAAGTTAAACACAGATTATCTCAAACTTGCCTATCCAGTGGTGCAAATTCTAGGCGTGATAACGTACAGGTATTGCACAAGATGTGCAAGCAGAACTGTGCTACGTCTATTTCCGTTTGCTCATCGCTGGATCCAAGCCTATATTGCACCGGTCTTGAAGGAGTTAAAATGGTTGCCAATCTATTTTGAAGCACAGTTTGAAGTGCTAAAGCTTACAGATGTCTTAGATAGAAGAAGAAGAAGAAGAAGAAGAAGAAGAAGAAGAAGAAGAAGAAGAAGAAGAAGAAGAAGAAGAAGAAGAAGAGCTGGTTTTTATATGCCGACTTTCTCTACCACTTAAGGGAGACTCAAACCAGCTTACAATCACCTTCCCTTCCCCTCCCTACAACAGACACCCTGTGAGGTAGATGAGGCTGAGAGAGTTCTAACAGAGCTGTAACTTGCCCAAGGTCACCCAGCTGGCTCTGTGTGTAGGAGTGGGGAATCAAATCCAGTTCACCAGATTAGCCTCAGCCGCTCATGTGGAGGAGTGGAGAATCAAACTCGGTTCTCCAGATTAGAGTCCACTGCTCCAAAGATAGATATGACTTTCTACAATAGAAACCTGCCCACACATTAAAGTCAGGATTAGAGGTCCTGTAGATCACAGCATTTACAGAAGTGAGAATGTGTGGTGACACAGAGAACAGGGTAGTTTTGGTGGTGGTACTCCCACTGTGGAAATCCCTTCCTGGTGCCTTTGTAGTTCAATTTTAGGCAGCAAATAAAAAGCAGTCTCATTCTGCCAGTCTTCAACAATCAGTTTTATGGAGATACGATTCTTACTTCTTCGTTTAATTGCTTGAGATTTATTGCTTAATATTTTTCTACTGCTAATCTGAATTTGAGAGCTAGAGTGGTGTAGTGGTTAAGAGTGGGGGACTCTAATACGGAGAACCAAGTTCAATTCCCCACTCCTCCACAGGAACCCTACTGGGTGACCTTGGGCCAGTTACAGTTCTCTCAGAACTCTCTCAGCCCATGCGCAGCCAGGCAATGGCAAACCACTTTTGAACATTTCTTGCCTTTAAAACCCTACGAGGTTGACCTAAGTCAGTGGTGACTTGATGGCACTTTCCACCACCAATCTCAATATAAATTGCTGCTGTTTCTGTTTTGTAGAATCATAGAGTTGGAAGGGCCATCAAGTCCTACCCCCTGCTCAATACAGAAACAGCCTAGAGTATCCCTGACAAGTGTTCATCCAGCAGTTGTTTGAAGATGGCCAGAGAGCTCACCACCTCCCTAGGCAGCCGATTCCACTGCTGAACTACTCTTGCTCCCAAAAAATTTCCTAATGTCCAGCCAGTACCTTTCTGCCCATAATTTATACCAATTATTGTGACTCTTATCCTCTGCTGCCAACAGGAACAGCTCCCTGCCCTGCTCTAAGTGACAGCCTTTCAAATACTTAAAGAGAGCAATCATGTCCCCTCTCAACCTCCTCCAGACTAAACATCCCCAAGTCCCTCAGCCTTTCCTCGTAGTGCTTGGTCTCCAGGCCCTAATCTTCCTCATTGCTTCCCTCTGCACCTGCTCCATGCTATCCACATCCTTTTTGAAGTGAGGCCTCCAGAACTACACACAATACTCCAGGTGCAGCCTGACTAATGTGGTGTACAGCAGGACTATGATATCTTGTGATTTGGATGCTTTGTCTCTGTTGCTACACCCCAAGATCACATTAGCCTCTTTTGCCACTGCTTCACACTGCTCCTATTCAGCTTACAGTCCACCCGTACCCCTAGATCTTGTTCACGCACAGTGCTACCCAGAAGTGTATGCTCCATCCAGAATGCACGCTTCTCATTTTTGTTACCCAGATATAGAACTATGCACTTGTCCTTGTTGAATTGCATCTTGTTCACATCTGCCCACTTTCCCAGTGCATTCAGATCTCGTTGAATTCTATCTTTATCTTCCGGGGTGTTTGCTACTCCTCCCAATTTGGTGTCACCTGCAGATTTAATGAGTTGTCCCTCCACCCCCTCATCCAAATCATTTATAAAAATATTGAAAAGTACTGGGCCTAGAACTGAGCCCTGCAGCACCCCACTGGACACCTCCTTCCAATCAGATGAAATGCCATTGACAATGACAGCTACTCTTTGAGTGCAGTTCTCCAACCAGTTCCCTATCCATCTACTATCCTAGAGACTAGTCTGCAATGCTCCAGCGTACCTATCAGAACATCATGTGGAACACTTTCAAAAGCATCGTGCCCCTTGATCAACTAGCCAGCAGTACGAAGGAGACTTAGAGTAGGAGAGCCAGCACGGTGTAGTGGTTAAGAGCAATGGTTTGTAGCGGTGGACTCTGATCTGGAGAACCAGGTTTGATTCCCCACTCCTCCCCATGAGCGGCGGATGCTAATCTGGTGAACTGGATTGGTTTCCCCACTCCTGCATATGAAGCCAGCTGGGTGGCCTTGAGTCACTCTCAGCCCCACCTAACTCACAGGGTGTCTGTTGTGGGGAGGGGAAGGGAAGGTGATCGTAAGCCGGTTTGATTCTTCCTTAAGTTGGCATATAAAAACCAACTCTCTTCTTCTTCTTCTTCTTCTTCTTCTTCTTCTTCTTCTTCTTCTTCTTCTTCTTCTTCTTCTTCTTCTTCTTCTTCTTCTCACACAATATGCACTTGCTGTTCCAACAGATATGAAGGAACGGACAGCTTCCAAAATTATTGTTGATCTGCCATCCTTAAATACCAGTGTGGCTGGGCTCTGACTTGAGAGTTCCATTACGCACAGCTCTCTACTAGACAGCGGGGGCACCCTGTTTCTGTTACCTACATAGCAATTATCCTTTTTGTGGAGGTGTCTTTCAGGCTTGAAAACTGAAGCCCTTTGCTTTCGAAAGTACAGCGTAACAGAAACATAAGCAGCGTTGTACGTCTGGGTCATCTGACACCGCCTTGGCTTCCTTCCAGTTCTGCCCAGAACATTATTGACTGCTACAGCCTTAAGTTTGCACAGCAGCTCCGTCTGACTAATCTGAGTTGTTTATGTCTCCTACAGCATTTGCCTTCTCTTGAGGAGGGTCTCTAATGAGATGCTGTCAGCTTCAGAGATGTAGGGGATCTTTATGCTACCAGCAGATAAATCAGGAGGCTACTTGAGCAGCTGAGGAACTTACTCAGAGGAGATGTTCTTTTTTTCAGTTGCAATTAGTCAAAGGGCAGCAAGCAACATTTGGCAGAGCCACACACATATCCACACACACACATATCCATATACACCTCCTTCATTTTGTAGTTAGGATAAACATGGCTAACATTCAGTGTTTTCCCTTTTGGAGTTGCAGGCACCCCACTACATTGTGGAACCTGAGGCAGAAAATTTAGCTGGCACCCACACCACCACATGTACCCACAGATATAAAAACGTATACATGTGTTTCAACAAAAACGGGTGCAATCCAGAGGTCCCTCTGTGAAAAGGGCACCATTCGAATGTTGGGTAGAATGGCTGGGTAGAATGTTGGACTAGGATCTGGGATAGGGTTGCCAATCTCCAGGTGGGGCCTGGAGATCTCCTGGAATTATAACTGATCTCCAAACTACAGAGACCAGTTCCCTTGGAGAAAATGGCTGCTTTGGAGGGTGGAGTCTATGGCATTCACCTTGTTGAGATCCCTCCCTTCCCCAAACCCCACCATGCCCAGGCTCCACCTGTAAATCTCCAGGAATTTTCCAACTCAGCATGGGCAACCCTACTCTGGGAGACCCAGGTTCGAATACCCACTCTGCCATGGAAGTTTGCTTGGGCCCGTCACACACTGTTTCTGTGAGAATAAAATAGAGGTGGTGAGGACGGCGTAAACTGCGTTGTGTCCCCAGATAGGCAGGGTATTAATGAAGCAAATTAACAAAATAAAGTCATTTACTTCTGTGCTACACTTTCTCCACCAACTTATCAAAAACCAGAAAAAATTATAATCCAAAACCATGACATTTAGAGGAGCATGAGATCAGTTTTTGAAAACATTGTAATTGGACCCCAAATATGCCATCTCTCTGAGATGGCCTCTTCATGCTGCCTTAAGGTGAACAAAAAGTCAAAATGAAAAAAATCAAAGCTTAAGGCAGCCCCCCCACCCACTGGAGCCCTGGTGAGGTTCCCCTTGGGCTCCAATGGAGTCAATATTTTTCAGATTCCTGAAAAAAATTGAAAGAATCCCATACCGGTATGGGAATTTGGGAATATTTGGAAATTTTGGGCTCCAATATACCCGAATACGAATTTCCCCCCCAATTTTTTTTTTGTACACCCCTAGTCAACATATCTCAAAAAAAGGACATTGCAGAGCTGGAAAAAGTACAGAAGAGGACAACCAAGATGATTATGGGGTTGGAGGACCTTTCCTATGTATTTTTAGTATTTATTATTTATTTATTATGTTCTGCCAGGCTTAGTGCTGAGGGCAACATTCCTCCTTCTGTTGGGCAGATTGACTTATAACTCTCTGAGATCGTGCCCACTGGCTTACTATTTAGCACATTGTGTTTTATATGCTCCCTCCCTTGCGCTACGGTTGGCAACCATGTTTTTTCTTCTCTCCCCCATCATTTTCCCAAATGTTTGGGGAGCAGAATGTTCTCTGTTTGAAGGCTGCTTTGGCCTGTCCCATCAGATTGGCTGTACAGCTGCTTGCCTGAAATTGGATTTTAAATCTGGTTTTATTATTAATCTATGCTCAATTATTATGTATTGTTTTTCTTATGTATGCACTATGCATATTGGAACTTGTTGGAAGACACTCTGAGCCTCACTTGGTGGTAGTGGTGGGGGAACAGGATATAAAATGAATGAACAAATAAATAAATCTACTCCCTCTATTCTAGACTGTGGCGCACCCTGTCAAAAATAACACAGCAACCAAGTCAGAAAAAATGATATGGAACTCTGAAATTGGATTAAGCCATCTTACCATGACAATACACATAAGCAGCCATTATTATTTTGAAATGAATTCTTGCAGATGCTCAGGCACTTGTTCTGTGTGTCTGGAATTCAGCTGCTCTGAGCCTGGCCTTGGCTGGGGAGGGCGGGATAGAAATTTAGATGATAGATAGATAGATAGATAGATAGATAGATAGATAGATAGATAGATAGATAGACAGACAGACAGACAGACAGACAGACAGATGATGGATGGATAGACAGATAAATAATTCATAGATATTAACTGAGAGCCAGCATGGTGTAGTGGTTAAGAACAGTGGTTTGGAACGGTGGAGTCTGATCTGGAGAACCAGGTTTGATTCTCCACTCCTCCACATGAGCGGTAGAGGCTAATCTGGTGAACTGGATTTGTTTCCCCACTCCTACACACGAAGCCAGCTGGGTGACCTTGGGCAAGTTACAACTCTCTTAGAGCTCTCTCAGCCCCACCTACCTCACAAGATGTCTGTTGTGGGGAGGGGGAGGGAAGGTGATTGTAAGCCAGTTTGAGTCTCCCTTAAGTAGTAGAGAAAGTTGGCATATAAAAACCAACTCTTCTTCTTTTTCTTAACTTCTAATTTGCTACTGCTCACTGTGAGTGGTATCATCACTGAACGTCCTACAAGCCACAATTACAGAAACAAACAACCTGAGACATAAAATTAGCACTCTATACAAGGCAACAGCATAAGAGTGACAGAGGCCTCGGAATCATTTTGCTGCTGGTAAGTTTACCCCCCGTGGCACAGAGTGTTATGCCGCAGTACTGCAGTCAAAAGCTCTGCTCTTGAACTGAGTTCGATCCTGACGGAAGTCGGTTTCTGGTAGCCGGCTCAAGGTTGACTCAGCCTTCCATCCTTCCGAGGTCGGTAAAATGAGTACCCAGCTTGCTGGGGGTAAAGGGAAGATTACTGGGGAAGGCACTGGCAAACCACCCCGTAAACAAAGTCTGCCTAGTAAACATCGGGATGGGACGTCACCCCATGGGTCAGGAATGACCTGGTGCTTGCACAGGGGACCTTTTCCTTTAAGTTTACCCCCACACATGTACCCTGCTGGTTGCCAGAAGGCACCTGGCAACCCTATCTACAGGCCCCAACTGGAGGTTGGCAGCCCTAAAGACCTGTTCATACTAGGGCATGATACAGCAGCATCATATACCATGGAATGAATTTAGGAGCCATGACTTGTGGTTTCCTCTCAGTTCTCCTACACGTGGTGCCCAGTTTGGATTAGGCCCATGGTCATGGGGAGAAGGGGCTTCAGTCTCTCCTCCCCCCACCCACCATTTACATGCCTTAAATGGTCCCAGGGAGCTATTTGGGTTTCCCCAATGGCATGTGAGGATCAAGAGGAAATGCAACTCACATCTGACTGAGAGACCGGGGAGGGGAAGGGGGACCCAGACACAACCTCTGTAAACCCTAATATGTGGATCAGCCTGCGACAGTGACAGGAAGAGACAGGTGAAAACAGTAGACCCCATCCACTGATGCAGACAGGTCTATTCACATTGAAAAACACAACACTGACATGCTACAATATGAGCAGGGCTGCAGCAGAATCACCATGATACTGAGAAAGACACATAACAAACCATTAAAATATGTGTCATTCTGAAGTCGCCAACATAGTGACATAACTTTATGGCCTTATCCAAACAGATTTCGGTAACCAAGTGGCACATTTGACCGATCTCTCGTGTTCTCTGTTGCCGATCAACATGAAAAGGAAGTTACTCAGCGATTCTTCGTCCCCACCCATCCCCCTTGAGCTGCTTTCAGTGACAGTATATTTCCATGTTCACATTATGCCGTTATTCCCCATCCTGTAGCTTCCACAAAGACTCTTTGCTTCTCCCTAAGGCATTTTGGCTCCACATTTCCAAAAGGGCACAGGTCGCCGAGGGATCCGCAGAAACAGGAAACGAAGCTTCCTCGGTCCGGTTTGAAACCCTGAAACCTGTTTCCTTTCTCTGCCGCAGATAAAAATCACCGGCAAGCTGGGCACATTTCAGCAGGTTCCCTGCGAAAGCAGCAGCTGAAGGGGAAGAGACGGCACGAGCCTCCTATGAAGAATACATGAGAGACGTTGCCCAGCTCTTACTAACCATGAGAATGAGGGAGGTATACTTGGTGCTGTTTTTAATGTTCTTGGGATGGGGAAGCCCAGAAGCCAATACAACTATCCGGGCCGAAACGAGCCACCTTAGCTTGACTTCTACTGAAACGCAGAACTTCAGAGATGGAGTGGCAACCCCTGCCCTTCCCACCGCAGAAAATCCAGCCGCGTTGGCGAACACGAGCCACGAGGAGGGGGTAAGACCTCCGCTACCCACGAAGGAGTCTCCCGGATTACAAGCTCTGCCAGCGACACAGGAGAAGAATCCCTCGACCCCTACGAATCCCAAAAGAGGGATCAATGGTAGCGGCATCCCAAACGCTAAGACGCAAGCTCTCCTTAACAGTACAGGGATACCTGCGCAAAGCCAACCTAGGAAAGGCCCTCTTCAAGGCGAAGGTCCTAGAATCCAGAAAGGAGCTACAGGGAACAGATCTTCCAGGCAATCGGACTATAGCAGCAGCAAAACGCCCAGCTTTGAAACGACCAGAGGAAAGTAAGCAGAATCCCCTTTTTCTTTTACTGTTTATCTGCTCTTTGGCCTTAGGAACATTGTTCAGAGAAGTCCCTGGAAAACTCTTTTGGAGTTTAGAGAGGACTAGAATTCATGGGCGAAATGATCATCCCCCCACAAAGCCCTTCTCTCTCCTCCCTTCAGGGGGAGATGGTTCATAAGAAACCCTCAGGGGGCATTCAGTGGATGGAGGGACTGTTGTCTTCTTCCTCACCTCAGGCAAAATGGTTTTAAAAACAAGACTGCTGAAATTCCTCAGGATAGACAGGGAAGGAGAATTCCTCGCCAATATCATTTAGCCTAAAATCACCATCATGTACTTATCACCTTATCCTGATCTGGATGGCCCAGGCTAGCCTGATCTCATCAGATCTCAGAAGCTAAGCAGGGTCAGCCCTGCTTAGTATTTGGATGGGAGACCACCAAGGAAGTCCAGGGTTGCTGTGCAGAGGAAGGCACTGGCAAACCACCTCTGTTCGTCTCTTGCCTTGAAAACCCCATAAGGGGTCGCCATGAGTCGGCTGCGACTTGAAGGCACTTTACACACACATATACTTATCACCTTACTCAAGGCTTAGACTTTTACATCTCCCCAGTGGAGTGAAAGACAAGGCAGCTTCAGGTCATCTGACCTGTTCCCTCCCCAAACCTGCTTCTGCCACCGCTGGGAGGTTTTGGGGGCGGAGCCTGAGGAGGGTGGGGTTTGGGGAGGGGAGGGACTTCAATGCCATAGAGTCCAATTGCCAAAGCAGCCATTTTGTCCAGGTGAACTGATCTCTATTGGCTGGACATCAGTTGTAATAGCAGGAGATCTCCAGCTAGTACCTGGAGGTTGGCAACCCTATCCACCTCCCTTGGTGTGGCCCGCAGGGCCTAGTCTACAAATGACACAGAAATAAAGTGGCAGCATGCTGAGGCAGTGGAATGGACGGTACCGTTTCAGACTGCACAGGGGTGAGCACATTTTTGAATGCTTTCCCATGTTAACAGATCCTTGCAAATAGAAAAGACAGAAGGCAAAAAAGCCAGGCTAGAATTCTTTTCCCATTCAGTGCTAGTTTTCTGTTTGGAGGGAGTTGGTTTGTTTGTTTTGTATTTTAAACAAAAAATGACAAAGCATTGCAAGCCAGAATCCACCACCTGCACTCTGAAATTAAAACGCTTAGGGCTGTTTAGCTTGGAAAGAAGGCGGTTAAGGGGAGACATGATAGAGGTCTATACAATTATGCATGGTATGGAGAGAGTGGGCAGGGAGAAGCTTTTCTCCCTCTCTCATAATACTAGAATGTGGGGTCATATGCTGAAGCTGGAGGGTGAGAGATTCAAAGCAGATAAAAGGAAATATTTCTTCACACATCACACAGTTAAATTGTGGAACTCCCTGCTCCAGGATGTGGTGATGGCTGCCAACTTGCAAGGCTTTAAAAGGGGAGTGGACATGTTCATGGAAGAGAGGAGTATTCATGGCTACTAGTAAAAATGGATACTAGTCATGATGCATACCTATTCTCTCCAGGATCAGAGGAACATGCTGAATATATTGGGTGCTGTGGAACACAGGCAGGACAATGCTGCTGCAGTCGTCTTGTTTGTGGGCTTCCTAGAGGCACCTGGTTGGCCCCTGTGTGAACAGACTGCTGGACTTGATGGGCCTTGGTCTGATCCAGCATGGCTTTTCTTATGTTCTTATGTAAATGGTGTTGTCCATTCTGTCACCTTTCCTCTTTCTTTCTTTCTTTCTTTCTTTCTTTCTTTCTTTCTTTCTTTCTTTCTTTCTTTCTTTCTTTCTTTCTTTCTTTCTTTCTTTCTTTCTTTCTTTCTTTCTTTCTTTCTTTTCTTTCTTTCTTTCTTTCTTTCCCACCCTTCCCAGCCAAAGGCCAGGCTTAGAGCGGCTTTGTAGGGTGAGGCACTATAGCTATAGTGGAAAACCTCCTGTCCTGGGCCCTGCTGATCCTACTGCTGCTTGAGGGAGCATTGGGAGCAAATTCAGGGGTGAGGGGTCTCAGCTTCGTACCTTTGCTGCAATGTCCCTTCCAGAGAGAGCCTGAAAGAGCCATCACCATGTCAGGTTGATGCTCTAGGATTTACACACAGTGCTATGGTAAAAATATAGAAGTTGGGGTGAATCTTAGAGCATCACCCTGAAGTGGTGACATCACTTCCAGGTTCATGCTGGAAATGACGTAGTGGCATCAGCACAATATTGATTGTCAGGACTCCATTACCACCAGCCCTGCATATCCTGGGGGTTGCAAGTGCTGACCAGGCAACCTCATTCTCTGCTATGCGCACACCAAGATCTCAAGAGTGCTGCACAATAGATTGGGGGGGGGGAGAGGGGACAGAATAGGGGAGGAACAGGTGGAAAGTATGTCAGTTGCCTTTTCTCCCACCTCAGTAAAAAGATCCATGTTGACAGCCAGGTTACAAGGTGGTAACCTACTTCAAACTCATTACTACTGGATTTACTTTCCAAACAACTGCTCTTTAGAAAGCTATGAACTGGTTTGACACAGTCTTGTCCTTAACAGTGACAAGACTGAACTTATTTCCTTCTAGGGTTGTCAACCTCCAGGTGGTGGCTGGAGATCTCCTGCTATTACAAGTGACCTCCAAGAAGATTTCCTTCTGTTATTTTAAATGAGCCAAACTTTCTTTTCAATGTCTGTGTTCTTAATGAAGCTTTCCTGGACCACGACTGCAATCCTGAGTGCATGCTCTAGCAAATAAGCCCGAGGTTTACTTCCGAGTGACCATACGTAGGATCCATCTGTATGACATGAGAGGTCCCAAAGAAAAACCTTTGGAAACAATTATTCCAGTTGGCCACATTTGGAATACATTTTCCTAAATAAGATGAATGGCAACTAGGCGCCAGCATGTAGCACAAAATGACAGAATTAAGGTATTAGTTCAGATGGTGTGCACAGGGACAATTTGTACCAATTAAAAAGGCATTGAAATTCTCAGCTTCCCCCCACCCGTGCTGTTTTTCATGCTAAAGTCGTAACAATTGGCTAGCATGATATTGCAAAGATACATTATGAACTAAACTGAATAAAATGGGGATGGATATATATCAATTTTTTGGGGTGAGTGCTAGAGTGTTGCCTTGGTGTGATGCTGGGACTTCCGGGTCATGCCGGAAGTGACATTATCGCGTGGCAGTGACAACTTTTGCCCCCTCCCATGGTATATAACTATTTCCCCTAGAAATAAGGACTGTAGCTCTGTACAGATGACATTATGTGTGCTGAAATCAATACGCATTGAGGAAAATCAGGAATGAACACACCAGCCTGGCCCTCTGCCTACATGGGATTTAAATCACACATTGAGCTGTGCGTGCATTGAATGTAACATGAGAATTATTCAATGTAAAGAAAAATCAGGTGTACACGGTACACGGATTGTATGGGTGTTCACTGTACCCTGTGAACAGGGCTTCCGTCTTGAGTTCCATGGAAGAAAAGTGGGGTATAAGTGAAGTAAATAAGTCTCCCCCCCCCCCGTATTGTGCAACAAGAAATGTTATATAACTTGCAGCTGTTAAATCTGAACTTTAAATAAAGATGCTATCATGCTAATTGCTGAACATATAAACAGCAGCTTCATAAAAAAAACATCTAAGTACCAGCTTTCCAAAACACCCTCATGCAGGGAAGATTAGTAGGTATCATCATGACATTGTGTGTGGCTGTTCAGCATAGGAAACACGGCATCGAGAAGACTCTAAGTGGCCTCTCAGAACTCTCATTAGGAAGAAGGGGAGTCTGTGAATTATCATGGGAAATGTCTACTTTCTCGCTTTTGGGCCAACATTACCACTGTGGGGCTCGCATCACATGCTCGAGAGCTGCTGTCCTAATGGAGATTACATTTTGCTCTAGAATCTGCAGTCAATCTTCCTCCTCGTTTCAAAATGCTAATTATGTTGTTACTTATTGGCGGTTCTCTGAATGTCTGTGACATTTCAGTCACCACACAAAGATTAAGAAAACTTCAACCCCTCACATTATCCTTTCCACCTGCACAGATAAGCCTCTTGTGAACAAAGGGTCTTGCCGTGCTAGGAACCCGTTCCAAGGAGCTCTACCTAGCTCATAAAAGGTTGCACCTGCTCCATCTTGTCCCATTTGCGATAGATGGCACCTTACAGATGGAAATGTAATAAACGCTTCAGAAACTTAACGCGCATAAAGCCCTATGATAAACACAGCCAATAAAAAGGAAATTCGGTGAAGGGCCTTTCTTAGTTTCCGAGAAATGGCTTCTTAAATAAGATTGCCACCTATTGGGAAGCGAGAGCAATGGAGATAGTAATTTTCATGCCAAGGAGTCTTAAAACCTGCCTGCTTTCCTCAGTATGAGTGGTATGCCAATGCACAGACTCGATTCCAGGAGGCACTCTTAAGCCTGCTTCAAGTGTATGTACTTATCTCTTCAAGCAGCATTTGCTTACAACTCCCACATGAAATCCGGCAGTGCAGTAATTCACGGCTGTGCTGTTTACAGAAATCATTTCCCTTGGGTTTCAAACCACTGTGTGCTGTTCTCCTCAGCAGGGCCATAGCCAGTATGGAGCCAGTGGAAGCACAGTCCTACCTAGCACCCTGCTTTGCCGGATTGGAGCAATTTTCAAAATTTAGGCTTTTCAGCTGGTGAACACATGAACACATGAAGCTGCCTTATACTGAATGAGACCCTTGGTCCATCCAAGTCAGTATTGTCTACTCAGACTGGCAGCGGCTCTCCAGGGTCTCAGGCAGAGGTCTTTCATATCACCCACTTACTTAGTCCCTTTAACCGGAGATGCCAGGGATTGAACCTGGGACCTTCTGCATGCGATGGTGCCAAGACTACTTCAGTTTCAAGAATCAGAGCTTGTTTCGAGATTAAGATACTTCATCTTAAACTCTACCTCCAAATGTGATTTTGTGTGTGTGTGTTTTCCTGCCAAGAAATAGCTGTCTTATGGCGACCCGTTAGGGTTTTCAAGGCAAGAAATGTTCAGAGGTGGTTTCCTATGACACTGACCCTTGCTCATCCCTAGTTTTATCAAGCCTGCCCTTCATTATATACTTTATGTCAGAGTTTGTATGATTCTGCTTTTCTTTCACAAAAGAGAAAATCTGAGTGGTTCACAATATCAACTGTAAACAGAGGCCAGTGTCGGAGCATTGACGTCACTTCTGAAAGTAACATCATCACGTTGCCGATGACTGCACGGATGCTCTGGTATCTGGGCAAAAACTCTATAGCAGAAGCTGTTTTTACCATAGAGTTTTGCCCAGAGTGACCCTGTGGTAGTCAGTGACATGATGACATCACTTCCGGAAGTGATGCCTAGGCTGGCCTCCATTTATAGCTAGTAAGTTCCCCATGGACTGGCTGGATGGCGCTGGAGGGGAGCTCAGAGCAGGTTTCCCCTGCCCTCAGCGGGGGAAGGGCAACCCTACCATGAAGTACACTGAATGACTTTATGCCAGTAGTTTTCTCTCAGCCTGGCCTTTCTTATAGGGTTGTTACATGTATGGAGACGGGAAGAACCATGCACCCTTAAAGTACCCTTGAAAAGATTACGGAGATGCTGAATGTGAATCGTTTTGACCCCTGGCAATGCACTATAGGGCTGTTGGGGAAAAAAAATTCAGGAAAATTCGGGTTCGGGTTTATTGGCCTCCCCCCCCCCCCACGCAGGAAAACCTGAATGCCGAATTTCCTATACCGGTAAAGGTAGGAATTCGGCTTTAAATTCAGGATTCCCGAAAAATTCAGCCATTTAAACCCATTAAACCCAATTTGCAGTTTTTGTGGCTCCTGGGGGAACATTTTTGCAGGCAGAAGTCCCAGATTTTCAGGGTAGCTAGAATGGACTCTCCTTGCAAGAACCCCCAAGTCTGGTAAAGATTGGGTCAGGGGGTCCAGAGTTATGGGGTCTGGAAGGGGTCACCCCATCCTCCTCCACTGAAATGCATTGGCAAAGTGGCTGTGTTCAGATGCTTTAGTGTGATCTTTGCAATGTATCTCAATGGAGCAGCCGGGCTTTAAACGGTGGGAAAGTTTGCCCCGTGCCTCCATAGAGTCCCTTCTAGCTACCCTGAAAATTTGGGACCTCTACCTGCAAAAATGCCCCCCCAGGAGCCACGGAAAGATGTTCCTGAAAAAGCCAGCTTTTTATCTGGCTTTTTGAGGAATGGCAAATTCGGCTTTGCCAACCTCCTGGATTTTATGGCCTCAGTAAACCCGAACTCGAATTTTACAGAATTTGCATTTATTCTGTATTTTTCTGGTTCGCTTTTTTACCAAATCAACAGCCCTAATGCACTCTGAGAATACTGGATATTTGACTTGAAAAACTATCTGTAGCAACAACCTTAAAGTAGCAGTGAGGCCAAGGAGATGACCAAAGCCCCACTGTTGAGGATGAGATATCTGTAACCTCCAATTTAGCTCCCATAGCTGGCTGTTTTCCCAAGTCACCCTCCTCCCTATCCAAAGGTGGGGAAGAGGGAGCCCCCCCCCAAAAAAAAAGAACTATCAGGACTAACCCCAGGATCTTTTTCTTGGAGACTAGCCTGATCTTAACAGTCAAGGTACCACAATATGGTTTGGAAATAGCAAGGGAATGTGGCTAGTTCATAGTGATGCATTCATGGTAGGGAGAATACTGCCACAATGAGTCATAGGATCAAAAAAGAAAAACAAAGCTGGACATGAAAACCAAACAACTAACAGTCCAAAAATTATAGTACAAAGTGTCAAGGTCTCAGTTGCTGAAGAAAACAAATATTTTTCCTATTAGTCATGGTCAAATCTGTTTGGGGGCAAAAGACCATTCTCTCTTGGCAAGCCATACCTGAAATCTTACCCATAGCTAACTTTCAGGCTGTAAATGTTTGTCTGGATCACACATGAGTCGTAAAAACTTGTTACTGTTGCTCCCTGGGGCTTCCCTGTACCCATGTGATCAGGCATCATGCTGTGAGTGTTGGCAGAGTAATTACAGAGTAATTAAAGTGTAGATAAAGCTTTATTCAGGAACTAACATATTTGATAGTGAAGAGGAGAGAGAGAGAGTGCCCTAACTATATCACTAGCTGCAAGAGAGAGGCTAGTGTGGAACTTCTGAGAAGAAGCAGGAAATTCCCCTAAGAATAGCAATCTAGAGACAGACAAGAAGCAACACTTAAGGTGCCAACTTCCAGGTGGTAGCTGGAGATCTCCTGGGATTATAACTGATCTCCAGGTGATAAAGACCAGTTAACCTGGAGAAAATGGCCACTGTGAAAGGTGGCTTGTTTGGCATTATACCCCATTGAAGTCCCTCCCCAAACCCCACCCTTCTCAGGATCCACCCCCAAAATGTCCAGGTATTTCCCAACCCGGAGCAGGCAACCGAAACATAACAGGAGAGAAGGTGCTGACCTCACTATCCTATCTAATTGTCTTCTTGCTGCCCCCTGCAGGGTCTTCTCCTCTTCTTTACTGTACACCAGACAGGAACCTAATTTTATACCCCCCTTCTCCATAGAAAAGTATTGTAAACCCCCTGTCCCAAACATTACCAAATTTCGGGGTTCATGCAAGGAGTCCCTTGCACCTTCCCTGAAAATTTGGCAACTCCACCTCAAAAAATTCCCCCTCCAGAGCTCCTAAAAAGGGAAAAGCCTGGGGAAAGCAAAAAAAGAAAGGAAAAAAAGACAAATTAAACCTGAAAGAAGCCAAAATGGCCTTTTTCGGGTTTATTTTCAGTTCAGTAAACCCGATTTGCACAGCCCTAGTGGGAACCCAATTCCCAGGATCACATGGGCCCGGTTTGGATCAGAACTGTGGCAGGCAAGGGAAGGGACTGCAGTCTCAGTGTGGTGTAGTGGTTAAGAGCGGTGGTTTGGAGCAGAGGACTCTAATCTGGAGAACCGGCTGTGATTCCCCACTCCTCCACATGAGCGGCGGACGCTAATCTGGTGAACCGGGTTGGTTTCCCCACTGCAACGCATGAAGCCAGCTGGATGAACCTTGGGCTAGTTGCAGTTCTCTCTGAGCTCTCTCAGCCTCACCCACCTTACAGGGAGTCTGTTGTAGGGAGGGGAAGGGAAGGTGATTGTAAACTGGTTTGATTCTTCCTTAAGTGATAGAGAAAATTGGCATATAAAAGCCAACTCTTCTTCTTCCTCTTCCTCATGGGGGAGGCTATTAGCCTTACTCGGGGCTCCTTATGTAATTAATTTCCCCCAGTGGGGCAGACAGAGCCCTAGCCATTTCGGATCAGTAAAGCAGCGTAGGGGAAGATGGAAGTCTGTTCTCCTCGGTTTTGATCTAAATAGTGTTTCCAGCACTGGCTCAGCAAATGCTGGGGGATTTTGACTGCTATGTCTGGGGAGAACAGAATTTGAGAAGGATATTACACCATTTCCAGGAGATACGCTAGGAATTCCCCCTAGTTTCTATAGTGTTACCCAAAGAGGCTTTTATTTCACTAACAGGAAGGAAAATGTTTTAAAGGTTGAGCGGTTTTAGCAGAGAAAATGACAATTTTTCAGAATTAAAAAAGAATAAGAGCATTAGCAAAACATGAAAGAAAAGATTCTGAAGTGTAAGGATGTGTCACTGGCAACCAAGGTCAAGTTAATTCATGCTATAGTGTTCCTCATTACTGTGTATGGGTGTGAAAGTTGGACAATGAAGAAAGCTGATAGGAAGAAAGTAGAGTCCTTTGAAATGTGGTGTTGGAGGAAAGTTTTATGGATACCACAGACCACCAAAAAGACAAATCAGTGGGTTATAGATCAAATCAGGCCTGAACTCCCCCTAGAAGCTAAAATGACTAAACTGAAGCTATTGTACTTTGGTCACATTGTGAGAAGACAAGAGTCACTGGAAAAGACAATAATGCTAGGGAAAGTTGAAGGCAGCCGGAAAAGAGGGAGACCCAACATGAGATGGATTGTTGTGTCTCCCTGCAAGCATTTCAGCCCACAAGTCTATATTGGACTCAATCATCTCTGAGATTATGATGTTGCTACCAGGGGCCTTCCCAGATCTTAATTGGTTTGTTTGTTTTCTGACTTCCCAGTAAGGAACAGTTTTTAAAACAGTGCTGCGGGGCCCAATTCTGGTCAAGAAAACCATGGCACAGGGGGAAGAAAGGTGTAGTGGTTAAGAGCGGTGGTTTGGAGTGGTGGACTCTGATCTGGAGAACCCGGTGTGATTCCCCACTCCTCCACATGAGCGGCGGAGGCTAATCTGGTGAACTGGATTTGTTTCCGCACTCCTACACACGAAGCCAGCTGGGTGACCTTGGGCAAGTCACAGCTCTGTTAGAACTCCCTCAGCCTCACCTACCTCACATGGGTGTCTGTTGTGGGGAGGGGAAGGGAAGGTGATTGTAAGCCAGTTTGATTCTTCCTTAAGTTGTAAAGAAAGTCGGCATATAAAAACAACTCTTCTTATTATTCCTCTAACCCGAAACAGTGCTGAATGGCATTTTTTTGTCTATATATCCCAGTGCCATTTTGAGTCACCCTGGACCGTGGTGGTCCTGACCAAAACTGGGCCTCCACAGCACTGTTAAAAAGAATCACCCGGCAGTGAGTCCCCACGGTGGACTTGAGGACACAGTCTCATATAGTTTGGCACTGAGATCCACATCTTTGTGATTCTCTGATTAGGGAGCCACCAGGGCAATTGCCACTTGGGGCTTTCCCCATGGTCTTTCCAGCAGGGGCCCACACATATAAACCCATAAATTGCTTTTTCTATGGCAGGGCAATGAAGGGTGTTTGAAAGTCAGTTTGCCCTCACCCTGGGAACTGCGGCTGAGGATGTTAAGCAGCAGGCCTGTTCCCCATCACTTAAGGTCCAACCAGATGTGAAGGGGAGATCACAGATGTCCATCAATCTTTTAAAGACAAATTACAGCTGGATTACAGTGATAAGATCTTCCCAGCATCTTTTAAAGGCTAAATTATAGCTGTGCAGATCCTAACTTGGATCAGCGTCAAAGAAAAAGGTATAGGGGGTTTAACCCTTCCCTGCCTGCATGGCTCTAAATCCATTCCTCTGTACTGTTATTGGTCTTTTAAAGGGGAAAAAGACATCCATCTTTCGATTGCCTTTTTCCCCTTTAAAGGTCTCTAAGGGTGTGGGGGTTGGTCTGCAGAACTTTTGGTTTGCAGAACCTCCCGCCCTCTTATTTTATTTTTGTTTATTTATTTATTTTGGGATTTGTAGCCCGCCCTCCCCGGCCGAAGCCGGCTCAGGGCAGGTAACATCATACAAAATACATTAAATATAATCAATAATAAAAATTAACCAAAAAAAATCTAAGTTTAAACAATAAAATCCCAATTTAAAACTTAAAAACTACAAAAAACTACAGATGGCGCCTAAATACTACTCATGTTGCCGGGTATAAGCAGCAGGTTACCCCTCAGTTGAAATCAATAGTATACCAGGAGGGGGAAGGATAGGGAGGCCAGCAGATGATATTCACGGCTGTCCTCAACCATAGGCCTGGCGGAAAAGCTCTGTCTTGCAGGCCCTGCGGAACTTTTTAAGGTCCCGCAGGGCAGGCCGGTACCAGGGCCAAAAAGGTCCTGGCTCTTGTCAAGGACAGCTGCACACTCTTAGGGCCAGGGACCACCAGTAAGTTGTTATCTGATGACCGTAGAGGTATTCAGGGGGTATACCAGGAGAGGCAGAAGATATGGAAGGTCCCAGGCTGTGTACCAGTCCAAATCAGGTCCCTTGCAGCTGTGATAACGCTTAAAACGAGGCTGGGCAATCAGACTGTGGCTCTCCCAGTGTCTTATTTATTCTGCACCTTAGACGTTTGGCTTTAGGATTTAGGATTGCTTGTGCACCAGATGACAAACTGGCTTTTGGGTCTTTTGTTACTACTCGGTGCCGCTACCATTTGTTTTCATTCTTTCCCTTCCACTTGAAATGAGGCTTTTGTTTTGCAAAACAAAACAAAACAAAGCTTAATGATCTATGTAGGATCATTAGCAGTGTGATGAAAGTCCTATATAAATAAAATAAATGTACAATAAGGGGCAGATTTCCGCCAAGCTAAATTCAGATCTGAGAATCTGGGTCTCTGCCAAAGGGATGCAAAGCAGTGGGGTTTGGCCCCATTTGTGGCAGGTTGGAGGTACTTAACCCTTTCCTCACTCATTTCTTTTCCCTCTTCCAGCCCCGTTCCCCTTCTAAGAACAAATATAGAATCTGCTGTGGGCGGAGGGACATAAGGGCAAATTGGCTGGGTGGGGAAAGGTAAGCAGCCCCCTTCCACCTCCTGCTTCTCCAGTACAAATCACTCCTTCCTCCTACCTTTTCGCAGGTATTCAGACATCAACTTGTTATCCAGTTATTACTGTCTTGAGAATACCTTCTTATTTGTTTGGCAGTTGAAACAATGGCAGAAATTGGGTTTTTGCAAGGTTTGTGGAAATGCATGTGGGAAATCCATCGGATTTTGTATTTTGTGCCATTTGAAAGACTTCTCATGCATATTTCTGTCCCCATGCTGTGGGAAACAGTAATTCAAAAAGAGGAAGACAATTGTATGAACACAGTAGTATACCATTTGCCAGATGGCCGAAATGCTTGTGTTGGGAAATGGTGCCAGCTGCTGGCTGATATTGGTAATACATGAAGCATATCAAATAAATTGTCATTAAAAAAACTAGCATGCCTCCAGTGACTTTAATAGGAGGTGGACATGCAGGAATTAGGCTACTGAAGCTGTTCCCACCCATTACCCCCGTGCCACTGGCTAAATTTCACTGGGTTGGGTCGACTTATAGAAGGGATCGTCCACATATTCTCTGCGTGGCAAAGGTGGTGCAGAAATACTGTTTTTCGCATCCTTTGTAAAATGTAAAGCCTTCCAAATATCAGCTTGGATCCAAAGATGCCCTTCCATCGAAGCAACAATCTAACATTCACAGAAGGAGACTTCTGTTGATGGAAAGACTGCAAGCATGAATGGAAGGTGTCTTCCACTAAGTGGGGGAGACCCTTGATGAACGGAAGATCCTTTTGTGAATAGAAGACCACCTGGATCTTCAGAAGTTTATCTTTGGGTCAAACTACTATATTGTTTTCCCCTCGTGGAATTTTGTTTTCAGAGTGAATGCCTCCTCTGAATCTAAATGAACAAAGGAAATCATTGCTTAATCTTCCTCACAGAAGGCTGAAAAGAGTCTTAATGTTAGTGAAAATGTTAGCTAGTCCCCTGGACATCACGGACCTCTCCTGGAGAGCTAGCTGGCTCAGTATACTTTGCCACTTCAAGCAGGGTGGAGAGGTGGAGAATAATTTGGAAAGCCTTCCCCTCAAGCCCTTCCTAAGCTCTTATGGGGTTAAACATACTGATTCCCCCTCTTCCCTTTTATTAATGCTGGTCTTCAGGCTGATTTTACCACAAACTAAGTAGGCTGAGGCTGCTATTTGGGTTGCCAACTCTTTAAACTGGTCCTTTGGCGGTCCCTTTAATATCTGGTGAAGTTATGAAGCTGCCCTATACTGAATCAGACCATTGGTCCAGCACTGGTCCATCAAAGTCAGTATTGTCTACTCAGACTGGCAGTGGCTCTCCAGGGTCTCAGGTAGACATCACCTACTACCTGATCCTTTTGGGAGATGCTGGGAATTGAACCTGGGACTTTCTGCATGCCAAGCAGAGATGCTCTGCCACTGAGCCATGGCCACAAGTTCTTTAACTCCATTCCATGAAAAGCTTCAACTAAAGATTTGTGCATATTAAACCTCTATTAAAGAGACAGGGCATTTTTTCCCTGGCTAGCTAGCAACCTTAGAGCGGTGGACTCTGATCTGGAGGACTGGGTTTGATTCAACACTCCTCCACATGAGCTGCAGAGGCTAATCTGGTGAACAGGATTTGTTTCCCCACTAGGGCTGTCAAAAAAAAAATTCGGTACAGTTCGGATTCGGCCGAATTTGACCCTTGTGGGTTCGGTACGTGCCGAAGTCCGAACTCCCCCGCTTCGGATCCCCGGTAATTCGGGGGGATCCGGAGTTCGGGGGAAAATTCGGCCCCAGCGCGCCTTCAGAGGGATTCCCTGAAGGCGCGCGGGGGCCCTTTAAACTGATCTGAGCCTCCCACCTGGGAGGCGCAGATCAGTTTAAAGGGCAGCCCGCCCCCCTTCAGCGGGCTCCGCTGGAGAGGCTCGGGCTGCCCTTTAAACTGATCTGAGCCTCCCAGCTGGGAGGCGCAGGTCAGTTTAAAGAGCAGCCCGCCCCCCTTCAGCGGGCTCCGCTGGAGAGGCGCGGGCTGTCATTTAAACTCATCTGCGCCTCCCAGCTGGGAGGCTCAGATGAGTTTAAAGGGCAGCCCGCCCCCCTTCAGCGGGCTCCGCTGGAGAGGCTCGGGCTGCCCTTTAAACTGATCTGAGCCTCCCAGCTGGGAGGCTCAGATCAGTTTAAAGGGCAGCCCGCGCCTTTCAGCGGGCTCCCCTGAAGGGGGGCCGAATTGGCCGAATTTATTCGCGAACTCGCGAACTCGCTGAATTCGGCCCCCCCGGTTGCCCGCCAGTTTTGAGTTCGGATCCGTCCGAACAGAAAATCACCGAATCAGGGGAAATTCGGTTGATTTTCAGTTCAGACCGAACCGAATTGACAGCCCTATTCCCCACTCCTACACGCGAAGCCAGCTGGGTGACCTTGGGTTAGTCACAGCTCTGTTAGAGCTCTCAGCCCCACCTACCTCACAGGGTGTCAGTTGTGGGGAGGGGAAGGGAAGGTGATTGTAGACCGGTGTGAGTCTCCCCTAAGTGGTACAGAAAGACGGCATATAAAAACCAACTCTTCTTCTTCTTATGACTCCCTAGTAAGTTAGTGGAGGTTCCTGATATGCAGCTTTTATCTTCCTTGTAGAGACCATTCTGTTATTATTCCGTCTGTTAATATTCATAGCGATGGCTATATTGACAGCATATTTACTGTTTAACATCCCAATTTCGACTGACGTGCTGGATAGGATCTTTCTTTTAATCCATGTTAATCAAGCATTCCTGGCTCACAAGAGAAACTTGCGGGGGCAAAACTGTCAGCTGATGAGATCGGAATGACCTATTTTGGAATGAATCAAAGGGCAGAGTTCTCTCTGGATTAATATTCAGACATTTTAAAAACACTTTATTTGAAAATGGGCGATGTAACTGTTTCTTACTGCAATGAAACTGTTCCTTATTACATCTCTGTGTTTCAGTAACTGTGTCATTCCAGTTAGCTGTTTCAAATACAATTATGATAATCTCTGGATTTGCATTATGAATTTTAAAAAGTAGGTTACTTGTAAATCACTAAACTGGCCTTATTTCAAGCCTGATATAGATTTTGAAGGTTTATTGGGGAGGGTGGTATTTGTATCATGCCTTATTCTCAGTGCTTAATACATAATGTAATATTCTTAACCAGACTAAACTCTAAAAGATATGCAAAGTATCTATATCTTAAAAGTAAGTTTACACAGTCTGGCTGTGCCATAATAAGGTCTCTGAGCCGTGACTATAATGGGTTGCCATGGGTTAACATGCTGTTATGGAATGTTCACAAACATTTGGGCCCTGATCCAGAGTAATTTCCAATATGTTCAATGAGGCTTACTCCCAATTTTAGTGGCTTTGTTGGGAGTAAGTCCTGATGAATTTAATGAGGCTTAAATAGGTAAAGGTCCCCTGTGCAAAGCACCGGGTCATTCCTGACCCATGGGGTGACATCACATCCCAACGTTTACTAGGCAGACTTTGTTTGCAGGGTGGTTTGCCAGTGCCTTCCCCAAATGAGGCTTACATTTGAGCAAACATATATAAGATTGGACTGTGCATCTGTTGAAGCAGAACAATTTAGCTGAAACTCGCTCAAGTTTCAGTATTTTCTCAATGGAATTTACTCACAACTAACTTTAGCTAGAATGCAATAGGTCATGATGGGTAGTCGTGCTGGTCTGTCAATAGCAGTAGAAAAGAGCAGGAATCCAGTAGCACCTTAAAAAGGTAAAGGTAGTCCCCTGTACAAGCACCAGGTCATTCCTGACCATGGAGTGACATCACAGCCTGACATTTCCTAGGCAGACTATGTTTACAGGGTGGTTTGCCAGTGCCTTCCCCAGTTACCTACACTTTGCCCCCAGCAAACTGGGTACTGATTTTACCGACCTCAGGAGGATGGAAGGCTGAGTCAGCCTTGAGCCGGCTAACTGAAACTTCTGTCGGGATCGAACTCAGGTCGTGAGCAGAGCTTGGACTGCAGTACTGCAGCTTACCACTCTGCGTCATGGGGCAGCTTAAAGACAAACAAAATTTCGGGCAGGGTATGAGCTTTCATGAGCCACAGCTCACGTTTTCAGATAGCAGATATTCTTCAGGTATCTGAAGAAGTGAGCTATGGCTCATGAAAGCTCATACCTTGCCAGAAATTTTTTTAGTCTTTAAGGTGCTACAGGACTCTTCTTCTTTAGCTAGAATGGAATCTCTAGTCACTCAAGGTCAGAGAGGACAGCTTTGGTGTGGGACAGTTCCTTCAGGATGAACAACAACAACAAAAAACCCCTTAACACACAAGGAATCTAAGACCAAGAGGAACTGTATGGAAGAAGAAAGAGAAATGGAACATGGTGGCATTAGGCTGGGAGCTTAATGGGAAGAGGATCTTGGGCTGGGGAGCAAAGGACCAGGGTTCAGGCACCATGGAAGCTGAAGGAAGTGAGACAGAGGAAACCATGGGTGGGCAGCAGAGGAAGGACTGGTGGAAGGAGCAGATTCTGAGGAAATGAGGACCATTGGAGGCAGGAAACCGAGAACAGAAGAACCAATGAGAAGTGGGGGCAAAGACAAAAAATCATACAGGGCTTAGGGCGAGGAAAGAATCAGCTTGGGTGAACACAACTGTATTTTCCCACTTCTTTTCATTTAATGCATTGCTGGGAATATCATTTGCACCCTGCCCATTTTCTTTGGCAGATTTCCTGTTTTCAGTTGTGTTTTTGAAGGCATTTTTGTACCCTACACCACCTTAATATAGCATATGCCATTTATGTGCACAAAACAGCCATAGCAAATTTTGTTAACATGATTGGGGAAAGGGAAAATTGCAGTTTGGTCCAGAGTGCAGAGAAATCATAGAAGAAAGCTGAATTATTTCTTTCAGCAAAATCCCTAGATTGTCCAAACTTGGGAATTTTGGAAATGTAAGGACCGTAGGTGAGACAGCTTAGTGTTTAGCAACATCTCGAAGGCTTTAAGGGATGGGGATATGAGTTTCAAGGATTGATTTGATCTAACTGGGCTGCCTTTCAACAGTAAAAACAAGATGAAACAAAAGGTGCACAGAAAATCTTCCATATGTAAATGGAGTTTATTCAATGGTCATTGAGTAAAAACAAGATGAAATAAAAGGTGCGCAGAAAATCTTCATATGTGTGTGTTTGTTAAGTGCTGTCAAGTCTGTTCCGACTTATGGCGACCCTATGAATCAATGTCCTCCAAAATGTCCTATCTTTGACAGCCTTGCTCAGATTTCGCAAACTGAGGGCTGTCGCTTCCTTGATTGAGTCAATCCATCTCTTGTTGGGTCTTCCTCTTTTCCTGCTGCCCTCAACTTTTCCTAGCATGACTGTCTTTTCAAGTGACTCTTGTCTTCTCATAATGTGACCAACATACAATAGCCTCAGTTTAGTCATTTTAGCTTCTAGGGTCAGTTCAGGCTTGATTTGATCTATAACCCACTGATTTATTTTTTTGGCAGTCCAGGGTATTCGTAACACTCTCCTCCAACACCACATTTTAAAGGACTCTACTTTCTTCCTATCAGCTTTCTTCAATGTCCAGCTTTCACACCCATACATAGTAATAGGGAATACGATGGCATGAATTAATCTAGTCTTGGTGGCCAGTGACACATCCTTACACTTAAGAATCTTTTCTATCTCCTTCATGGCTGCCCTTCCCAATCTCAATCTCCTTCTGATTTCTTGGCTGCAGTCTCCCTTTTGGTTGATGATGGAACCAAGGAATAGAAAGTCTTCAACAATTTCAATTTCCTCATTGTCAACCTTAAAGTTGTGTAATTCTCCTGTAGTCATTATCTTTGTCTTCTTGATGTTCAGCTGTAGTCCTGCTTTGGCACTTTCTCTTTTAACTTTCAGCAGTAGTCGTTTCAAGTCTTCACTACTTCCTGCCAGTAATGTAGTATCATCGGCATATCTCAAATTGTTAATGTTCCTCCCTCCAATTTTCATTCCACCTTCATCTAAATCTAATCCAGCTTTCCTAATTATATGTTCTGCATATAGATTAAAGAGATAGGGAGATAAAATACATCCTTGTCTAACGCCTTCCATATGTAAACAGATTTTATTGATTGAATAAACTCGGTTTACATATGGAAGATATTCTGTGCACCTTTCGTTTTGTCTTGCTTTTACCTTTTCGGGTGCAGCTCAACTGTGCTGCCTTTCTACTGGATGTGTATTTAGTACAGAAATTTACACATCAGCTTCAGCAAAGAAAAATGTATGCATCCTATTCTCAAACTTCATGCATTCAAATACTTTTCAGAGCTCTTTCATTGCTTCTTTCCAAAGTCTGCTCTGGCCCCAATCGCCGACAATCCCTACTGTCTTTGTACAGTGTCTCCAATATCAACTGAACTTGGACACCAACATTATATCCTCCTGCCCCACCATCAAATCTGCAAACTGAAGATAATCCTACTTTGCCACCACACAGGTGCACAGTGGCACTCAGGCCGCTCCAGCGCCACTTGCTGTTTGCCAAAGAAAACTGGCCAACAGTGTTCTCATTTCATAAATCTTCACATGGCTGGCCGTGTGACGGGAACAGAGCAGAACAGTGGCACCTTGCCAGCGTCAACCAGGGTGGTCCAGAGAAGCTGGAGGAATTCATGCTGAGAACTGGCTGCTCCCAAACACATCCGCGCGCAACCAATTAGGGCCTGTGCTGCCAACGGCGCCGTATGTACAGAAGGTACCAAAGTCTGGCCAACCCCTTAAGCCAACAGACGACCCCCACCCCTGCATTACAGCCTCTGAGCCAAGGCTCCTAATATTCTCTTGCTAATGAGAGTTGGGTTTATCGCATTTTCAACCTGCAAGGATGCTCCCGGGGGGAAAAGGGCTGTGTGGTTTTTTCCTTCGATACCGTACTCCCCCTAATTATCAGGTCCGGCTTCAGAGGGCAGTGAGCTCGGGGGCTTACCAGGGTGCCCGAGACGGCTGCTCGCAAATATGTCAGCGTGTAATCAATTAGGGACCGTGCTGCCAACTGCGCCATATGTACAGGAGTCTGGCCAACCCAACGGGCTCAGCACATCAATAGTGTCATAATTCATAATTTGCGGTCACAAGCAGAGTCAGAGGATTCTACCCCAGGTCTCTCCCACGCTAGCTAGCTAGTTCACTGCTGAAGGAAGAAGAAGACGAGTTGGTTTTTATATGCCGACTCTCTCTACCACTTAAGGAAGAATCAAACTGGCTTACAATCGCCTTCCCTTCCCCTTCCCACAACAGACACCCGAGGTAGGTGGGGCTGAGAGAGCTCTAAGAGAGCTGTGACTAGCCCAAGGTCACCCAGCTGGCTTCATGGGTAAGAGTGGGGGAACCAACCCGGTTCACCAGATTAGCCTCCTCTGCTCATGTGGAGGAGCGGGGAATCAAACCCGGTTCTCCAGAACAGAGTCCGCTGATCCAAACCACCACTCTATACCACGCTGGCTCCTTTATCCTCCTTCCCTCAGCCCATAAGCACAGGACATTGGGTTTTTTTTTTTACAGGCTTTGACTGTTCGCTACAGTTGTCAACACGCCTGCAGAAAAAAATGACCTGTCCTTTAAGGAGAGGCTTAGCGTGTGGAAATTGACAGCAGCAGCTTTGTGTGGAATGGAGGTAATTAGCATCACCTTGTAAATTACATCCTGTGAGTTTGTGTGTGCATATGGCCTAGATATGTACGTAGGAAGGCAAAGTTAATTAGGAGGGCTCTTGACAATGTCGCCCAATCCTTAATTACATGTTTGTTAATTTTTATGGATTTTTCATTGTACATTTTTAAACTCTCATTGTAACCCACCTTAAGTTCCCTTTTGGAGAAAGGCACGCTAAAAATACTCGAAAGAGAACGCGTAACATGTATAAGGTCAGACCAATGGCCGAGAGGTTTCATAGTATCATTCTATGGCCTTTTACGCAGGGACGTTTCCCCGTGGTCACCCCCGCTGACTGCTTCCGGGCTTCCATTTGATTATGCCCGTCAGAGGATGCCTCGCTCTCCCCGCGCATTTTGTCCGCATTTTCCAGATTCTGACTAAAACAGCATGTGGAAAATGCGGGCAAAATGCTCTGGGAAAGCAAGGTGTCCTCTGACAGGAAGAAAAGGCATGCATAATCAAAAGGGGGTGACCGCGGGGATACGACCCTGCATAAAAGGCCTGTATCTGTATCAATTGGCCTCCCCTGTTGGACGCTACTAGAGATATATGTCCCCTGCTGTTAGTACTAGTCTTGGGAACTTTTACTCATATGAGGACGATTCCCCTTCTATGGGGAACAACAATATAAGAGGGAATTTTATTATGAGTGCGCCATCTTCGTCTAGGTTTTTAACTGTGTAATATGTATCTACATAGGTTTTATGATTGCTGTATATAATTATATTAATGTGTTCTTGTTAACCGCCCTGAGCCAGACTGATCTGGAAAGGGTGGGATAGAAATAAAATAAAGAAAGAAAGAAAGAAAACTTGCTGGACCTGTATGGATAGTGAAATGCGCAAGACCCATGGGTCAGAATCTCCTCCTGCTCAGGGGGTATGCCGAAAATGATGCCTTTCTGTAATAACCACATGGTTTGAAAAGAGGTCAAAAAAATCTGGTGAGATCTGAGAGGTTAAAAAATGGGATGAGACCTGAGCATGCTCCATAAGGGACAGAATGTTCAGAGCAGCGGAGTGAAATTAAATGGAAGAGTTGGGGAACAAATCAGTTCAAATTCCTGGTTTACTGAATCCTGGAAGGGGGGGATTTTGCAGGATGGCTTTTCCCTCCCCCCCTGCAGTTCTTTAGGGGCCCCCAGTTGTGTGGAATGATTTCACAGCCTCAAACTGAGGACTTCCTCAGTTCTTCTCCCAGACATCCTTTTAACTGGAAATGCTGGAGATTACACCCTGGGATTTATACCTGTAAAGCTGGGATTCTATCACTGAGTTGCAGCCTCGTCTTCCAGTAGAAGTAGGTACACCACCATGTAATTATTTTCCACTAGTTGTATACAGTTTCTCCATAAACTATGCACATTTATGGACATTATTTTTTTTTAATTTCAGAGAAATATATATCTGGATGTAGATTATTACTCTTAAAAAATGCCTAGTTTGCTGCAATCTTGGATTTTCTCTAAAATGCAACTCGGCAGTGCTATGAATTTTTATTATTATTACCACTAGCTCATCTTTATTTTATTCCAAGGCTTGAGTTGCTTCTTCTTACATCAGTGTAAGACACTCACATTCAAATCTCCAGTTTCTTATAGGGAAAGGATGTAAACAAAGCGCCATGCTGAATATTGATTGTTCCATACACATACCAATTAAAAAGAGTTATTGTCCTGCTGACGATCCCCTAGGGTTTGTGCAAAGAATGGAAGAAACATCAGATAAATTAAACAGGAAAAGACGTCTCGGACTCAGAACCCATTCTCTGACCGTTAGAAAGTGGGAGCGTTGCAATAAGGAGTCTTGCAAGGAGTCAGCAACATCTTTATATCTGCCCCATGAGCCAAAGCAGGTGATGGTTTTGGATTGGAAATGCATGATTAGCCACTTGGCAAAAACCCAGACTCTCTAATCCGTGCATGCTGGTGTTATCATGACATGCTGTTCCAGTCTGTGTCTGGCTGTCCAGGCTCTCTTTTTGGCACTGGCTGTTTTAACACATCACTTTATGCCAAGGGCAGGAAGAGAGGGGCTGTGCCTCAGTGGCAGAATGCTTGCTTTGCATGCAGAAGGTCCCAGGTTCCATCCCTGGCATCTCCAGTTAAAAGGATCAGGTAGGAGGTGATGTGAAAAGCCTCAATCTGAAACCTAGTCAGAGTAGACAATGTTGGTTTTGGTAGACTCATCGTTTTACTCACGTGTTATGTGCCATCAAGTCACTTCCAACTTATGGTGACCTTAGGAATTAATGGCCTCAAAAACATCCTATCACTAACAGCCTTTCTCAGGTCTTGCAAACTGAAGGCTGTGGCTTCCTTTATTGACTCAATCAATCTTGGGTCTTCCTCCTTCCTGTTGCCTTCAGCTTTCCTTAGCATTATTGTCTTTTCCGGTGAGTCATGTCTTCTGTTTATGTGACCAAAGTATGATAGCTTCAGTTCAGTCATTTTAGCTTCTAGGAAGAATTCAGGCTTGATTTTTTTTTGTCCTTTTGGTGGTCCACAGTATCCATAACACTCTCCTCCACACCCACAGTTCAAATAAATTAATTTTCTTCCTGTCCCCTTTCTTCATTTACTGTATTTTTATTGAATTGTGTAACCTTGTAATCCACATAGAGTTTTTTAAGAAAGAAAAGAAAAGAAAGAAAAGAAAAGAAAGAAAAGAAAGACCTGTTTAAATGTATGGATGTCTTACACTTACAGGATCAGGAAATTATATCTCTTTTATAGAAGGCACCATCAATAGAGAAGAAATAACTAGCACAAGTCATTAAGAAAACATTTTGCATAGTTAAGACAGAGGAACCAGATTTCTGTAGTTAGCCTAATGTTTTTCGGAAGATGCTTCCTGTCTTTCCCCCCATATTCTAATCATTTATGGTATCAATTGTATATAGACTTAAAAAAAGGTCTTCATTTGTTATTTTCTCTTGTTGCTTACACAGGAATTGGTGCGCTTACGTCCACACAAGGCTGCAGCCCACCATAGTGGTTGACAACGTGGAAAACTATGCATCGGGCAGAACCAAACCTTGTAGCTGGATTAGTGGACCCTGCGGATCAAGGTATATAACATGGTTTACAGCCCACGCGTGCTCTTGAACTGTGACCAGTTAAATTAAGGAAGAAGAGACTTGTGGGAATCTGCTGTAATTTTCCTACCATCTCTCATCATGGAAGTGCGCTATATGGTGAAAAGTGCTCCGGGATTGAAGTTAGGGCGTGGTGTTTGGTGTGCAGCTCAACTGTGGCTGACACCTTGCCTTCTTGCAGAGGGTAGTTAATTGCCCTTTCTCTAAGGAAGCAGAACCCAGAAACTCCCATGTGGCTTATATCGGGCTGCCAACCTCCAGGTTTGGCCTGGAGATCTCCCAGAATTACAGTTGCTCTCCAGGCGACATAGATCAGTTGTCCAGGAAAAAATGGCCGCTTCGGAGGGTGGCCTTTATTGCATCATACCCTGCTGAGGTCCCGCCCCTTGCCAAACCATGCCCTTCCCAGGCTCCATCCCCAAATCTCCAGGTATTTCCCAAGTGATGAGATTCTGACAAGATTGGGCTAGCCTGGGCCATCCAGGTTAAGGCACTAGAAATATACCTCTGTAATTTTGTTTCAGTTTGAGCCAATCAGAGTTACTATATCATGACCTCAGGAATATTGGCTAATGGCGGGAATAGAAATGGTCCCAATTCACAATAGTGTAATAACTTTCCAACAAATGCCAAAAGTCACATCATCCTGAGAACACAGCGAAATAGTAGGGCTGTGGCTCAGTGGTAGAGCATCTGCTTGGCATGCAGAAGGCCCCAGGTTCAATCCCCGGCATCTCCAGTTAAAGGGACTAGGCAAGTAGGTGATGTGAAAGACCTCTGCCTGAGACCCTGGAGAGCCTCAGTCGGTCTGAATAGACAATACTGACTTTGATGGACCAAGGGTCTGATTCAGTAGAAGGCAGCTTCAGGCGTGTTCACATTACAACAAATCAGCTCCTAGAAAAAATGGGACCATTGTGACAAAAAACAGGAGAATGCCGAATTCATGAAGACCCAGTCTGCAACCACTGTTATAACTCCATATACAAATGATGGTGATTGTCGACATTTGTGTAGCGTGGCACTGCTTCTGAGTCCTGGACCCTTATGATTTCAGAGGCAGGGCAGGATCTGTTAGGATTTTTCTGCTCAGAGTTTTACCATCTGGTTCTTCATTCTTGCACTGAAAACTTGGGCCCAGTGGAGATGGCTAGTTGAGCATGGGATGCCAAGTTTAGAAATAGTCTTTGCGCGCAGAACACAGTGGCCAGCTCTCAAATTCTATGGCAGAGAAGGAAAAATTTCCCCCAGTTCTTTCCCTACCTGTTCATTCAGCTTCCTGTTTCCCACTAGGTGGCAGGTTTGCACGCAGATAAAACATG
The DNA here is from genome assembly GCF_029931775.1 of Euleptes europaea. Taxonomy (NCBI): domain Eukaryota; kingdom Metazoa; phylum Chordata; class Lepidosauria; order Squamata; family Sphaerodactylidae; genus Euleptes; species Euleptes europaea. Next base: position 16,587,337 of record NC_079320.1, read on the forward strand.
ATTGAAAGTCCAGGAGCAATTTAAAATCTAGTCCATCTCCTCTTATAAACCTCAAAACCTTTTCAATCTTCAACTCTCCTCTTTGGTCTGTGATATTCTTCAACCAAGATTAATAGAAAATTTGATTCCAGAGCCGTTCTGTGTTTGAACACGTCTGTTTCTCCGAACATTTTCTCCTTGGAGTTTATTAGTTTGAATGCCGATTTTAACTTATGGAGCTGGGGACGACAGATTTACAATCCATGGCAATCTAAGCGGCTTATTTATTCTTACAGGGCTGGATCTATATGTTAAAGGACTTTAAATGCTAATGAAGGAGGGAAATCCCACTGAAATACTGAGCTGGTAAAAGACTTATCTAAAAATGACATTTTTTTCCTTAGCGGCAAATGCAGTTGCTAAAGATGTGTATTAGCATAAAATATGTGTCACACACGATGCTAAATATATTATTTCCTACAACTGTCAGGACTTTCTATAACATGTGGTATAGTGGTTGAATGCCAGTGTAGTATAGGATTACCAACCTCCAGGTGGGGCCTAGAAATCTCCCAGTATTACAGTTGATTTCCAGACCACGGAGACCAGCTCCCCTTGAGAAAATGGCTGCTTTGGAGGGTGGACATTATGGCATTATATCCCACTGAGGTACCTTTCCTCCCCAAACCCCGCCCTCCACAGACTCCACCCCCAAATCTCCAGGAATTTCCCAACCCAGAGTTGGCAACCTTAGCAGTAGCAACATGCTTTCAAATTTCCATAGAGTTTTGGAGGCGATTGCTAGAGCTGAGGGTCAGTGGGGCCGCCTGGTGGATTGGGCTTTTGACCATCCCCACCGGGCAGTTGGCAAGCCTATTTTGAAGGCAAGAGATGTTCAAAGGCGGTTTGCCACTGCCTGCTTCTGCAGAGCAGCCCTGGACTTCCTTGGAGGTCTTCCATCCAAGTTCTGACCCTGCTTAGCTTCTGAGATCTGACGAGATCAGGCTAGCCTGGGCCATCCAGGTCAGGGCCACCACTTTAGCCTTGATATTTTAACCAGGGATGCCAGTGACTGAATCTGGAGCCTCCTACGTGCCAAGCAAATGCTCTACCTGGGCACCACCCTTTTTAAAAAATTTATGTCAAAAGAGGAACACCATTAGCTGGGCTTGGGGCGGAAAGAAGCTTGCCTCCCAGACCATCTAGGGAGTTAAGATGGTGAAAGGGTGGGGTTCTACTCCCCTCAGCTACATGATGTCAAAAGTCGCCCTTTTTAGATGGGAACGTGACATGGAACAAAGACGGCTTCCGCTGTCACATCTAATTTGGTCCTTCACTGTAATGATGCTCAGCGATGACTCATCTACATGTTGGAGAAGCTGATACACCATAACTGCACTCACTCTTCACCTGCGCTTTTGTGGCTTTTCTGAGGTCCGCACTTCAAAAAGGATGTGGACAGAATGGAGCGGGTGCAGAGGAGAGCGATGAGGATGATCAGGGGCCTGGAGACCGAGCCCTGCGAGGAAAGGCTGAGGGAGCTGGGAATGTTCAGTCTGGAGAAGAGGAGGTTGAAGGGGGGGGCATGATTGCTCTCTTTAAGTATTTGCAGGGCTGCCACTCAGAGGAGGACAGGGAGCTGTTCCTGTTAGCAGCAGAGGATAGGACTCGCAATAATGGGTTTAAATTGCGGGAGGAAAGGTATTGCTGGATATTAGTAGGGGAAATTTTTTTTTTTTACAGTAAGAGTTGTTTGACAGTGGAATCAGCTGCCTAGGGAGGTGGTGAGCTCCCCCTCATTGGCAGTCTTTAAGCAGAGGCTGGACAATCACTTGTCAGGGATGCTCTAGGCTGATCCTGCATTGAGCAGGGGGTTGGACTAGATGGCCTGTATGGCCCCTTCCAACTCTATGATTCTATTATTCTTTCTATGATTCTATGATAAGGAATAAGCCCTGAGTACAAGCAAAACCCTAGAAAGGAGGTCAGTTGTGCTGCTAATGATATGCAGCTCTGGAATCTGGAGTCGGCTTGTGGGGTTTCATTTGAGCAGGCGCGCCGAGTGGACATGAATATTTTGGAACCCAATTTCCTCTTCTTAATGACACACATTTGCCCAGCTACTTATTCACAGTCATGTCAACGCAGAAAGCATAATTGTAGCTACTTAAAAATGAATACTTACCCAGTTTGCTGTCACCCAAGGACACTCCTGCGCATGCATTTTTTCCATGTAGAGAGAAAAAAAATCACAATGCAAATAGTAAAAAAATCTTGTGCAAGGATACCAAGCAAGATGACTTTGTGTGTAATTTGTTTTGGTTAATTCAAGATATCATTTTCTCCCTCTAGTGTCTAATGAGATTTTTTTTCCAAGAAAAAATGAGCATAACCCTTTCCTGTGGTGCTTGTCACTGTCTACTCATTTCTCCTGCAAGCGTCTGCATTCTTCCCCACTGCACATCATAATTAGGGTTGCCAACCTCCAGGTACTAGCTGGAGATCTCCTGCTATTACAACTGATCTCCAGCCGATAGAGATCAGTTCACCTGGAGAAAATGGCTGCTTTGGCAATTGGACTCTATGGCATTGAAGTCCTTCCCCTCCCCAAACTGCACCCTCCTTAGGCTCCACCCCAAAAATCTACCACCGGTGGCATCATGCCTGTTTATTGCAAGCCTCCAAAACTACCCACAGTTATGAAAGACAGTGTCAACAAATGACTTGCGTGACATCGTGGCCAGAGTTTCAGATTAGGATCTGGGAGACCCAGGTTTGAATCCCCACTCTGCCATGGATGACCTTGCGGCAACCACTCCCTCTCAGCCTCTCATATCTCACAGGGGTGTTGTTAGGGTTGCCAACCTTCAAATGGTGGCTGGAGATCTCCTGCTATTACAACTGATCTCCAACCAATAGAGATCAGTACCCCTGGAGAAAATGGCTGCTTTGGCAACTGGACTCTATGGCATTGAAGTCCCACCCCTCTCCAAGCCCCGCCCTCCTCAGCCTCTGCCCCCAAAGTCTCCAGGTATTTCCCAACCCGGAGCTGGCAACCCAAGGTGTTATAAGGATAAAATGAAGGTGGGGAAAACATTGTAAGCCACTTTGGATCCCCGACCCGAAAGAAAATCAGGTTATAAACCACTAAACAAATGAATTAAATTTGACCAAGGTACGATTGCTTCCCTCCTTCCTGATATTAATTTCAGCCGTGCTCCTGAAGTCTTTATTTTCCCTTGCTTTGACATAAGGCTGTTCTGTACAAAGCATCGGCTTGTGGTCTTGTACGAGACGAAATCAATAGGACTTCAAAACTAATCCCTCTGTGGCCTATTACTGATGTATCATCCTATATCCCGTCCATTCATCTGAGACAGACCCCCACTAACATTTTGCCTTTCCCAAATCACCTTGCAGCTCTCACTCAAGGACTCACCAAGCTTACCGGATCAAACACATGATTGTGACTTCGCTGGAGTGGAAGTGCTGCCCTGGATACGGCGGGCCAACGTGCCAACCCAAAGGTATGTGAAACCCGAGAAACATTAACCCTTATTGATGAACAATCTGATGGGGGAGCGGGGCTGCAAGGAAAATATTCATCTAGTTCAGGTCTGTGGAGATGAAGCCAGGAAAACAATTAGTCACGTGGCCCCAGGGAAGTAGAGATGAATACTCTGCAATTAGTAGGGTTGCCAGGTCCCTCTTTGCCACCGGTGGGAGGTTTTGGGGCCGCGCCTGAGGAGGGAGGGGGTTTGGGGAGGGGAGGGACTTCAATGACATAGAGTCCAACTGCCATACCGGCCATTTTCTCCAGGGGAACTGATCTCTATCAGCTGGAGATAGGGTTGCCAACCTCCAGGTAGTTAAGACAATAGTCAGCACGAAGGCTCAAGAATCATTTACAGACTTAAATAATCGTTTATCTGTTTAATATACAATCTAAATGAAAAATACAAACGCATACCCAACCGGAAAAAAAGCAATAAAAAGTCTAGGCATTACTTTCATGCCTCTTTCCAAAATAACCTATGCTATTCTATCTAAACTAACTATCTATACAGATTACTTAATTTGTCAAAACGGAGCCAGTAAGTGTTACAAGAGAGCTGGAGGTTTGTAACCTCCAGGTAGTAGCTGGAGATCTCCTAATCTGTCCGCCCCACCCGCCTCCCAGCCAGCCGTCGGGGCGGGGAACGCCGGCTTGCGCCGTCCGGACGCGCACGCGCCCAGTTGGCTCTATGCGCTCTGCCCAGCAGTGCGACGGCGCAAGCCGGCATTCCCCACCCCAATGGCCAGCTGAGAGGCGGGCGGGGCACACAGAGCCGGCTGGGCGCGTGCGTGTCGGGACGGCGCAAGCCGGTGTTTCCCACCCCGCCTCCCAGCTGGCCGTCGGGGCAGGGAACGCCAGCTTGCGCCATCCTGACGCGCACGCGCCCAGCCGGCATTCGTTCTATAAGACGCATGGACATTTCCCCTCACTTTTGAGGAGGAAAAAAGTGCGTGTTATGGAGCGAAAAATACGGTAGTTCCTTACAAAGAGTACCAGTGAACATCCTAGGGGGATTTGGGGTTGAACCCTGACTACTCCTGATATATCAGGCTCCAGCAGGGGACCCAATTTGTTTGGAACCCAACTGTTCGGCTTTTCTAGTGTGCTGGGTAATGTGACCCTTCTGGTGAAAACCTGCCCAGTTCAAGGAATCGTTTAGTAAAGTAATTACTCGGGGGATATTAAATCACGGCCTCCTGAACGCGTCTTCTTTAAAAATTAATTCACCTATAACAGATTGACCCTTCTGACTTTTTAAGGTGCATCTTCTCTGAATATATTCCAGCCAGAGGGCATACTTTTCAACACGCCGCCCCGCTCCTGTTGAAGTCAAAGGCAATTTATGACTTCGCTTTCATTTGGAGTCAGATTGAGGCAGATGGCATAATGCCACCCAGGCTTCTCGTACCAACCTTGTGTAAAACATTGCCTCTTTGAGGCGTGGAGACCTGTATTTTACGATGGCCCCAGTGATCAAACATATGGAAAACACGCTATAGTTTAGCGTTGCGTATGACTGTGATGGCTTGCTCGTGGCCTTGAAAAATAAGATATGGCATCTACATGCATATTTTAAATGGATGAATATTACAAGAAATGCCATTAGCTGTGGTAGGGAACTCAATCACCAGCAGTAGGGAAGAGGCTGTGATTAAAAATTTATGTGCAGAAATGTAGAAAAGTCACTGCTGCTTTTATCCAAGGGGAGGGAAAGCTTAATACTGGCAGCACTGGAATCCCTGCGGAAAAGAGCCTTTCTTATACATGAGTGAGAGGTGGTGGGGTATTTTGGACTAACTTGAATAGAGTTCTGTTCATCAACCACACCTTTGCCTCTCTCAACTTAGCCAAAGTGAATCTAACAGGTTTTAGGATTTGTGTTTGGGGGTTAGCAATAGAAATACTAAAAGATGCAAAAGTGAAATGTATATGAAGGAGGTGAGTAACTACCACAGAATGAAGAATACACAAGCATCTGTGAAGTGAGGGGGAAATACTGGCTGATCGATAAATTCGACTTGGAGCAACAATCTAGAGACTGTTTTCTTGAAAAGCCAGTAGTAGGGAAGTTTATTTATTTATTTGAAGCACTGATATCCTGCCTTATCTCTGCAGACTCAAGGAGGCTAACAAACTTGCAAAGGAAACAAACATAACAGTCCTATTAACAAGATTTAAAATGCACAGAAGTAAAAAAAAAAAAGCATTGGATTTAAAATGATCAGAATTAAAAATTACAGCCAAATCTGCCAAACTGGTCTACCCTCCTCCAGAATTCTGTGTAATAAAACTCTTTTACCGTCTTCTTTAATATAGTGAGTGAAGGCAACCTCTGCACCCACTCTGGTAAGCAATTACAAAGGACTGGTCCTAGTATCTTAAAAGCCCATGACCTAGCTGTTTATTTATTTATTTAATTCATTTACACCCTGCTTTTCTCCCCAATGGGAACCCAAAGCAGCTTACATATTTCTGCTGCATGGACAGGCCTAAGAGAGGCTGTCTGAAGAATGCAGCTGGAGCATAGGAGCATATCAGGAGATGTATGTTGATAAGGAGGGGCTGTGACTCAGTGGCAGAGCATCTGCTTGGCATGCAGAAGGTTCAATCCCCGGCATCTCCAGGTAAAGGGACTAGGGAAGTAGGTGATGAGAAAAGACCTCTGCCTGAGACCCGGGAGAGACACTGCCGGCCTGAGTAGACAGTACTGACTACAACGAATAATGAAGCTCAAGACAATGTATTCTTCTGGATTGAATAGAGATCTGAGATGCCTGTCTCATTGTGTGTGTGTGTGAAATGCCGTCAAGTCGCAGCCGACTTATGGCAACCCCTTTTGGGGTTTTCATGGCAAGAGACTAACAGAGGTGGTTTGCCAGTGCCTTCCTCCGCACAGCAACCCTGGTATTCCTTGGTGGTCTCCCATCCAAATACTAACCAGGACTGACCCTGCTTAGCTTCTGAGATCTGACAAGATCAGGCTAGCCTGGGCCATCCAGGTCAGGGCGCCTGTCTCATTACCAATGCTAATTCCCCCCTACTATCCCTGATCATATGACACCTTATCCAGTCATACCTTTTTACAAGGCTGACACCTGCAAATGCCATTTACTGGCTTTTGACCTTTACATTGCCATTGTGGGTCTAATTCACTCTTCTCTACTTAAGGATAGATGGATTCACATTCTATCTGTATCTGAATAAGTGAGCTGTACGTCACCAAAGCTCATACCCTGCCAAAATTTTTGTTAGTCTTTAAGGTGCTACTGGACTTTTGCTCTTTTCTACAGCTTGTTTTTAGATCAGGAACATTTCTAAGTTGTGTGTTTTATCTTTAAATTCATGGCTGGTGTCCACAGAAGTCTTCAGAAGTGGTAGCATATCATGCACTTACCTAAACAATTCTACCAATGCAAGATTCCTCTTGGCTCAGGGTGGATTTTTCTGTGTGATCCTGGGGAAAAAATCCCCCTTTACCAGCTCTGACTCTGGCATAGAGCTTCAAAGGGCTAAAGAGACATTTAAGGAAATAATTTATTAAAGGAAGGTGTTCATTATGAGCAGGTCAAAGCTTCTGAATTTTTAAGTAAGAACTCTTCTTCAACTTATACATTCCCAGTGGCTAACAATTAATAAACTAAAATAGGCATGACTCCAGGGTTGGAGAAGTTATGTAGGAGGAAATCACTGACTTCTCGTCTATTTATTTGAAGCCCCACCTGGAAATGTGGCAGATGCATTTCCAAAGGAAGACTGGCTACAGTGCTGCCCTAAAACCAGGTATCTGTCAGAGCCAGTCCAGGCTAGTGAGTGGCCCCACTCAAACCAAGACCTGTGGTGATGTCTCAGGGGCAGACCCTGAAGCCATTCCAGTTTCGGAATCCCTGACAAAGTTCCTGAAGATGTGGAGAGTATCTTATTTTTCTTCTAACTTGAATGAACTTTATAATATTCCCTTCGGGTGGAAATCTCTATGTGCAGGAGTGTGAGCTAACTAAAGGTAAGAATGATTGATGAGAAAGGAGTCTTGAGGTAAGGTGATGCTCATACAATGTAGGCAACCAGATCTGTTGGCGTCTGCTTCCATTTGTATGGTAACGACCTTTTTTGGGATGCCAGGAAATTGTTATTTATGTTATGACTGTATTAATAATGGATGTTATACGGTTCGGGCTGTATTTTTATAGTTCAGAAACAGTACGGCGATGTTTCTTTCCGAGCATGTTGCTCACAAAATGCCAGGTCTCACAGTAATAGCAATGATGTTAAAAATAGCAGGACAGACTTATCAAGTTCAATGTAATGTGTGTTTGTGCATATACGGGTACAGGAGTAGATAGATTTATATTATATTTAGGGCTTGAACCTTAAATTTGATAATCAGCGACAACTTTAACTGGTAAATTTGTGGGACTTGTGAGTTTAAGACACTGTTACTGAAATGAAATACTATTCAAGATGGTAGTTCCTTCTTGCACAGGGGACTTTACCTTTACCTACAATGTTTTGACACAGTAGGCCTGAGAGTTTGCTTTTGGGTTCTTTTGTAAATCTGCAAACATACTTTTTTTCCCCACGGTTTGAGCAAACCTACAGCTTCAGCCTTGAGAAAGATAATTTATGAACCAATGGCTTTATGTCCGGAATAAATCCCAGAAGTAATGGAACAAAGTTTGCAATAGTAATTCTTTGGAATGCTAAGAGGTGTCTAACATCACACCTTTAGAGATAATGAATTAGATGGTTTAAGAAAGCAATGTGAGGCTGATGTAATTGTGTCAGTATAAAATAACCATACCCTTAATCCCTCACCATCTCAAATCTGGGTTGCCGTGAGACAATCTTACATTTTCTGAAAAGGCATGGTAAGAACTTTAGAAATTGAATTTTATCTTTAAATGCAGGATAGGTAGGAGAAGGGATGACTGTATGATTTTATTTATAATCTCATTTACATATGCTAGTGTTTTCTATATAATTGTGATTCTGGTTTATTTAATCTGTTCAAGAGTAACCGGGGAAACCAGCGGGAGGGCTGTTGGGGGCAGCATCCTAGGAGAGACAGAAAAAAAAAACCCTCATCTACACACAGGGAGTTCTTACCACAGAGCTCCTGGTGATTTCTAGAGCTACCCAGAAGTAAAAAGGATAGCTCTAGGAATCACCAGAAACTTGATGGTAAAACTGCAAGTTTCTAGTGATTCCTAGAGCTACCCTTTTCACTTCTGGGTAGCTCAAGGTATTGCCAAGCACTCCATGGTAAGAACTTCATGTTAGTAGATGGGGGCCTATTTTTTTTTCTCCCACTGCTGCTAGAATAAGTGGCAGGCAATGGTACCTGAGAGCAGGGGGTCCCCTGCCCCCACCGGGGACTTGGCAGTCCCAGTAACTACAGTGATTTTTAAAATAAAGTTCATAAAAGACAACATTGAGTGATAGTGGGCTGGAATGCAAGGTTTTCACCAAGTCTTGAAATAAATAAACTTCTGACTTCTTTCTAGTTAAAATACTGGTACCTGTGCTGAATGGTCATTGGAGAGAGTAATCCTTCTTCACACAGCCTTGTGGTTTAGCAGTTAATGTGTTGTTTTAAAACCATCAAAGAGACTTTCCGTTTCCATGAGCCTGTTTTAAGTAATGGAGTTACATCTACGGGTGGGAGTAACACAATAACACCACCACATTTAGCAACATGACACTCCAAAAATATATCACACTCTCTCCCTGGAAATATCTTAGAATTGGGGGTGGCAATTCAGTGGTACCCAATGGCTCATAAATCCAACTTTCTGAGTTGTTTATATGCCCAGTGTGACACCACATTCTTCTAAACGCAGGTTATTTTCCTTCTTCTTGTATTGTTCTTTGAAACATCTCTAAAACTGGCCATAAAATTACAGACAAGCGATTGCTTTGATCCGCATCTGCAATTTTGCCTTTGAGAACTATTGTTAGGAGTAGGGTTGCCAGGTCCCTCTTTGCCATCGGTGGGAGGTTTTTGGGGCAGAGCCTGAGGAGGGTGGGGATCTCCAGCTAGTACCTGGAGGTTGGCAACCCTAGTTCCCATTCCCTCCACAATGTTGTTAAAGGGGGATGTGGGAGAGCCAGTGTGGTATGGAGAGCTGGCATGGTGTAGTGGTTAAGAGTGGTGGTTTGGAGTGGTGGACTCTGATCTGAAGAACCAGGTTTGATTCCCCACTCCTCCACATGAGCGGCGGAGGCTAATCTGGTGAACTGGATTTGTTTCCCCACTCCTACACACAAAGCCAGCTGGGTGACCTTGGGCCAGTCACAGCTCTCTTAGGGCTCTCTCAGCCCCACCTACCTCACAGGGTGTCTGTTGTGGGGAGGGGGAGGGAAGGCGATTGTAAGCCGGTTTGAGTCTCCCTTAAGTGGTAGAGAAAGTCGGCATATAAAAACTCTTTTTCTTCTTCTTAATGAAGGGCATCAGGAGGTGATGGGAGGGACTGTGGTTCAGTGATAGAGCATCTGCTTGGCATGCAGGAGGTCGCAGGTTCAATCCCTGGCAACTCCAGTTAAAGGGACTAGGCAGGTAGGTGATGTGAAAGATACCTGCTGAGGCCCTGGAGAGCCGCTGCTGGTCTGAGTGGACAATACTGACTTTGATGGACCGAGGGTCTGATTCAGTATAAGGCAGCTTCATGTGTTCATGTGATGACATAGATGCTGCAGTCATGGCTGCAGTACCATGTACGCATGTAGCTACTGAATGGAGAGCGGCACTTGGATCTGGCAAGTAACGCCATTGCCTGCACCCATCTGAACATCTCTGAAACCAAACATATTGGGTAATTTCAGAGAAGCAAAAGAGAAGGCTCCATCTGAGCACCTATGCATGGTTCTGCTCTCTATTCAGTAGCTGTGTCTCTACATGGTGGGGTAGCTGCAGCCCCATAGCTAGGGTTGCCAACCTCCAGGTGGTGGCACGAGATCTCCTTCTATTACAACTGATCTCCAGCCGACAGAGATCAGTTCCCCCTGAGAAAATGGCTGCTTTGGCAATTGGAGTCAATGGCATTAAAGTCCTTCCCCTCCCCAAACCCCACCCTCCTCAGGCTCTGCCCCAAAAACCTCCCACCGGTGGCAAAGAGGGACCTGGCAACCCTAGCCATAGCCTCCATTGCTGCCTCCTGATGCCCTCTGGTAAGGGCACCACAATCCCCTCCCCCTTGCAGTTTAGTGGTAGGAGCAGGAATCCTCCTTGTCTCCAAAATACCAGCAGTTGATGGTATAGTTCTCCATGAATCATTATTCACTATAGCACCCAATTGTATTTCTCCATGGCAGACTCTGGGCAGTGCACAAAATGGCTCAAGGGGCCAAAATGAGTCTGAGAAGGAAACTCAAGAGGGTCGAAGCTGAACGGATTATGAAATTTGCAGCATGCCTCAAAATGAACCAGATAGTTGGTTTAATGGAAAAGGGGCAGCACGCGATAGATTGTCTGGAGGGTGCGGGGAGAACACCATCATAATGGCAGTGAATAAATTTGGGAACAAAAGAACGGTGAAAATCCATGGGGGATTTTCTTTATCGCAGGGAGAGTAACTGATTCCCCCATCACAGATTATAACGTCACATCACTGCTTGATAAATCCTTTATAATTAATTGGGAAGAATGCTTGCTTTCAACTTGTGTTGACAGCTATGGCCGTATAAAGATAACACGGCCGCTGGAACAGTGAGTGGCGCTTTCCTCTTACACTGTAGCCCTGCCTGCCACTCTGATAGGTTTGAAGGACAGCTAGGGCTCCCCCAGCCCCTATGGCGCACCTAATTGTTGCTTCCTAGAGTTATGGCATGTAGAACGTATTTGTATTATCTTCAAATGCCACTGTTCGTTCATCACAACTACTAATGGGCATGCATTTTGGATAGACCCATCAATCAGACACAAGTGAATACATGTCCTGACTGCTAACCCTGAGAGCTAGTGTGGCAGAGATAGAATCATAGAATCAAGAAAAAGAAGAGTTGGTTTTTATATGCCAACTTTCTCTACCACTTAAGGGAGACTCAACCGGCTTACAATCACCTTCCCTTCCCCTCCCCACAACAGACACCCTGTGAGGTGGGGATGAGAGAGCTCTAACAGAGCTGTGACTAGCCCAAGGTCACCCAGCTGGCTTCATGTGTAGGAGTGGGGAAACAAATCCAGTTCACCAGATTAGCCTCTGCTGCTCATGTGCAACCCTGCATCACCCTGGGGGTGGTGCCTGGAGAATTTGGGGAGGGAGATTAATCGGGATGTGATTTGGGCTGCCAGCTCTGGGTTGGGAAATAGCTGGAGATTTTTGGGGTGGGTCCTGAGGAGGGTAGGGTTTGGGAAGGGGAGGGACTTCAATGCCATAGAGTCCAATGGCCAAAGTGGCCATTTTCTCCAGGGGAACTGATCTCTATTGGGTGGTAATAGCAGGAGATGTAATAGCAGGAGATCTCCAACTAGTACCTGGAAGTTGGCAACCCTAAATGCATCACTCTATCTCATTGGCTCCCATGCAGACTGTGAAGGCAGCCTTAGAGCCTTTTAAATTTAATTTTCATGCTGTATTATTTCTGCCTCCTCCTGGACCACAGAAGCATTAACTCACTGTACACTGCCTTCCCCACTGATTGATGCCAGTCATTTACAAATTGGGTTACCCTCCTGACCAAGTTGCTTTGCGAAATTGTTACTACTATTAGCCTAGTACCTGGAGGCTGGGCAACCCTAGATGTGATTCTATAAAGTTTGGCCTCTGAAGCTGCCATTTCCTCCAGGGGAACTGATCTCTGTAGTCTGGAGATCTGTGATAACTCTTGGGAGGACTCCAGATCCCATCTGGAGGGAGGCAACCCTACCTCCTGCGGCAGTTCCATAGCTCTGGAGTTTTCATTGAAAAATAGGGATGCCTCTCACCCACATCCAGTACAAAGGCTCCTGCCAATCCTCTTTGGGTCTCCTGCCACTGCTTGAATGAGCAGTGGGAGAAAGTGGGGAGGGAAAATGGCATCGAGCAACACGCAACATCACTTCTGGCAAAAGAAGAAGAAGTGATGTTGTAGTGACACTCTAGGAACTTGGCAGTTTGGAGCGTAAGCTGAGGGTCTTCTTCTAATAGGAGCTTCTTTACCAAAAGCTCAACTGACTCTTCAGGGAATTTACCAAGTAGGGGGGAAATAAGCTTTGATCTAACTTCGTGGTAGAATGGGCAACATATCAGTGCATGTTCGATGGTTTCAATGTCCCCCGTTCCACACGGACATAACCTCTCTGATCTAGGGATCTTCTTATACTTTCCTTCTAAAACAGCTGATGGTAGGGCCTGGCATCTGGCGAGGGTAAAGGCCTTCCTATAATTAATAGACTCAAGATGATAAAAAAAATGGAGCAGGATTGGGCTAAACAAGCATATTTCTGACCGCCCGTCGAGCCACCTTGCCCCGTTTTACTCCAGCCCATTCGCAATCACGCTGGGGGGGGGGGAGAGTTTGCCCATCACCAATAATATCACAGTCAGCACTCTAGATAAGAATGGAGAATAATTAAATCTATATTGAGAGGTTACCCGAGGGGCATGCAAGAGAACCGTGTCATTTTTAATAACAAAGGAACAAAATTACACTCCAGATACTTGAGAGCTCTCTGAACTGATCTCCTAAGACAGGCACTTCCCACTAAGTACGAACAGTTGGAAATCTATAGGAAATTGCCACCATTTGCAGTGTGTTTTCTGTGGTACCAAAATGGGTTTCTATTTATTTGTGCGCGGGGTGTTATTGCGGGGTTACGCAGCACTTCTCCATATACAAAGGGTGCGGTGACACTGAGCTGCACTTAGCATTTCGATAATGCCTTTGAGCATTCAAAGTGCTTTGTATGAAATATCTCAGTAATTCTTAGAACAAGCCAGTAAGGCAGGACAGTTAGTCTAAGCCCCACAGGCCCAGCCTGCCAAGTATTTATTTATTTGTTTGTTTAATCACATTTATAATCCGCCCTCCCCAGCCTAGACCGGGCTCAGGGTGACTCACATAAAATAGATTTTAAAGTAAAAACATGTTAAAACAATTAAAACAATGGTTTAGAGAGCCAGCGTGGTGTAGTGGTTAAGAGCGGCGGTTTGGAGTGGTTGAGTCTGATCTGGAGAACCGGGTTTGATTCCCCACTCTTCCACATGAGCGGCGGAGGCTAATCTGGTGAACTGCATTTGTTTCCCCACTCCTACACATGAAGCCAGCTGGGTGACCTTGGGCTAGTCACAGCTCTCTTAGAGCTCTCTCAGCCCCACCTATCTCACAGGGTGTCTGTTGTGGGGAGGGGAAGGGAAGGTGATTGTAAGCCGGTTTGCGTCTCCCTTAAGTGGAGAAAGTTGGCATATAAAAACCAACTCTTCTTCTTCTTTAAAAAAAGCAGCTTTACAGTTTTACACAGTAACTAGGGTCGCCAGATCCCTCTTCGCTACTGTTTTTTTGGGTGGAGCCTGAGGAGGGTGGGGTTTGGGGAGGGAGGGACTTCAATGCCATAGAGTCCAATTGCCAAAGTGGACATTTTCTCCAGGGAAACTGATTTCTAGCGGCTGGAGAACAGTTGCAATAGTGGGAGATCTCCCACCAACCTCTAGGTGTGGCCTGGAGATCTCCCGGAATTACAACTGATCTCCAAATGACAGGGATAATTTCCCCTGGAGAAAATGGCTGCTTTGGAGGGTGGACTGTCTTGCATTATGCCCCAATGAAATCCCCCCTCCCCAAATCCTGCCCTTTCCAAATCTCCTCCTGCCAAATCTCCAGGAATTTCCCAACATGAGTTGGCAACTCTACTGAAAAGTTCTTGTTAGCCTGCCTGTTGTCTTTCTGTAAATTAAGCTGAAGCTCATGTTTTGTGGGTGCCAGGTGTTTTCCTCTTAGGCTGTGGCAAAAACAGGACTTTTATTGCATTCTTGGCTGGTGGGTTTTGTGGATACAGGCCTGGTATACCTAATGATTCAAATTGGCTGCATTAAAAGATGATTAAAGCAGCTTACAGTGAGGAAGGAGGGAAGGGGGGGGGGAGAAAACGCAGCATGGCTCTCAGCTATGACCTTAAACTGAATTTAAATGAAAAACCTTTCTTTAGATACAAAGGGATTAAGGAAAAGAGTTCAACTCTCTATTCCCTCCCACCCCTTATCTTGGTTTCCGCAGAACCACTGGGCACGCTGTTGTTTGCAGATAAATGCCTCGGGGGTCACAGGGTTGCCAGGAAGAAAGGAAAGAAGGAGCGGAGATTTGTCGTGCAGTTGACATGGCTTCTAACCCCTAAGGCTATTTTGTATAGAAAAGGTAGTCTAATATTGGGATCCAGTTCTACAATCTGGTCAGTCTTTATAACCTGATGGATCAAACAAGATTGAAGAGAATATAAAGGCTGGAGGCTGTAGCTTCTAGGGTGGATGCAGTAGATACTTTGCCACACCTTAATTTGCCACACCTAAGATTATTCCCCCGCCCAAATTGCAGTTTCTAAGAATGTATAGACTCTAAAATGTGTGTGGGTGTTCAGTGCCATCAAGTTGCTTCCAACTCATGGCGACCCTATGAATTAATGTCCTCCAAAATGTCCTATTTTTAACAGCCTTGCTCAAGTCTCGCAAATTGAGGGAACTAGCTTGTTCTCTGTTGCTCCAGAGACTAGACACGGAGTAATGGATTTAAACTAAGAGAAAAACGATTCCACCTAAACATTAGGAAGAACTTTCTGACGGTGAGGGCGGTTCGACGGTGGAATGCGCTGCCTGGGGGTGGGGATGGAGTCCCTGTCTTTGGAGGTCTTTAAGCAGAGGCTAGATGGCCATCTGTTGGGAGTGCTTTGATTGTGGGATCCTGCATGGCAGGAGATTGGACTGGATGGCCCTTGTGGTCTCTTCCAACCTTGTGTGATTTTGTGATTTGTGAGGGCCGTGGCTTCCTTTCGAGTGTCAATCCATCTCTTGTTGGGTCTTCCTCTTTTCCTTCTGCCTTCAACTTTTCCTAGCATGATCGTCTTTTCCAGTGACTCTTGTCTTCTCATAATGTGACCACAGCACAATAGCCTCAGTTTAGTCATTTTAGCTTCTAGGGTCAGTTCAGCCTTGATCTATAACTAGAGTTGCCAACCTCCAGGTACTAGCTGGAGATCTCCTGCTATTACAACTGATCTCCAGCCGATAGAGATCAGTTCCCCTGGAGAAAATGGCCGCTTTGGCCATTGGACTCTATGGCATTGAAGTCCCCTTTCCCCAAACCCTGCCCTCCTCAGGATCCGCCCCAAAAATCTCCAGGTATTTCCCAACCCAGAGCTGACAACCCAAATCACATCCCCATTAAGCTCCCTTCCCAAATTCTCCAGGCACCACCCCCACATTTCCAGGAATTTCTCAAGCTAGATTTTGTAACCCTAGTTGGCTGCACCCTGCCTTTCATATAATACAAAAAAATCTGAAGGTAATTCCCAACCCAGAGCTGGTAACCCTACTAGCTATTATGACCAATTGTTCAGAATTTATAAGACAACCCCAGGGCAACCCTGCAACCCTAGGGCAACCCTGCATCACCAAACTCACAGGGTTGTCGTAGCATGAATAAATGGAGGAGGGAAGAATGATTTTGTAAGGCACTTTGGGTCCCCATTGGGGAGGAAACTGTGGTATAAATATCTAAATAAATATAAATGAACTATAACACCTTGGGATTTGCTGCCTCATTCTCCTGCATGTGTGAACCAGGCCTAAGGGTACATAGAATTACACCTTTAATTATTCATTATTCAGATTTAGTATGCTCCTGCTCGAGTCAATGCCAACTCATTACATTAGTAGAAGTAAAAGGGGCGTTATTTGTTCTGCATTTTTCCATAGATTCAGTGAGAACCTTGGGGGTTTTGAATTAGACACAGGCATTTTAAGGACTCCAGCATAACCCCATTTTTAAAGTAAGCCATTTTGAGCTAGCATCTACAATCAGTATCAGTTTTATCATACCCAGATGCAAAACCCTGTTTCAGGAGACTTCAAAGGTTCTTTGTGATCTTTACATATTTAATGTACTTTATTTTACAGTGGGTAGCCGTGTTAGTCTGTCTGCAGTAGTAGAAAAGAGAGAGAGTCCAGTAGCACCTTAAAGACTAACAAAAATATTTTCTGGCAGGGTATGATCTTTTATTTTATCCATGTTTTATTTACAACATGTTTTATCCATGTTGTAAGCTGCCTTAAGCTTTGTAAGGAAGAAAGGCAACTAATAAATATTTTAAATAAATAAAATAAATATAAAATGTCACTGAAATTTCACCTGTCTGGAAAAATGTTTCTATCTATTTATTTTATTTTCCAAAATTTATATCCTACCTTCCTGTCCTCAGCAAGGCAGCTAACAAATTAAAACACGTAACAAAATCACCGCCCTGACCTGGATAGCCCTAGGCTAGCCTAATCTCCTCAGATCTCAGAAGTTAAGCAGGGTCGGCCCTGGCTAGTATTTGGAAGGCCCTGGCTAGTATTCCATCTCAATGGAATACCAGCATCCTGACGAGGAGGCAGGCAATGGCAAACCACCTCTGATTGTCTCTTGCCTTTAGGGTTGCCAGGACCCTCTTTGAGATCGGCGGGAGGTTTTTGGGGTGGAGCCTGAGGAGGGCGGAGTTTAGGGAGGGGAGGGACTTCAATGCCATAGAGTCCAATGGCCAAAGTGGCCATTTTCTCCAGGTGAACTGATCTCTATCGGCTGGAGATCAGTCGTAATAGCGGGAGATCTCCAGCTAGTACCTGGAGGTTGGCAACCCTACTTGCCTTGAAAACCCTACGGGGTCTCCATAAGTCAGATGCAACTTGTTGGCAAAAAGAAAAAGAAGAAGAGTTGGTTTTTATATGCCGACTTTCTCTACCGGTTAAGGGAGACTCAAACCAGCTTACAATCACCTTCCCTTCCCCTCCCCTCAACAGACACCCTGTGAGGTGGGTGGGGCTGAGAGAGCTCTAAGAGAGCTGTAACTTGCCCAAGGTCACCCAGCTGGCTTTGTGTGTAGGAGTGGGGAAACCAACCCGGTTCACCAGATTAGTGTCCACAGCTCATGTGGAGGAGTGGGGAATCAAACCTAGTTCTCCAGATTAGAGTCCACCGCTCCAACCACCACTCTTAACCTCTACACCAAGTGAAAATCTCTTCCCCCTGTGATTTCTCAGTGACATTTTCCAATGTGTTGCAGTTTTTTCAACGACCATCTCAAAATGATGCAGCAGAGTTTTGAGTTTTATGAAAGGGCAAAGTTGAAATCCTGATTGAAACCTTGCAAACCCCCATAGCGTCCCTAATACAAACCCATTCTGTGTATTAACTTTACCATTTCCCCCATAACCACCGAAACTGAGCATTAGCCATCCTTACTTATCATGCTAGGCTCGCTCGGTGCCCTTCTCTTAAGCCTCCACTCTGGCATTAACCTTGCTGCTCTCCAAATGTTCTTAATGATAAGGGCGGGTGAACCTGGCATTAGCATGAGCATCGGCAAATTGCCATCAATTGCAACCTGACAGAGACACAATCCTCAACGGTTAAGAATTAAAGCCGTTCACAATCCCTCTCCTTTCCAATATGGTAGCATAGCATGAGGTCCAGATGGGCAGAGCAGCTAACTCAGGAGTCAGCACAAATGATTAGGAGTCTGCTGAGTAAGAGGTACAGGGTGGGGGAACCTAGGAGCCGCAGCAACGATAGCTGAGTATCGGATGAATTAGTCACGCTGAATGTTTTGCTGGCTTTTATGTTCTTCCCCACTCTCTTCCAGCCCAAAAGGATCAATTGCTTATACACAGCAACCAGGCCGAAAGCAACGCCGCTGTCAACGGGGGAGCACTGGAAAACCGCCTGCCGTATCAGCAGCAGCAGGACCTCAGCAGCCCAGGTCAGCCCCTGTAATTGCTACAGTCTATAACGCAATCATTGTCAGCACTATTTATTAAAAACAGAACAAAAGAAATCCCCCTGGCCACCCAAAGCCATGTGATGAAGCACTGGAGGCTCTCGCAATCTTGTTTCTTTTGGGGGCTGCTCAGAAAGGTGAAGGGGGGGGGCAAAACAGGTTATTTATAGGTTTGTGCAAACACCACAGTGATTGATGGGCGAAAACGTCATATTCCCGGTCAACCTTCCCGCATTCACTAACTTCATTACAAAAGCAATAAGGTCAGGTGATCTGCCGGCCTATATGAAATTATTATTGATGTCCATTTTTATTCATTTCTGGCACTGTTCATATCAGGTAATCACATCTTTGCTGTGGTCGCCCACAACCTGGATTCCAGATGCAAACCTTTTAATCTCCTGCCGAAGCAGAAGATGAGGCAGAGGGGGTCCTCTCACCCCTTGCCTCCCTGATCTTGTACACCGCACTTCATCTTACCTGCTGCATGGTACACCTGGAGTTGTGTTCACTACAGTGGGTAATATAAGGCGATGGATGGCCAGTGGGGGACAAAACAGGAGGGAGGAGATGTACGGCTTTAGGAGAACACTTCATCCAGTTAGACCTTTAAAGATCTCCATATGGCATCCTGAAAGCAAGGTGGCAACCTTAAATTGGCAGGCTCTTCCATGTGGAACTTGGTCCTTTCACGTTGCTCTTCCTTCTCTCCTTTAAAGAGCACCTGAAGAAGCTTTTTAGAATTCGCTGTTGATTTCCTTCTAGTGTTTTGGTATTATTGTGTCCCCTATTACTACCTGCCCTGACCTGGATGGCCCAGGCTAGCCCAATCTTGTGAGATCTCAAAAGCTAAGTAGGGTCGGCCCTGGTTTGTACTTGGATGGGAGACGAAAAAGGAAGTCCAGGGTCACAATACAGAGACAGGCAAGGGCAAACCACCTCTGTTTGTCTCTTGTCTTGAAAACCATACTGGGTTGTCCTAAGTCCTAAGATGGCACTTGCTGCCGTTATTTTCAGGGCAAAGCAAAAGTTATACATGGAGGAATTAGAGGGAGGAGCGGGTGATTCATCTTACATGACATCCTGAGGCTTCATGATTGATTCTAGGACTGACATTGGTCCTTGTAGGGTTATCAGTTATAATTGTAAGAACACAAGAAGTTCCTTGCTGGTGCGGAGTAGAGTTGTTAATTTTGAGACAAAGTCCCTGCAAAGATGATATCCCCAAGATTTCTGGAGAAGCAAAACTACTAATTTCAGTAAGGCTAGTGAAATTTCCTAGGGCAGAGAGGGTTTCGCCCAGCTCCACTTGAGAGCCACAGAAAGCTTTAATGCAGGGAATCGATCAAGCTTTGCTGAGTAGGCGTCATCAGATACCTTGGGTATCTGGGACCAGAGAAGAGACTCTCCGTGCAGTGAGTAAAAATTTGTAAGGCCAGGGGCTCAAGATGCCTTTGAAATTTGCCAGAAGCACATTTTTGAAACAAAGGTTCATTTTGGGAAGAAGAATACAAAGAAATTGGAATAAAGCATAAAAAGAGAAGGCAAACAGAAGTGCAAAAGTTGGGTGCTCTGTATCTCCAGAGCACAGCCCTAATTGCCAGGGTTAAGTTATCCCTTTAAGCGTTCCAGAACAAGTTATCATTTGCACTATGGAACCTAAATGAATTCTTCACCTGTGGACGGGAGTATAATGAATTCATTTAAAAGGTAAAACTGAATCCTCCATAGGTAACTACTACATAGGGGGGAAGCTTCTCTTGTGCTCATTAATTTCTGCTAACTATTCAATATACTCTCCTGGAATTATAACTACTCTCTAATGAATATGGATTATTCAGCAATTATTTGCTGCTGTGCTTATATGGTTGTCACTCATAAGTCAAGATACATGACAAAAATCAAGTTCGTTCATTCCTATTAATAACCCCAGAAACTTTTTAGCTCCATTTCTGGCAGTCATTTGTTGAATTTTTTTCTGAGATTTTTTGCTTTTCCCATTGTGATTTAATTTGCTGACTTTTTTCTTTTGTTCCCTTCTTTTCTTTTTCTTTTCTTCCCCTTTCCTAGCAATTGCACAGAAAATGAATGAGCAGATTAGCAGCCAGGAGATGAAACTGACTTTGCTACAGAAGAAGGTTGACAACATTTCGGTCGTCATGAGTGATGTGAGCAAGACACTCTCCTCTCTGGAAGGCAAAATCAATGAAGATAAGGGCAGAGACTTGCAGGCTTTTCTAAAAGGTAAAAGAAAGAAATTAATGCAATCACTCACCCAGTTAAAAGTGCCAGGGAAAGAGAGGGGAGGAGAAAAAGAGAAAGGAACTGTTCACAACGGAGTGAAGAGTGCCTTTGCAATTATTTCACATTCTGCAAAGGGAAATGCATTCTTTTTTCACTTAGGTTTTTTTTTTTGAAAGAAGAAGACAGATGATTTTTGTCCCCACAAAAGGCAACATGCTATGCAGTGCAATCCTATACAGAGTAATACCCTTCTATGTAGGGTTGCCAACCTCCAGGTTCTAGCTGGAGATCTCCTGCTATTACAACTGATCTCCAGCCAATAAAGATCAGTTTACCTAGAGAAAATGGCCGCTTTGACAATTGGACTCTATGGCATTGAAGTCCCCTCTTTCCCAAACCCCGCCCTCCTCAGGCTTAGCCCCAAAAACCTGCCACCAGTGGCAAAGAGGGACCTGGCAGCCCTATTTCTATGCCCATTGAGGTTAATGGGCTTTGTGAGTCTCCTTAGGATTATTCCACTGAAAGCCATCAGCATCTATGCTGGGCTGTGTACTGTTCATTAAGATCGTAATTGGGGGCCTTTGTCTGGGTTTCCTTCTTCAGAAGCGAGGAAAGTGGTGACCAAGACAGGACCTCTTCTTGTCATGGTGCTGTGTTTGTAACACTTTCTTTAGGACGACCCACTGAGCATCTTTGTTGTTCGTATTCATCCCCCAGCAAAGAGATCCGGATTTTCTTGCGCCTTCATTAATTTCTGTTCTAGTTTTTCATTCTTCTGGTTTTTCTTTTTCTTTGGGTCATTTAAATTATGAGTTTTATTGTATTGCTTTGGTTTTATATTGTGATTTAATTTAGGGTTGTTTTTTTTTACTATCTTTATACTCTGCCTTTTCCACCCAAAACTCAAAACCCAAAAATCAACCATAGATCCAACAAAAATCATTTACAGTTGTCAAACCCTGTCTCTTGAGGGTCCAGGGTGGGCGCATCCTCTTTCTTTAGCATACCCCACATGCGTCTCAGCAAAGGAGAGGAAGGGGTTAGCCTTCTCTCCCCAACCTTTGGTCAACCCTCTGATTACTTAGGTGTGCCCAGACCTGTCCTCCCAGACTGCCTTGGGTTGAACGCACATGAACACATGGAGCTGCCTTTTACTGAATCAGACCCTTGGTCCCTCAAAGTCAGCATTGTCTACTCAGACTGGCAGTGGCTCTCCAAGGTCTCAGGTAGAGGTCTTTCACATCACCTACTTGCCTGGTTCCTTTAACGGGAGATGCCGGGGATTGAACCTGGGACCTTCTGCATGTCAAGCAGATGCTCTACCACTGAGCAACGGCCAGTCCCCAGGCCTTAATTAGGCATGAGTTCATGCCTAATAAAGGCCTACATGGAGGCTGGGCCACCCTGGGCTCTGCCAGTGCCCTCCAATTATGGGTGAGGCCTGGCTCACTCCCAGTTTCGGGGCCAATACGCCTACCTCTGTCCTTCCCTCCTCCATAGGCCCAGTTGATCTGAGGCTTCAAAATAACCTCCTGCTGGCTGGTGCTGCTCCCAGGAAGTTACCATCCCCTGCTCCACCTGACTGAAGGCCCCTCGTGTGGCTTCTGCCCCCAGCCCTCTCCAGCCCCCGTTGCCTGTGGTAGGGTTGCCAACTTCCAACTGAGGCCTGGAGAATCTCCCAGAATTACAACTGATCCCCAGATGACAGATAACAGTTCCCCTGGAGAAAGTGGCTGCTTCAGAGGGTGGATTCTACTGCTTTATACCCTGCTGAGGTCCTTCCTCTCCCAAACTCTTCACTCCCCAGGCTCCACCCCCAAATCTCCAGGAATTTCCTAACCCAAAGTTGGCAACCCTATTGTGGTGGTTGTGTCACCCTGGCTTGCTGTCCCTCATGTGTTGGTGAGGCCTCCTTCCTACTCCCCCTCAAGGCTGCTCCTGGCAGGTGTGTCTGCCTTGGCTTACCCTGCCTGCCTTCTTTGGCTGCTTCTGACGCAGCATACTGTTCTGCCAGGCCATATGGGTGTGGGGAGGACTTTTCTTGCCTCGCCAATGTTGCTGCAGCCACCCAGCCCGGTCCTGGTACTGATGGTGGGCATAGGGGGTGGGCTCCATCAGCCCTGATTTTGCCACAACCTCATGGCCAGCCGCCAGAGTCACAGGTAACTGCGTGGAGAGCTGTGCCACACCTGGACAACAAACTTTCAACAAACATGAAAAATCACCAGAACAGCCCATTCATAGAAATTCCATCCTGAAAGATCTGTTTTATATATATGCTACAGAATGATACTCATGCGTAGGGTTGCTAGCTCTGGGTTGGGAAATTCCTGGAGATTTTCAGGGTGGAGCCTGAGGAGGGCGGGGTTTGGGGAGGGGAGAGACTTCAATGGGGTATAATGCCATACAGTCCACCTTCCAAAATGGCCATTTTCTCCAGGGGAACTGATCTCTGTCGCCTGGAGATCAGTTGCAATCACAGAAGATCTCCAGCCACTGCCTGGAGGTTGGTAACCCTACCCATGCGGGAGCCTTCCTGACCTCATCAGATAAGTTCTTCTGCTAGCTGGACTGTTTCAGTTCTCTTTCATAACTTGTGGTTTTTATTGTGAACAGGTATAACAAGCTGCTTTGATCACTTTTTAAAAACCAGGGTATAAATATTTCATAACAACAGTAATATAAATGCAGTAGGTTGGATCCAGCCAGCTTTTTCACTCACTCTCATTCAATTCCCCTTCTTAGTGCAGCCTCCACCCCACATGGCTTTTCCCCATGCAGTTTCCATGATCCCCAGCATAGCCAAAGAGGACCCCGTTTTTATTAACAGAAAAGATGGATGGGGGAATGCCTATATCTGGTAAACTGGGCTGTGCAAAACCCATTTGACCAGAGATAATATAGGGGGACCTGAGAATCGAGTTATATATGTAACAGACTGTAATGCCCCTTTCACACCAGAATCAGCTCATAGTCTTGAGGATCACATGAAGTTACCATGACAGCAGCAACTTTGCCGGTGAGATGGTGCGGAAGATTTGCGCATTACTGTACCACATGATAAGCCACAGTTTGCCTTACACAGCAGCATGGTGAAAACATCTTGCAGTGCTCTAGCAAGCTGCCTTCATTCAGCGAGTGGGATATGCTGACAGCCCCTAAGTAATGCGAAGAACGTTTTGTTCCATTCATCTAGATTTGCAATAGTTTTGTTTCTAGTTCATAGAATTTTTCCCCGAGTCTTTATTTTGCCACAGGTCATGCTCTGGTGTCCTTGGCCATTTAGATACTGACAAAGTTCGATTAAAAGTGTGCCTTTGGATCTCTAAAAACTACTGAAGACACCTTCATTTATTACAGCTCCATTCCTTGTTTGCCTCTGGAGTTTTAAGCTCTCCAAAATGATTACTATACGCACAGCCATATTTCTACCTCCACTCCCATCTACCCTGTCCTGTGCATTTTATTGCTTTGTGGCACGATTGACCCTTGGGTGTACATTCAATATGTTATGGAACATTTTCCATTTCCCCTCTGCTTCCTTTCCCCTTTCTGTGTTCCCTTCTATTTAATCTGTCTCTTCCACACACATCCAAGATATGCTTTGGTAGAACTGGCATTCGAGTACCTCCCAGCCCTTTGCTGAATTCTGGATTCCCTTAACTTATCAGCACACATTACGATCACAAATAAAACTAGCCAAGATTGCAGTCATCGTGTGAAGCCTTGTCTACACCATCAAGTGAGAAAAGTGATGCTAGATCCGCAATCTCACCTAATGCAGCTAGGGTTGCCAGTTCAATCTTCATTAGCAGCTGGAGGTTTTTGGGGCAGAGCCTGAGGAGGGTGGGCTTTGGGGAGGGGAGGGACTTCAATGCCATAGAGTCCAATTGCCAAAGGGGCCATTTTCTCCAGGTGAACAGGAGAAAATTTATATCGGCTGGAGATCAGTTGTAATAGCAGGAGATCTCCAGCTAGTACCTGGAGGTTGGCAACCGTAAATGCATTACTCTATCTCACTGGCTCCCATGCAGACTGGGAAGGCAGCCTTAGAGCCTTTTTAATTTAATTTCCATGCTGTATTATTTCTGCCTCCTCCTGGACCACACGAGCATTTACTCACTGTACACTGCCTTCCCCACTGATTGATGCCAGTCATTTACAAATTGGGTTACCCTCCTGACCAAGTTGCTTTGCGAAATTGCTACTATTAGCCTCTTTTATTAGCTTTTCATTATGGGGCTAGGGAATAGACAGGGCTTGACCCTTCCAAGAAGTTGAGACTGTGTGCGTTTGTGAGTTGAGATGGGCTACTGGAAAAGCATTTTATCTCTCTCTTGCTTTCCCTCCCCTCTGCTGCTGCATAAGGCCTCGGGAAGAACCCCCTGCTCTCTGGGGTGTATGACTGTATTTTTTTCTATATTGTTCTGACAACCCTGTGAAGGGCACTGTCATCAAAACAAAAATTGATACCCAGCCTCGACATCCTTTTCTACCTACCTCTCTTGTCCCCAAAAGGAAGGTGATTCCCATTTCTCTGCAGTCTTCTCTCTCCCGCCCCCGCGCCCGTCTCAGCCAGCTCAAGAAGAATCCCTTTATACTATTTTCCCCCTCATCTGCTGAGGTCTTACAAAGCCGTATGATAAAGCAAATGAAAGGAAAGGAGGAGGGTAGGCTTCGAGGAAAGGAGGCTTTAACAGAGACATATTGGCGAAAATGTTATGATTAGTAAATACTAATGAATTGCATTGCTCACCAAATGTTGGGAACATTTGTGAAAATGTGACTGTAAATACAAGTTGCTACTGAGTGAGTGAGCGAATGCCAACACACCCTTTCTTATTGAGTAGCTGCATGTTACCTTTCTATCTCTTGGCCCTTGCTGTGTCCTACTTTCGATCCACCCAGAGCCTCACCTTGCCTGCTTCTCTGAGTCTTGCATTATCTGTCACATTGTATTGCCAAAGCTGAGCTATGGCATTCTTCACCACCTTCATGTACCCACATACCATTGTAACCCTTTTCTCCCAGGCCAGTTAAGCAGGGCAGTCCTTGGCCATTTTCATAGGGGGAGGTATGTAGATTGCTGGGCATGCAAATAGGTCTGAGAGTGATGATTAGGGTTGCCAACCTCCAGGTACCAGCAGAAGATCTCCTGCTATTACAACTGATCTCCAGCTAATAGAGATCAGTTCACCTGGAGAACATGGCCACTTTGGCAATTGGACGCTATGGCATTGAAGTCCCTCACTGCTCCAAACCCCACCCTTCTCAGGCTCCACCAAAAAACCTCCTGCCAGTGGCGAAGAGGGACCTGGCAACCTTAGTGTTGATTTGAGTAATGGCTGCTGAATCAATGAAGAGATAAAACTGGCTTGTTAGCAGTCCATTGGTCCATTTCTCCCTCTGACAAGCAATGGTTCTTCTAGGTCAGGGGTCGGCAAACTCATTAGTCAAAAGAGCCAAATATCAACAGTACAACGATTGAGATTTCTTTTGAGAGCCAAATTTCTTAAACTTAAACTATATAGGTAGGTACACTGTTTATTAACTTAATAAACTTTAATTAAAGTTTTAAGTCTTAATTAAACTGTAGGTACACTGAATAAAACTTGATATCATACTTAATAGTGATCTTATTTTTGATAAAAATTAAATTGTAAGTCCCTGCCATTTTCCCCTCCCCGTCCGGAGTCCTCGTCTGGAGGCCTGGTCTACCGCCATAAAAGCTTATTGGTACACCTGGCCTCCGGCTGAGTCCCATTGGGAGGCCAGGTCTACCCATTGGCTTTCTTGGCAGTAGACCTGGCCTCCGGAGGCCCATAGAAGCCAATTGGTAGACCTGGCCTCTGAAGGGGGACTTTTTCCCCTCCTCGGAGTCCAGGTCTACCGCCAAGAAAGCCAGTGGGTAGACATGGCCTCCCAATAGGACTCAGCCGGAGGCCAGGTCTACCAAAGGAAGCCCGCACCGCCCAACAGTTGAGCGGGCGCAAGAGCAGGGGCTCTGAACCAAGTTCGGAGAGCCGCACTCAACGGGCCAAAGAGCCGCATGCGGCTCTGGAGCCGCAGTTTTGAGACCCCTGTTCTAGGTCTTTCCTAGCCTTGCAACCCAATAGCCTTTTAACTGGAAATGTCAGGAACTGAGTTTCTGGTCTAATTAATGCAAAATATATGCTATACCTCAAACGAATGGGTCCTCCCCAATAATTTTTGATGTTGTGCCATTAGCACTGATACTTCCACAAACTCATTATTTTATTCATTTTTTCTTTATGTGAGTGAGTGTTATGTTCTTTTAAAGTTTCTTTTATATCGCAGTTTTTACTCATTTTAAATCTGCTCTGATCCTTTTTATTGAGAGTGGATTTGTCATGTGCCATGTGCACGCATACAAACTTGGAATGATACTTAGAAGATTAGCTTGGAGTAGATTTGCCACAGGTTAAAACAAATGATCCTGAACTGTAGTGCTTAGTATATAATCAAGTCGTTTAGCATACAGTCCAATCACTTAAGCTCTTGTATCTTCCATTGATTTCAATGGGAATGTTTTATGCACTTAACTTTCCCCCATTTAAGTCAATGAAATTTATTAACTGCTAAATCTGGCTGGGATTTCAGAAATAGACAGATGATGCAGGTAATCATGTTTGTCTAGAACAAAATCCCAAAACAAAAGTCACATGACACCTTTGGTTAAGACCAAAATAACAACAACAAGAATATTGTGCAAACTCCTGAGTTCTTCAGAACTTTTCATCAGGCTGGATGTTAAGAAACGAAGAAACGGGGAGGGGAGAAAATTCAAGACATTATTTTAAGGACATGATTCTCTTGCCTGCATCCTGAATGTCTTTTTCTCCACCCTTTTTTAAAAGCATCCAGCCCAATTAACAAGTTTTGGTAAAAATCAAAAGCTTGCACACTGATTGTATTATTTATTCATTATGTGACTTGTGTTTTGTTTTTTCTGGAATCCGTCTTTAAGAATCTATCTTATTCAATTTACATCTTTCCCTTTAAGTCTGTTTGCTCTCACCCATCTGCTCTACATTTCTGTTTCCAGATTGTCTCTCCCTCCCTCCAAATCACATTACTTATTGGACTTACTAATTGGTACATCATGGCTCCAACAATTTTTAAAGCTGGCCCGTCATGCATTATGTCTCTCTTCTTTTGTTTCTGAGGGTGGCAAATGCTGCCTTGGGCCTTCCTGATTTCTGTCCCCATATGCGATTTGGGCCATACGTCCTCCCTTGAGATCTGTCCCGCCTTTTGCATTTCTTTGTGCAACCCCCAACTGTATTTTCAAAGATGACCTTTTCGTTGCATAATAGGACCTTTGAACTGTCCTCATCCCTCTTCTCCCCCCCCTACTGCCCATTAAAAATCAAATACAGAAAAGCAAGGGAGGGGGGGAGACGCCTTCTGGGGAAGAGGATGAATGCCCATCTGTGACGGGCTTCCATTAAACTCAATGAAGATACATAGCTGGCAGAATGGATTGCTGGGGTTGGTAATGGCTGCGAGGGTCATGGAAGCTGGACCTAAAGTCTCTCGTGTTTTCTTGGAAAAGAAGCGGTGCTCCTGGCAGTTTAGAAATATATTCAACATTTGATTTCCCTTTCTGTGGAAATCTAGTTAAAGGTAGAATCTGTTTTGATTTTTTCTCTGATTATTTTATTATTTCATAGGTTAAGCAATTTAAGAATACCTCTGTGATCCATAGAGCAGGACAAGGGTTTACGGCCAAGGGTGAGGCAAAGCTCACTGGGTGACCTTGAGCCCAGTGACTAACTCTCCGTTTTGCCTGCCTGGTGTGAAAAAACCAGGGCTTTAATTAATTAAAGTTAAAAAGAAAGGGGGGAAATTCAGTGAGGGGGTGAGTTTTGAAAGAAGGAGGTTAGAAAAGTTGAGGGCAGCAGGAAAAGAGGAAGACCCAACAAGAGATGGATGGACTCAATAAAGGAAGCCACGGCCTTCAATTGGCAGGATCTGAGCAAGGCTGTCAAAGATAGGACATTTTGGAGGACTTTCACTCATAGGGTAATGACAATGAAGCCACGGCCCTCAATATGCAAGATCTGAGCAAGGCTGTCAAAGATAGGACATTTGGGAGGACTTTCATTCATAGGGTAATGACAATGAAGCCACGGCCCTCATTTTGCAAGATCTGAGCAAGGCTGTCAAAGATAGGACGTTTTGGAGGACTTTCATTCATAGGGTCGCCATGAGTCGGAAGCGACTTGACGGCACTGAACACACACACACACAGAACCGAAACGGAATTATTGACTGCTTAGCTTGCCTGTGATTGGTCAGGTTTGTAAGTGGTTTGCCTTGATTGGTGGAATTTTGAAAATTATAAGGCTGGAGAGGGTCTGTTATAGTCAGTTTGTGGCAGTTGGGGAAAGGCAAGGAAGAAGAGCAGACTAAGGGAAAACTCTGTTGAGAAAATAGCAATGCTCTCCTAAGCAGGTCTACTCAGAATCCTCCTCAGGTCTCTTCTATGGGTCCCCCTCTCCCCTCTTCTACACCAACCCAATTTATCTGCCCTACTGGTGGAGAACAAGGCACTGGCAGGTGCGAAAAGAGCAAATCCTTGCACTCATCCCTTCATCTTTCTTTATTCTTCCGCTTCCTTCCCCCCAGTGCATTCTGGGAATTGTAGCTCCCAGAACAAGGGAAAAGAAAGTGGAGGATTAAAGAAAAGTGGAACTAAGATTCGGAAAGCTTGCCTGTTTCTAGCTGCAGCTTGCATTTGGGCCCTGCTGAGTCACAGTAGATAGGGACCATCGCCCCTTTAGTCCAGCCCTGAGAGCAACGTTGCTCTCAGGGCTGGACATCTGAATCCTCCCCATCTCATAGGTAGGGTTGCCAACCTCCAGGAACTAGCTGGTAATCTCCTGCTATTACAACTGCTCTCCAGCCGACTGAGATCAGTTCACCTGGAGAAAATGGCTCCTTTGGCAATTGGACTCTATGGCATTGACGTTCCTCCCCTCCCCAAACCCCGCCCTCCTCAGGCTCCGCCCCAGAAACCTCCTGGCAGTGGCAAAGAGGGACCTGGCAACCCTACTCATAGGGGAGCATGACAACCAGTTGTAGATGGAGGGAGTTGGGGGCGTGAGGGGACTGCCATCAGCCCTCTCTAAGAATCGCCAAAAAATTTCCAGCAAATTCCTAGAGAGGACTGAATCATTTCCCAGATCTTCCCAGAAGTGATGTCACAATGTTAAGTTGACAGACGTTTTTTGTTTCTTTTCACCCATGGCCACTCAAAGCAGCAGTGGGAAAGAGGAGCTGGGGACAGGGAGTCTCCCACCCTAACATGGGGCTTGGCAGCACTACCATCACATCTGGATGGTTTTTGTGAGGAAGTCCATGTTTTTCATCTCAACCCAATTGAAAACTCCACAGGTTGCCTTAGGCAAAAGCCATTATTTGATCAGCCTCAGTCCTACTACCCTTAATAAGGCAATAGCATTGGCCTACACAGCTGCTGTGGGAGCTAGCATGGTGTAGTGGTTAAGGTGTTGGACTAGGACCTGGAAAACCTAAGTTCAAATCCCCACCTGTGCCATTGACGCTTGCTGGGTGACCTTGGGCTAGTCACACACTCTCAGACCTGACCCTGGCTAGTATTTGGATGGGAGACCTCCAAGGAACACAGGGTTGTGATGTGGAGGCAGGCAATGGCAAACCAGCTCTGAATGTCTCTCACCTTGAAAACCCTATGGGGTCACCATAAGTCAGCTGCTGTAAAGGATGCTGAGGTAATGTGAGTGAAGCACTTTTGAACAGAGTAAAACTTGATGAAAAATTTCCAGCTTTCCTTTGCATTCTTGTCAGTTAAAATATCAGCTATTTTGGGGTTAATGTCTTAAAAATAAGGGGATTTTGGTAGATGTTATAGCAGTGTCTATTAAGCACTGTGTACTTTGTTACAGGGTCACAGCAGGGCAAGTATGCAAATACAAACCTGTGTTGTTCTACCCATGTTTTCCTAGGCTTTGTGTCTTGATACAGCCCCGCAGACCTATAATCTGCTGAGGAGATTATTTTATTTTTTGTTTGAGGTTGGTTTTACCCTATTAAACAATTAGGGATTGCTTAAGTTTCTTTAGCCAATTAGTACTCATTTAAGATTTGGCAAAAGATGAGGGAATTCTTTAATTGACCCCCACAGGATGAGTCTTTGCTCAGCTACCATGTGGCCCACATGCAGTTTCTGTCAAATGCTTACTTACATCCCGATTGGTAAAACCTTCTCTTCTCTCCCCCCTTCATTTATTCTATTAGGTGAAGAGAAAGTTTGTGCTTTTGTGATATGGTTATACCAATAATTAGGCTAGACTGATTGGTTCTTGTAGGTTATCCGGGCTGTGTAACCGTGGTCTTGGAATTTTCTTTCCTGACTTTTCGCCAGCAACTGTGGCAGGCATCTTCAGAGGATCTTCAGAGGATGCCTGCCACAAGTTGCTGGCGAAACGTCAGGAAAGAAAATTCCAAGACCACGGTTACATAGCCCGGATAACCTACAAGAACCAATGAACTCTGACCGTGAAAGCCTTCGACAATATTTAGGCTAGATTGAATTTTGACAGGATCAACCTAGTGTAGTTTGTCGATGTGTGTGTTGTCACAGATAGAACATACAATTATGTGTATTGTTTTATAGTATCTGATGCTTGATACAACATTATAAAGCTTTCATTCATCTATGTGTGCGTGTGTAAAGTGCCGTCAAGTCGCAGCTGACTTACGGCGACCCCTTTTGGGGTTTTCATGGCAAGAGACTAACAGAGGTGGTTTGCCAGTGCCTTCCTCTGCACAGCAACCCTGGACTTCCTTGGTGGTCTCCCATCCAAATACTAACCAGGGCTGACCCTGCGTAGCTTCTGAGATCTGAAGAGATCAGCCTGGGCCATCCAGGTCAGGGCTCCATTTATCCATAGTGCAACCTTAATCAATAAAGATTAAAGATGTAGTTGAAAAGACTAAATTCGGATGCCTTGTTTAATAAAATAAAATTCATCTAAATTACACTTGTTCATTACATATCCTAATATTCACTTAAGCTGTGGATTCTTAGGCATGGGTGGATTAAAAGTCCAAACAACTAAGAGTCTAAATAATATGCAAACCACTTCTAGTTGGGATTTAGCTGAATTTGTACCATACAGTTATGATTTCCTTTCAGATTCGATTTATTATTAGTTTAGATCAGAGTGTGCAAGATGGCTGCAGTTATGGTACCAGTTTCTGCCTGAACTTTCAGTCGGGCAGCTCATTTCTGAAGGAGGAGTGGATGTGTGGCAGCCTGGGGCAGCGCAGCCATGGCGCCTCCACAGAGGCTTCATGGCTGCCACGGAGAAAATAAAACAATTTAAAATGTAAAATGGGGAAAATGCCCCCATAGAAAACAATGAGGCTGCACCACCAAAAAAGGTGGCGTAGCAACAATGCAACTCGAGGGGGCTTTCCCGGGGTGAAAGGGGTTAGGATGCTGCCTAAAGGCAGCTTCATCCCCTGGAATGCTTCCCCCACATGCCGGCACGGGCTCCTACTTCCAGGATTTCACTTCCAGTGTGGCTGCACCAGTGGCGGAGCCCCGCACAGTGGCGTGGCCTACTGGCGCCAGCGTGAATGCCCCCATGCCAGCATAAGTGTCCCTTATCCCAGGATAAATGGGCACTTATGTCAGTGTGGGGGCAAGCCAGCTTCTATGCCAATATGCCCCTTCTCCCTTCAAGATTGTGCTCAAAATCTAGTCAAGTAACAGTGCCAGTTCTTTTATTTGCATGCACACACACACACACAAAAGCCCTGAATGGTGCAAACCTAATATTGGCTGTTACCGCACTTGTATTCCCAGCGATGTATTAAGAGTTTGAAAACGTTATAAAAAATACTGTTCGCACTTTGTTTGGCCCCTTTAGCTGTGAAGAAGTCTTCCAACCGTTTATTAGCTGTGGTATCCAAAAACCCTTTTAAAGTGATGTTTTTTACAACATTTTCAAACTCTTAATACATCGCTGGGAATACAAAGTGCGGTAACCCCCTCTGTTTAGGACTGAAATGTAATATCGAGGGATTCTGAGAAGGCTCTGTTTTGAGAATTTGGGTCATCACAACTTACGCCTTCAAAATTGCCATCACGTTGTTGACTGATAAAGGAATAACTTTGTTCCTATCACTGTTGCTTCATAGTCCTTTTCCTTGTGGAAAGCCAGAAGATACATAATACATGATTGTTACGTAATCCCTTTCCCCACAACCATCCAGTCTGCCAGCCCATCAATAAAGTGTGCTGTTTTTAGGCAGAAACATCTTGTAACAAAAGCAGTAAGTCCGTGATGACTTTACGATGTCACAAACTTGGGTAGCCGGGAATGCCCTTCATCAGAGTCATCTTACAAGGTGGATTCAAGGCTATAAAAGCTTAGGCCACAATAAAAAACAACAACATTAATCTTTCAGCCCACACTGACCTGTTATTTTTTCCCCTTTTAAAAAATGTCACTGTCTCCCCCCTATGGCTCCCCAACCAGGCTAACTCTGATAAAAGATGTGCTTTCTTATCTGCCAAATAACAAATCCCATATTGTTTTTCTAATGGCTGAGAATTAAAATGTTTTCAATACTTCTTCTGTCCCATGACAATCCAGCCTTTCCCCCCAGCAAGATAACTGTATGCCTAATAGAGTGGAAAGGTCTTTTAAACATTTGGTCTCTGATGCTAGAAACCTTGGTTATGTATTCCACTTAGTGATAGTTGTCTATAATTGCAGCAAGTAGCACATTATGGCTCCTCCCACAGGACAACAAAACTGATTAAAAGAATAAGAGTGAATAGAGAAAGTGCTATTGAAACTCAGAAACCGCTGAGAATCAGCAAAGGAAATCATCCATAGTGAAAGAGATGGCGAAGACATGATTACAAAATCCATTTCCCTTCCCTCCACCAAACAGAGGCAGAAGTATGAGTTCTAAAATGAAGGGCAAAAAGATATGTTTGCTTAAATACGTACTGGATGTATTTTTTTTAGCCTTGCTGTTTGTTGATGTGATATGTATGTCTTTCCACTGTAGGTCTCAAGTCCAAAAGCATTGATGAGCTAATGAAAGAGACTGTAAAAGAGCAGTTCAAAGTCTTCCAAAACGACATGCAAGAGACTCTAGCCCAGATTTTCAAGATGATGTCTGATCTATCTGAAAATCTTGAGAGTACCAAAGCAATGGTCAAAGGTTTGAACGCATCTCAACAAAAATTTACCTTGGAAATAGAAAATAGACCTGTAAAGACGGAAATCCTAGAGATAAAGACCCAGATCCTGCACATTGAGGAGGAGATAAGCATTACATGTGATCAGCCAATCAAAGATTTGCAGGAAAAGCAGAAGGCTATGGGGGTTGCCTTGGAGCATCAAAGTTCAAAGAGTGACATTTACTATGAATCCCTGAACAAGACTCTGAGCCAAATGAAAGAAGTTCACAAGCAGCTGTTATCTGCTGAAAGGGTCTCAGATCAAAACATCCCAACAGCAACAGAAGGTAAATCGGTGAGCGATAACATTACAGATTACATGATTGGTCTGCACGAGAAAGTGAAAACCCAGAGTCTGGTGGTTCTGCAGTTGTATGATGATCTCAGAGTCCAAGACAGCAAGATCAACAACCTCACTCTAGCTCTGGAGATCCAGAAAGACTCCTTACCGGGAGCATTTGATGACATATTGTCTGAGTGCCGGAAGGAATTCCAAACACAACTGAAGGGAGCAGAAGAGAGCATGCTTACTTTAAACAGAACAATGACAAACCTTGTGTTTCCTTTGGATGAGAAGATGGACAGAATGACAGAGCAGATTAATGACCTCTGTTACGATATGGAGATCCTCCAGCCTTTGATTGAGCAAGGAATGCCTTTTAGCCTTCCGTCAGAGGATGAGCAGCAGATCGAAAGAGCGGCTATAAACCAGAAGCTGGAAAATTTAACCAGTGCTGTGACGGGGTTGAGTTCCACCATCAAGGATCTCGCCAAAAGCCAAAAGGAGCTTAAAACTGAAGCTCAAGCTCATGAGGAAGAATCTGAGAGACGAATTAATGAATGTTTTGTTTTAATGGAAGATGGCTTAAACAAGACCATGATGGTGATCAACAGTGCCATTGACTCTATTCAGGATAACTATGTAATGAAGGAAGCATTGGATACCTTCAGAAACGAAACAACAGCTTGCTGCCGCGGAGCAGAGAACATGGAAAGCATATTGACATGGATACCTCAGTTCCAAGTAATGAACGAATCCCTTCAGATACTAGTCAATGAGAATCAGAAACATGGCTTTGTTACCAGAAGGACTGTGCCTTTTTCGGATTCTTCATCAGGTGAACAGACCAGAATAAGGCTCCCTGATCTTAACCAAGTCCATCAAGTTTGGAACACAACATTGTTGAATACACAAGAGCATCACCGAGTCACTGGTCACCAGGAAGAGAGGCTCTTGCACCCAGCACCGGAGCCTGAAGATCATGAAGTACGCCTTCGGGCCGTGGAAGCAAAAGTAGCCAAGTTTTTGGCAAACAGCTGTGTCTCAGTACGAAATGTCAAAGCCGCTTTATCCGAAAAGGACAAAGTGATCTCTGGTCAGTTTCAGGCCCTGAGTTCCAGAATCAGAGCACTGGAAGCCAAATCCATCCGTGTTTCTGTGAGCCTTCCGCTCTTAAACAAGACTGCTTATGAAGCCAGGAGCTTGTGTCAAGACGTGTCTGGAAGAATCCAGGAGGTCAATGCCAGCATTCCCATGTTAATGCAAGTTGCTCACCCAGATATTGTGCTGTTTCAGAAAGGCTTGCAAGAGTTCACTGAATCTGTGCTGGAGATAAAAGCAGGAGTGATCCTATCTAATCTAACTGGCTATATAGATAAGTGCCTTACTGATGCCGTATATAATATTACCAAACGTCTGAAGCCAGCTCCTCCCGTTGTAAAAAAGCCGGGAACTGTAAAAAAGATGGCAGCAAACACTACCACAAACCAGTCTGGACGGAGTCAGAGAAACACAGATACTGCTTTAGATACAGGTAATGGATTTTAATAATATTCCTTCTGTTACTACTATTATGAAAGAGCCTTGTGTTCTAACAGGCACTGTAGAGCAAAAGAAGAGTTGGTTTTTATATGCCGACTTTCTCTACCACTTAAGGGAGAATCAAACCGGCTTACAATCACCTTCCCTTCCCCTCCCCACAACAGACACTCTGTGAGGTAGGTGGGGCTGAGAGAGCTCCAACAGAGCTGTAACTTGCCCAAGGTCACCCAGCTGGCTTCGTGTGTAGGAGTGGGAAAACAAATCCAGTTCACCAGATTAGCCTCTGCCGCTCATGTGGAGGAGTGGGGAATCATACCGGGTTCTCCAGATCAAACTCCACTGCTCCAAACCACCACTCTTAACTACTATACCACGCTGGTAACAAATCTCTGCCTTGTGTTCTAACCAGTACTGTTGAGCAAAAGAGTAACAAATCTCTGTCTACCATTCATGATCTATTTTGAAAAAACATACAAAAGGATGCAAAGGGAAAGCACTAAAATAATTAGAAGTAGTAGAAAAGGGAACGTTCAGGAGAGATGGAAGTTTTTGTCAATTGCCCAATGCAGAGATTAGTGCCCAAGCAAGTTAGTGGTGGCAGGCCACAGGGGATGGGACTGAATTTTGATTCAACCAGGATCCGGGCTGGAACCACACTTTCAAGTTGATATTGTAAGTATGTTGGAGCTGGAACCCACTTGTTTTGGCAAGTTTGAGGCCCATTACGGAAACATGCGAGAACATGGATACAGTATGGCATTGCTGAGCTGTCATTAAGTCAGGGGTGGAAGCCTGCTCCCTGTATAGATGACTGCACCTGAGCCTCCCCATGTTGGCTGTGATGCTGACTAACAGGAACCTCCATTTGCAGCAGCAGTAAATCTCTTGACACCAGGTGTAAGGGGCAACATCTGGGGAAGACCTTGCCATCGATGCCCTGTTTATTGGTCCTCCAGGGCAACTGGCTGGCCACTGTGTGAAGCACGATGCTGGGCTGCTCTGATTTAGTAGGGCTTTTCTAGTCTCTGTTGAGATACTGGGAATTTTTTCCCCAAGTTATAATAATAATTCACATTTTATTTTCAATATACTTTAGTGTGCTCCACATGTTGTCACCGTTACAATAACCCACAGAGACCAGTTTTATTATCGGCATATAGAAGATGGAGAGAGGGACTGAGGCAAAGTGGTCTGTCTAAGATGAACATACATGAAGCCGCCTTATACTGAATCAGACCCTTGGTCCATCAAAGTCAGTATTGTCTACTCAGACCGGAAGCGGCTCTCCAGGGTCTCAGGCAGGGGTCTTTCACATCACCTGCTCGCCTAGTCCCTTTAACTGGAGATGCCAGGGATTGAACCTGGGACCTTCTGCATGCCAAGCAGATGCTCTACCACTGAACCACAGCCCCTCCCCAATCACCTAGTATGTTTGCAACAGAGGAAAGATTTGAACTGGGAACCTCTGGATCTCAGCTCTGGCCACTGTGCTGAATAGCTCCCTGGTAGGTTTGCTATTACGGTGCCTAATCTGGGGTGGCAGGGAATTTCAGTGCAGTTTGCTCCAAACCTACAACAAATCTGAAACCCAAGACAGATCAGTCCAAACTGGTGCTGACCGTTATTCTGAGCCAGCAATGCAAGATCACACTTAAAACGACCTTTTGAAAGAAATAGTTGTGACAAAATGTCATTGTTTCTGACACAATGAGGTAAATTGGTGAATAGTAAGGCCATTTTCATTCTTTCCTCTTTTTCGCCCCCCCCCCCATCATCTTTTTCTTTATTTCCATTCCTTCCACCTCGGCGCACACGCTCAAGGCAAACCTAAAGTCAAGTGCTTGCAGTTCATCTGATAATCAAGCACGCAAGAAGTTTAAAGTGGATTCGGGCTTCAATAATATTTTCCACTTTATTTCATATCTGGCTGCTTACTCATTCTGCCTTAAACCCCTGGAAGCATCTTCTGTGCAGCAGTGAAACAACGCCAGTCAGCAGCAGCACGGATGAAGGGCTGGGGTCTTTTTGCAAGGCTGTATTTCATCTTGCAGAATGAAGCCTGACTGCGTTTCAGCCGGAGCTGCTCAATCACAATTGGCAGCTTTGCAATCAGCATCTGGTTGGCAAAAATTTTCAGGAGGCTGGAAAGAATAGGTAGATTGCTGCACTGCTAAGGAGCGTGCTGTTCTCTTGTGCCAGGGGAAAAGAAAGGCCCCCTCCCCGCAGTTTCTTGTAGAACTTGCTAGTTGCTAATGAACAATAAGTGTTTCCTTAATGGGCAGTAATGGCCTGTCACGCCAGGCCTAGTTTGGAAGGAAGTATACCTACCTGTAAAGCTGAGGGCTGAAAGGAACAGCTTGTGCAGGTCTGAATCTGGGCGGCAATCCTGGTCCTACGAGGAAACGGACTCTGCAAAACTGCCCTGGAGCTTCTTATAGATGGGAGGGGGGGGGGTTAGGTATGGTCCAGATTTTCAGGGTGTTACCTCTTCCTTTCAGGATCTGAAGAGAATAGCTAAACTTCAGGATGATTTCAGGGTCCATTCCCATCCTTTGCTCCGCATCCCAAACCAGAAGTCCCAAACATGGTGCCTGTGGGCGCCATGGTTACTGCTGACACCTTTCCTGGCACCTGCCGTTTTTTAGAAAGTGGGGGAAGGGGTTCAGATGGGGCTTTTGTCTAGGCTGCTTCTCACTGGCTGAGCAGGTTTTTTAAAATGTTGCTTTGGGAGCAGCGGCCACCCCGGCACAAGGATCTTCACTGACGGACTGAAAGGAAGCAGTGTATATCTGCAAGAAAAATACTGCAAAGCAGTTGCCCCCACCACCCAGTTTCTGAATTCCAAAGGCACCCGTGGATTCAAAAAGTTTGGGGGCCCTGGTTTTTTTTTTTTTCTTCTTCCAAATTTATAGCCCGACCTTGTCCCCAGCAAGCCAGGCTCAGGGCAGGTAACAACAATTAAAAACATAAAACATTATAAAATACATAAAACCGTCAACATAATTAAAACTATAATCTCAATAAATCACTTATACGCAGATGGCCAAAAATGTACCTAGGGGCCACAGTGCAATGGAATATCAGAAGTTCTGCCCCCCACAGATTTCAAGAGCGGGGGGTGGGATGGGGAGGCCAGCAAAGATGGATCCTCTCGCGGCTGTCCTCGGTTATAGGCCGGGCGGAGTAAATCTGTTTTGCAGGCCCTGCGGAACTCCTTAAGATACCGCAGGGCCCTGATGTTATAAAGTGTAAATTGTCACCATTCCCCAGCATGTTCTCCCAGTCTTATTTACTCTTTTCTATGGAGGAGGGGAAATGAGAGATGGGCCCTAACATGGACAAAATAAACCTATTGGAAAGTACAGCAGAGAATAATGCTTTTGCCCTGGAAACCAGTTATGAGAAATGTGACATCTCTTTTTAAAGAGACCAACTGCCTTTGGTCTTCATCCCTTGCTCTGACAGGCACCACCCCTGAGTTGGTAGGACCTAACCCATGCGTCAGAATCTGATTCTTAGGCGACCTGGCAATCTTACTGGGGGGAAACAGGGACCACAGAATAACGTATTAGCTTTAAACGTACATTCTAACAAATACTGTCCAAGACACCAAGACTCTCTGTTGTTGCTTTGCCGTTCAGTGCCGAAGTACCTCTTTGAATATGCTTTGCACTTTGTGTTTTTAATTGCAAGTGATTGATCGTTATCCTAATTCAGTTTGACTCTTCATGCTTCAACTTTGCATATTTAGTGTGATAGGACAGGAGACAGATGAAAGCGGGTTTTGTTGTTGTTTGTAATTTAGCGTAGTGGGAAGGACTGCAGACTGACACTGTCTAATAGAGAACTAAGCTGTTACAAGTGCAGTAGATCCTTAGTGGTGCAGAATCACCAGGCCTTCCAAACTTGACCTCTGGTTAGAGAGAACAATATGGGTACTCTGCTCCTGGAGTCCTCCAGTCCCATTAGGTGAGGGACAAAAATACCTAGTTAGGTAGAAGAAGAGTTGGTTTTTATATGCTGACTTTCTCTGCCACTTAAGGGAGAATCAAACCGGCTTACAGTCACCTTCCCTCCCCCTCCCCACAACAGACACCCTGTGATGTAGGTGAGGCTGAGAGAGAATGACTTGCCCAAGGTCACCCAGCTGGCTTCGTGTGTAGGAGTGGGGAAACAAACCCAGTTCACCAGATTAGCCTCCGCAGTTCATGTGGAGGAGTGGCGAATCAAGCCCAGATCAGACTCCACCGCTCCAAACCACTACACCACGCTGGCTCTCTAGGTCATCTGAAAGCATCAGTAGACTGAAATACCTTTAATCATTGGCTCCCAATGAGATTACTGAGAAGGAAGCAACACAGACATTTTATTTATAAACTGGTCTATGGGTCACTATTGTATTTCTTTTGATTGATTGGTCCTGTTCTCTTTAGCCCTTTCCATACTCTCCAGTACAGTGAATGCATGAGGGGGATAGAGGGGTCACAGCATTGAGCTCTGTCCCCCAGATATGTTCTCTGGAATATGTGTAAAGAGCCATAAGCATATACAGGCTCTCTTCATGTGACTGGGAACCAAAGAAAGAACATGCATTATAGATGCATAGGCTATCATTCCAGTGAACATGCATAGCTCAGGAGAAGAGCTTGCCACCATTATCCTTCTCTCTCTAATTCTCATATTCAGTTTGCTCCCAAAGAAAGTCTGAAAAGGGCTTGTGTTGTGTATAGGTATGACATGCAATTTAGAGAAAAATAAGGTCAGTTGAAATCAAAGGGACTGCCACATTGATGGAGAAAAGAAACTAGAGTTGGTACTATGCATATATTTACACATGCCTGGCTTAGGGCCAAACTACACATTACCCTTCACATGAGTTTACCGCAGAGACTTGCAACCATACTGTAGCTGCAAATCCTTGGTGGAAAGTCCTGTATAAAAGTACACCAAGGGTCCACTTCACATTGAAACCATGGTGTGGAGGGAAGGAGAGGCTCCTGCCTTCCATCCCACAACCTGTTCATCCCCTCCCCACTGCTGGGACTCACTAAGCTTGAAATGAGGTCTGGTGCCCTGATGTAGACCAATGGCATCAATGCACTGATGTGCCAGGAGAGTAAGCTGTCATCGCTACTGCAGAGTATCCTGTTGGAAGAGAGGTGGACTGGCTTATTTTCTTCCTCATACAGTAACCACACTTTAGGGTTGCCAACTCTAGGTTGGGAAATTCCTGGAGATTTTCGGGGTGAAGCCTGGGGAAGGCAGAGTTTTGGGAGGGACCTGAGTAGGGTATCATGCCATAGAGTCCCACCTCCAAAGCAGCCATTTTCTCCAGGGACACTGACCTCTATGACCTGGAGATCAGTTGTAATTCTAGGAGATTTCTGGACCCCACTTGGAGGTTGGCAGCCCTACCTACTCCTCAAGGTGGGCCCCAGAGTTCTCCTAGAATTACAAGTGATCTCCAACCTACAGAGACCAGTTCCTGCCATGGAAAGGACAGCTTCAGATGGTGGATTCTGCTGTGGCATCATTTCCCTGCTGAGCTCCCGCCCCAAACACCACTCTTCCCGGGCACTGCCCCCAATTCTCCAGGAAGTTCCCAAGCGATAACTGGCAACCCTAAATTCCTCATCAGTAGCAACAGCTGGGCCTCTGTGCCAGGCCAGGTAAATTGACATGGGTCAAATATGTAAGGAACAGAAGAGTGAAAAACAACAACAGTGGTATAAATCCTCCAGACATTCTTTTGCACAAAGACCTATGCAAGGTACGGAACAGGGACCCAATGCAGCAAAAAGCTGTTATGAATTCATCTCTCTCTTCCACAGGAAATCACAAGGGAAAGCAGCAAGTACACAAAAACGCACAGGGGGTACTTCCCAGTGATTAAATGATTGATTGGATGATTGATTGATTATACTCCACAGATGTTGAGGCTGCCAGTGCTCCTGCAGGGCTTTCAACATTAAAAACTTCACATGGCCACATACCCTCCAGTATTTCCGAAACAAAAAGGTTATAATCCCCTGTCTCTTGCACTGAGGGCATGGACTGCATTTCTTCTCCCACCAACACTCACAGCAATTACAAATTGCTGAAGGCTCCTCTGCTGGCTGAATGCTGTATTCATTTACTCGGCAATAGCCTATTGATTTACCAGGATCCACTGTAGGTCTTGTTTCCAGGAGAAAAGCAAGGGAAAGTTTTTTTCAAATAAATCCTGAAACAAAAGCAGATTAAAATGTATTTGAGCAGCACAAGCGTCCTGCAATACATTATCAACAATCCAAAGTATACCTCTGCAGATCAGCTAGGGTTGCCAACCTCCAGGTGGTGGCTGGAGATCTCATGGGATTACAACTGATCTCCAGGAGACAAAGATCAGTTCACCTGGAGCAAATGACTGCTTTGGAAGGTGGAATCTATGGCATTCTACCCCACTGAGGTCCCTCCCCTCCCCAAACCCCACCCTTCTCAGGCTCCACCCGCAACATTTCCAGGTATTTCCCATCCTGGAGCTGGCAACCCTAAGCTCAGCTAAATAGCAGGCCGTACACTACCACAGTATTCATGCTTGTGTGTTTACACACATAAGCACTTAAGTCAAGATGCACTTATTCCCCACTCAGAGATTTAGCTTCTATGGACCTCAGGAGGGAACTGAACCCTGAAGAATGACAGTGCTAGCAACATACACTAATAAGTTTTTTTTACAAGGCTTCCCCCAAAGGCGAAAATAGACTGCCCCTATTATCAGGTAATTCACAGTGGGTAGCCGTGTTAGTTTGTTTGCAGTAGTCAAAAAGGGCAAGAGTCCAGTAGCACCTTAAAGACTAACAAAAATATTTTCTGGCAGGGTATGAGCTTTCTGAAGAAGTGAGCTGTGGC
Source organism: Euleptes europaea (assembly GCF_029931775.1). Taxonomy (NCBI): domain Eukaryota; kingdom Metazoa; phylum Chordata; class Lepidosauria; order Squamata; family Sphaerodactylidae; genus Euleptes; species Euleptes europaea. The sequence continues at coordinate 16,630,037 of NC_079320.1, forward strand.
TCACGAAAGCTCATACCCTACCAGAAAATATTTTTGTTAGTCTTTAAGGTGCTACTGGACTTTTGCCCTTTTTGCCTATTATCAGGGACAGTTACAGCATATGATATCACAAGACAATAACTAGAAATATAAAATCTACACCATAATTTTACAAGGCCAGCATGTTAAAAATGCACGCCAAACGAAATAATGAATCCGGAAATAACACACACCCTTCCTGAACAAGAAAGGTGGTCTCTTAAAACTTTCAAGAGTAGGCCTCCCATTTACCGGCCCAGGGTGGGGAATCACCAGCCCCGATTTCTTGCCCTTGAGTAATTGAGGAGTGGGCGAAGAGTGACCTCCACATAGTGACTCTCTAGAACAGGGGTGTCAAACATAAGGCCCGAGGGCTGGATCAGGCCCCTCGAGAGCTAATATCCGGCCCACGAGACAAGTGAGGCAGCCACCACCCCAGCTCTTAATTTGGGCTGGCGAGGCATGGCCTGCCGCCCAAGTGACATTTATGTCATATCCGGCCCTTGTAACAATTGAGTTTTGACGCCCCTGCTCTAGAATTTCTTCTTGGACTTCCAAGAGGCTTTTGTCAAGTTACCTCACCAGACTCATGGTAGTTTCAGAGGGTAGCTGTGTTGGTCTGCAGTAGAAGTAGGGTTGCCAACCACCAGGTACTAGCTGGAGATGTCCTGCTATTACAACTGATCTCCAGCCGATAGAGATCAGTTCACCTGGAGAAAATGGCCACTTTGGCAATTGGACTCTATGGCATTGAGGTCCCTCCCCAAGTCCCACTCTCCTCAGGCTCCACCCCAAAAACCTCTCGCCAGTGCAAAGAGGGACCTGGCAACCCTAACTAGAAGTGCTAGATTCAAGTCCAGTAGCCACTTAAAGACAAGATTTTGAGGGTATGAGCTTTTCAAGGGGAGGTTACAAAATGATACTGCAAAACTTGAGTTCATTCACAAATTCAGAACAAGGGACTCCCCAAGGCTGAATAGGGACATAGGATTATTACAGTTGCAAGTTTTCTGCCCCAAAGCATTTCTCCTCTGCTCTAATTCGTATGATTACATTTTGCATCATACTTCTGCATCCTGACTTCTTTCTTTGCCGCGCCCCTCCCACCTTCACAATGGGATATAAGGACTCCGGGATCTCCATTCCTACTTGTATCTGACAAAGGAAGTGTTTCCTCTTGAAAGCTCATACCCCCCCCCCCAAATCTTCTTGATCTCTAAGGTGCTACTGGACTTGAATGACTCCTGAGTTACTTTTGAAATTATGGGATAAGAAGATGGGTACATTTACAGAAAAGGATTGTATCAAGAAGAAACGTTCAAGCCTAACCTTCTCCCTGAGCCAGCATGGTTAAGAGCGGTGGTTTGGAGCACTAGAGTCTGATCTGGAGAACTGGGTTTGATTCCCCACTCCTCCACATGAGTGGTGGAGGCTAATCTGGTGAACTGGATTTGTTTCCCCACTCCTACACACGAAGCCAACTGGATGACCTTGGGCTAGTCACACTCTCTCAGCCTCACCTACCTCACAGGGTGTCTGTTGTGAGGAGGGGAAGGGAAGATGATTGTAAGTTGGTTTGATTATCCCTTAAGTGTCAGAGCAAGTCGGCATGTAAAAACCAACCCTCCTTCTTCTTACTTGCTAGATCCTTTTATTCTTTTGTGCAATCAGTCACATGAGTCTTTTTGGAGTCTGAATGATACAGCCCAGACACAACTGTGTCCATAGGAGAAATAGGCCACAATCTGTGCCGGCATCTGGAGGTTTGCATGTTCTTTTTTTAGCTGTTGACAAACCCTAGTTGTAACACAAAGCAAGCCAGCGTTTCTCCTCCTGTTCTGGGCATTTGAACTTTACTCTTGCGTCGCTGCATCCGGGCCTTATTGTGATCGATGAAATGTGATGCGGAGAGAAAATAATTACTTAAGTCATACAGAAACTTCTCGTGTTTCAGTCCATAAACCTCATCAGTCTAAACTCTGGATGGGGGAGGTGGGGGCTGTGCTTTGCACAAAGAGCACAAAGCTTTGCATTCAGGCAGGCGAACTCAGATTCATCACTGCCGGAGTGCAACGGCATCTGAAATGACTGGGCTGGAAATTAAAGATAGTTCAGAGCACCGGCGAAGTGCTTGTGAAAAGAGGCAATTCCACACATCTGCCAGCAATCAGCACTTATTCTGAAACATCCTTTTCATCAACCACACCTACCTACCTCTTGAGCACTTGTGCGCTATTCTTTCGAGACTCAGGGGCCGTCCCACTCACAGTCTGGTTGGAAGAACATGCCACTGTCTTATTGTAAAGGGTTTTTAGGAGTTTTAAGGGCTGAGCTTATTGAAGCGCCTCTGGTAATTCAATTTGTCTAATCCTGAGATGATAGAAAACAGTGCTTTGCAAAGGACAGTTCAAGGGGTTGGTGTGTGTGTGTGTGGGGGGGAGATTCCCAGTTGCCACTGCCTCTTGCTTCTAACCTTGTACAAGAAAACAAAATGTTCATGCTCTTTTACAGAATAAGATATACCGGTAAGATTTCTAATGCAGCTTAGCATTTTGTTCTGTTTCAACAGTCCAGATCTGTTAAAGCCAACATTTCTTCACAACTGTATTTCCGAAGCAAGGGAAGATTTGACTTGCTGATAGGAAACTATTGCTCAGTCTTCTTTTTAATATAGGTTGTTCATACACAACTAAGGTTACCATTTTGTGGGTAAATCCCTGGTGGCACACGCCATCCCCCACTGGTGGTCAGTGGAGCAGCAGTAGGGTTGCCAACCTCCAGGTACTAGCTGGAGATCTCCTACTATTACAACTGATCTCCAGCCGATAGAGATCAGTTCAGCTGGAGAAAATGGTGGCTTTGGCCATTGGACTCTATGGCATTGAAGTGCCTCCCCAAAAAACCATCCTCCTCAGGCTCTGCCCTAAAAACCTCCCACTGGTGGCCAAGAGGGCCCTGGCAACCCTAAGCGGCAGAGGGGGGAGAATTGGGAAACAGCATCACTTAATGCTGTGACATCACTTTTGTCTGGAACTCAGAAGTGACAAGGGTGCAACACATCAACGCTTAGGAATTTCTATGGTTTTTCACCATAGAGATCAGGGGAAATCCTAGAGCATCACTTCTGGGTTCCTTGTGGGAAGTGACATCATGGCATCATGCAATGATGTTTTGAAGTCGTCCCCCACACACACACACACATGCTCTCAGTGCAATTCAGAGCTGGGCTGGAAACTTTATGCACAATTGTATGGAGAAGGCATTAGCTGGTTTTAGATAATGTAATGGCATCCAAAGTACACCCCAGTCTGACCTAGAATGGAGAGAGACCATGGCTCAGGGGTAGAGCATCTACTTTGCATGCAGAAGGTCCCTGCTTTCCCCAGTTAAAAGCATCAGATAGAAGCTGATGTGAAAGACCTCTGCCAGAGTCCTTGAACAGCCAGTCACAGTACACAATGTTGACCTTAATAAACCAATGGCAGTTGCATGGATTCGATCTCATCTTGAGTTTGGCATCCGACTCAGATGCTGACACAAAGATCCTGTTTCTATATCAGAGGGCCAGGCTGGCCCTTCACTGAATGATCTCCCCACTCTTTTTTTTTTTAAGTAGGATATTCTGACAGTTCAGACCACTGCACTTACAGAGGGCTACATGGAACATCCACACCTCACATTAAGAGAGTAATTGGGTGTGGGGAGGTCACTACAATATAACTCTTTGAATTTTCAGCCCTGGACTAATTGGGCAACTCGGTCACTTAAATGCAGGGCTCAACTCACACATTCTCTCCACCCCCCCCCCATTTATCTTAAACAATATTTTTTCTTTAGCAAATGCAGCCTCCGGTAATGTTTGATTAAGGAAGAGAACAGCGGCGGGTGTGTGTGTGTGTTTAACCCTTTCTTCTCCTGCTGTTTCTTATAGAGGAGCTGCTTTTTCCCTTGCTGGGGGTGGGGGGAAATACAGGTACCCGTTAAGTTTTCCTCAAAGGAGTAAAAGCAGCCCAGGCTGTCTTTTTCCAGAAAGAAAAAAAAATCCCTCCCTCCCCCTTCCCCTCCCCATGTTCCTGCTTGATCAAACAATCCCCCCTGGGGGGCAGGCTGCATTTGCTAAAGAAGAAAAAATGTAGTTTAAAATAAAAAATGGGGGGGGGGAGCATAACATGTAATTGAGCCCACTGTACATATTCCCACCTGTAAAAGGGGAGCCGGACTATTCAAGCACTAAGAGGTATATAAATGATTAATAAAATATGATTTGACAATATGTTGAAGCACGCAGGCACAGGCTGAGTGTTTCCCTTGTGCCTTAGATGGGCAGAAATGAGGAATGATTAGCTACACAAGACCTGATACCATCAGAACCGCAGCGACTAAACTCCCCAGTGGCAAATAATATTTGGGAAACAAAGTGGGGAATCTTGGAAAGCAGCAGAATTTGTATGCCAATAAACAATGATTTGGTGTCTTCTCTCCCTCCCCCATTAAGAAAGGGGTCACCCTTAATGTGGGGAGGATTTTCAACCTGGTTTGGAATGACGAAGCCCAGAGTTTCTGCCGAGCTTTACGGCAGCTTCCTTATGTACGTGAAATTCAACAGGAACTCATGTCCTTCTTTTGATTTCAATGCAGATGCTTATTTGAGCTGCGGTAGTTTCCCTTGCCAAAATGGAGGGACCTGCGTCAACGAAAGGAAGGGCTTTGTCTGCGCTTGCCGCTACCCCTTTGGAGGAGCCACCTGCAGTACAAAGATGATGGAGGAAAACTCCGCCGCCATAGGCAAGTATATGCCGAATCAAACGATCTTTTCCCCTGCCTCTCTTACCTATGGTCCAGGGATTAAGGGCCACTGGCTTCCCTGAACAAAAGTACCACTTTAGTCTGAACAGCAGCGTCGTTTTTAAAGCGCTCGGCTCCCAAGGACATGCCACCATCTCCTGTTTTGATGTGTCTGTCCTGCATTGCAAAGTGTAAAATTTGATCTCTTTCACTGGCCTCCCCGTAAAAAAAAAAAAAGATAACACGCTGGCCTGTGGCGGATGGAGCAGGATGGTTGTTAGCGGAGGTGTACTATCATAAATAGGCCAGAGCAGGCTGGCAATTTTTTGATACAAAAGCTGTGGAGATTGCATTATTGGGAAATTACATGTGCAACTAAAGCTGCTCCTTCCATTTTACAAAAACTCCGCTCAGAGAGGATTGTGCTCACGGTTATAGCATTTGGGCAACATTTACCAGGATTGATTTTTTTTTCCACCTAGAGAACTGTTCTCTTTATCTGTGATACACTGGGGCAACGGTTTTCAAACCATGCTCCCAAGCATCATGGAATTCCTCAGAATACAGCTTCTTAATGAGGAGGTTGGTAATGGTGGACATGTATTCGAGAAAGCAAGTTTTTCAAAGGTCCACCACTATCAGTCTCCTTTCTAAGGAGCAGGTCTCGCTGGAAAGTGTTGAAGACACGTCAGGACACTCTCTCAGGCCATGCAAGTCAACAAGGATGCCCTAGCCAGCGCCCCAGACAAACTGAGTCTATGCTTTATACAATGTATCCAAGCTCTCTGCATTGGACCAGGTTTCCCTGGAAGAATTTCAGGGGTACCTCTGGGGTTGCCAGCTCCAGGTTGGGTAATTCTTGGAGATTTGGGGGTGAAGCTTGGGGTGGTGTTTGGGGAAGGGAGGGATTGAGCTCAGTGGGGTATAATGCTGTAGAGTCCACATTCCAAAACAGCTATTTTTTCTCCAGGGAAACTGATCTCTGTTGTCTGGAGATCAGCTGTAATTCCAGGAAATCTCCAGGCCCCAGCTGGAGGTTGGCAATCCTCTATTCCTCAGTAGATGAAATCAGTGTGGGCTAGGATCTCGCAGGAAGTATGTTGGAAAGTACTACTGGCTGTGACCACCCCTCCCTGTGTTATACTATTTACATGTCATGATTTCCCTCCAGTTAGAGACAAGTTTGCTATCTGTTATGTCACAGAAGAGCAATGAAAGCTAGTGCAGTATACTAGTAAGAGTGGAGGACTAGGCTCTTGGAAACCCAGGATCAAATCCCCATTTAAAAAATGAAAATCACTTGATGACTTTTTTGAGTCAGTCACTCTCTCTCAGCCTAGCCTGCCCTATCCAATTGTTGTAAGGATGAAATAGAGAAGGGTGAATAACGTACCCTAATAAAAATGCGCTAGATAGATAGCTGGGCTAGTAATTACTATATTAGATAGATAGAAGGGACTGAGCATGGTAGCCCACCCAACCCAGTGGTTCCTTATGAGCCTGGAGACTTTGATGTGCATACAGAATTCAACCATTTGCAAAAGTGTTCCCACCCACCTCAAAAAAGAGGAAAGCTCCCCCCCCCCATGGATCTTGCAGAAAAGTGAATGGGGAAACCTGAAGGAGTGAGATCTCTGTGTGCTGAGAAGAAATCCCAGGAAGTACTTTCCTTTCGTTCTGGGACTCCTTGTCCAACACTGATGACATTGGTTCCCTCACCATCTGCATAGTTCACTGCCTGATGTCTGTCTTTAGTTTCTGTCGTAGCTTTAGATTTTTCAGAGCCTTTTTCTGCTCCCATTGGTGCATGTTACATGCACCCAAGAGAGGAGAGGGTTGTCGGACAATGTCACTGAGCACAATGGTAGAGGGGAGGGAATTATGGGGGGCAATCAACCCTTTCCTCACTACCCCTTCCCATTGTTCATCAGCCACCCCTCACTCACCGAGTTCCTGTCCTCTGTGCACACAAACTTTAGAAATGTGCCTCTGCGTTTAAGGTGCCACAGGATTCTTTGATGGTTTTGCTACAGTAAGCTTAGGCAATGTTCTTTTGGCATCAGCGTGGTGTAGTGGTTGAGAGTGGTGTTTCGGAGCGGTGGACTTTGATCTGGAGACCTGGGTTTGATTCCTCGCTTTTCCACATGAGCGGCAGAGGCTAAACTACCATTGTGCTCAGTGACAGTGTCTGACAACCCTCTCCATTAATTAATAGCATCCCATTAAAGCTTCTGTTAAAGGGGCAGGATTTTTTCTCTCTTGGCTGTTGGAAACCCTATACACGCAGCACAAAGAAGGGGGTTACGAGAACCCATCTATTTCCCCCCATGCAGAAAAATCTCCATCCATGGGGGAATTTGAGCAGAGGGGCAGCTGGCCCTTTGTCAGTCTTTCACTCCATTTGAAGGACTCACTGGCATGATATGACATAACACGAAAAAATGGTTTGTTTCAACTATGGTTAATCTGTAAAACTAGGTTCTTGTAGGTTATCCGGGCTGTGTGACCGTGGTCTTGGTATTTTGGTCACACATCCCGGGTAACCTACAAGAACCAATGAACTCTGACCGTGAAAGCCTTCGACAATATATTGTAAAACTAGGATTCATCTTGCAGATGGTAACTCAAGCAAATACTCATGTCATTGCTTTTATTGTGTAGTCAGAGAGGGCAGCGCCTGGGAACAAGCCAGGATTCAACCAGAGTGTCTACATTCATACATTACACGGAAGCACAGTTAAGACTAAATGTGATTAATAAACCAACTTCAGACCATGGTTTTGGACCAGGGTTGACTCACCTTAACTAATGGTGTTCACACAACCGCGCCAATGAAAATTAGTTTAATTAAAATGTGGTTCATTTGATGTCTGAACTGAGCAACTGCTACTTGGGAAAATAGTCATGAATAACAGGCAACATATAGGTTGTCCTGTAGTGTTCACCAAAAAGCGTATTATGTGAAAAGCCCCTTAAAATGCAAAGTTTGCTGCAGCAACAACAAAAAATTGATGAGGAATTTCAATCTGGGTTTTAGCCCTGATACTCACATAGACTTTTCTCTGCTGAGAATTTCATTTCAGCTGTAACTGTCATGGTGATACTTGCCATAAAAATGAATAAACTAAGATTTGCATCCAGAATATATGAAATGTGTGTTTTATGCCTCTTTCAGCCACTATTTCAGTATTTCTCAATCATTTTTACAGCGGTGAAGGCATCGGTTTATATGCGAAGGGTGAGGGGAAAGAAAAAAAGAATGTTTTCATTTCCCCATTCATTATGAAGCTTTCTAAACCACTCCAGTATTTGTTAAGAGCTTGCAAGCACAATTCTAGGCTACACGACACACACATGTTACATTTGTAGAAATCTGTGATACTGACACAGGGGGTGAGGCATGAGAGCTTTTCTTACTAACAATGCAGCACAGTCAAGACTGAAATTTTCTTGCTGTTTCTGAAGAAAAGCTTTTTGTTGGTGGTGGTGCATTTGATGCTAATTGTGGAGAAAATTACTTTCTGTGCAGTAGTTAAGAATTCATTCCGCTTTTCTTCTGTCGCTTCCAGAAAACTTGTCAGGGGGCCTGGGTTTGTGCGGGGGGGGGGGGGAGTTTGTAACTGCCCCATGTCTGCTATGCAGAATTGATCCTGTTTAAATCTGCAACAACCAATGAGGCATTTGGGTTGCCAGTCTCCAGGTGGTGGCTGGAGATCTCCCAGAATTACAGCTGGTCTCTCGGTTACAGAGATCAGTTCCCCTGTAGAAAATGACTGCTTTGGAAAGGTGGACTCTATGGTATCCTACTCCAATGAAGCCCCTCCCCTCCCCAAACCCCACCCTCCCCAGGCTCAACCCACAAAATCTCCAGGAATTTCCCAACCCAAAACTGGCAATCCTGTGAGGGATAGAAGACAAATGGTGGATCTAGATGTTACAATAGCACATGGTTGCTGCTGAAAATAGTAGCCTGATGACTGCCTCTCCCTCTCCTCCCCGTAATAAGTTAAATTCACCTTGCTGACATGACATCTTCATTCTATGAGTTTCCCTATCCACACTGTTGGCTGCTGGCAGATGGGGAGGTGATGGCATCATGGCATGAGGTAAATTTGATCAAACATTACAGGGAAAGGGGAAAGAACTAGACACAGGCATGCCATTTTCAGTGGTAGAACCGTGTCAATGATAGCAGCTAGTTTTGCCCAAATAGATTAGAAGATTGACTTCTCCTTAACTGTTCTTTCCTCTGCAGATTTCTCAAAGGGATCTTACAGGTATGCACCCATGGTGGCCTTTTTTGCTTCGCACACCTACGGGATGAACACTCCTGGCCCTATTCGGTTTAACAATCTGGACGTCAACTATGGTTCCTCCTATGTCCCATCAAATGGAAAGTTCCGTGTGCCGTACCTTGGCGTTTATGTTTTTGAATATACTATTGAGTCACGCAGCCCACGCCTCTCTGGCTACCTCGTGGTTGACGGGACAGACAAGCTGACTTTCCAGTCTGAAAACACAAATGATGAGAAGAAGTACACGGACAGGGTGGTTACCGGGTATGCCTTACTGGAACTGAACTATGGTCAAGAAGTCTGGCTCAGGCTGGTGACAGGATCCATTCCAGCCACATATCCACCTGTAACTACATTTACTGGGTACTTATTGTACCGTACATAAACCAGTTGCACATAAAAGCTTTCCTCCATAAAGGAAGCCCTTTCCTTTTGCTTCCAAGTTCTCCTTCTACCACAGCAATCTCAGAGTTGCCCCATTCCCCTCAAAATGGCGCTTGTGTTTTCAAACGGCAGAAAATAGAAATGCAGAATCTTCCCCATCACCGTAATTCCATGAAGGGGGGGGGGGAGCTTTCTATCCTCCTGCAGTTATGAAAAGCCAAGGAGCCCAAGTGTCAACCCTTATCTCATTAGATACAGCTCAAACTTCCAAATTTCCCAGCTATACCAACTTATCTTCCACTGAATCATTGGAAGTCTTTATAAATAGCTCTTCTGCCTACCCAGGCCTCTCATTAGTTAGATGTATATCCACAACCTTACCTAGATGTTTGCACCAGTACCAAAAAAGTGCTGCAGTTTATTAATATCAGCATTGTAAGGTGAATGTGATTTCAGTAGCTGACACTACTCAGCAATAATGTGATCTAGGGTGCTCACACACTGCTCAGACCAGGTTGCCTTTTATTCCCATTTCTGGAGACAGTTATGGAGAAATCGAGGGCCCTTTGAGATCAGCCTTGCCCGCACGAACGGACTGTTCACATAACATCACGAGTTTTGCATCATAGCGAGCTTCTCCTGTGCCACTGAAAGCCTACTGAGGTTTGGACTGGAGTAACTGTATTAGAATTGCTGTGCTAGGATAACTTTAATTTTGTGCCCAGTATTTAAAACCCCTGCTCTCATTTTGCTATTGTCGCTTTTGTTATTGGTTATGCATACAAAGGACGCAAAGTCTCCCTTTTAAACACTGGAGTTTTAAGGGGTAAAAACCTCTCACTCACTAGACTTTTTTTTTCATTGAATGGCCTCCATTTAACAGATTAATAAATTAATCACCTTGCTAAAGTAAGGGTGACACTTGAGGGTACTGAAAGATGATAATTTCTCTTGACTTTTTAAAAGAAAAGCATGGACGAGGGGAAAAAACATCCTGAATGCATTATGTAATTCAAGGGAAATATATGGGTTGCTTGTCGTCAACATGCTGTACCCTTCACATGGGAGAGCTTTGATGAAAATCTGATTAAAAATCCATGTATTTAATCTGCAGTTAGTAAATTAGACAATTAATAGCATCAATTAAAGGATGAACACTTTCATCCCGCTGTCAGTCCTGCAGGACTGAATGTTACTGTTGCTTGAGAAGGCATTTGTGATGCTTAAAATGCCAAGCAGAAAACAAAAGGAAAAGGAAAGCCATCTGCCGACCACTTCTTTCTGTCCATTCCACGTTTTTAAGATTTTTGTCTGCAGTTTATAACACTAATCTTCAACACACCAGGAACCCTGAGTGTATACATCCTAGCCCCTTCTCCCACTGACGTTCCGTATCGTCTCGTAAATACGTGAATTCCCTGATTTGTCACTAATCTATCCTTGCATATCGTTGAATTTTATCAAATGTCTTGCCCACGTGGCCAAATCCCTCTCCACTGCTTGTATGACTTTGTCAGCTTAATAACCTGTTTAGTCCTCTTTATTCCTGCTACGGATAGGGCTAAATGGCGTGGAAATTATTCTGCAGATGAAATTCAAATGACCCACCAGAGACAGCCTCTCTCTCTTTAAATATGACTTTCTTTGCCCTTGCTGCCCTACCGATTAAATCCTTCCAGCCAGGTCTCCATGTTCGGGGAGGCTAATTGTTTTTTCCCAAATGCAGAATCCTGATAGGCTTTTTGTTTATTTTTCCTGTTTCAAAAATAAAACATCATCTCTCTAGAGCAGACCTCTGACCTGCGGGCCTTTCAAAGCAATATGTTGGGGAGGGGGGAATCTATAGCTATCCAGGATGCACTGATCATAAAAAAACACACCCAGTTTGCTTATAAAAGTAATACTTGCATGCACACACGAAGTCTCTATATTTATTATTCCCCCTGAGGCTTGTGGGTTAAGTATAACCATGTTACTGGTGGGTTTTTGTGGATTTGATATTCTATGGGTTAAGATAGGTGTAACATTTTAAGAGGGCTGGATATGCCCTGAGGGCCATTGCTGTTGTTAAAATAATCATAACAACTATCGCTGTTGTTCAAACTAGAGAGCCAGTGTGGTGTAGTGGTTAAGAGCAAAGGTTTGGAGCAGCGGACTCTGATCTAGAGAACCGGGTTTGATTCCCCACTCCTCCACATGAGCTGTGGATGCTATCCTGGTGAACCGGGTTGGTTTCCCCACTTCTGCACATGATGCCAGCTGGGTGACCTAGGGTTAGTCACAGCTCTTAGAGCTCTCTCAGCCCCACCTACCTCACAGGATGTCTGTTGTTGGGAGGGGAAGGTGATTTTAAGCCGCTTTGATTCTTCCTTAAGCGGTAGAGAAAGTCGGCATATAAAAACCATCTTTTTTTCTTCTTTCTGTTCTGGGCAAGTCCAAATAAAAGAACTTCCTTAAGTTTTTGGAATAGTTCATTTTGAACTGAGGAAAAGCTAATCCTGCAAGTTATTGGTTATTGGTAAGTTATTGGTTCTTGCGGTGACATCCTCAACATACCTCCTCTTTTCCATTCCAAGACCAATTTTGCTACTCCTTTAACACTTTTTGTACGATGAAGCATGGTTGCATAGATAAATAAATTTATATCTGCCACATAATACAAACATGACTATTGCCTGCCTGGTGCAAATGATGGAGGGCTGATGCCTCTTTGGCATGGTATAGATTGCTAGTCCAGCAACTGACTGGATGGCATGCATTTCTGTAGCACAAAGTGCAAAGCCTGATGTGTTTGTTCTTACTACGTTATGCTTTTCACCACAATATTATAAGCCACTGTTTTGCACCCTTTTATTTGAAATATTGTGTGATATGTTTCTTACTACCCAAGAATGGTTTTGTAATGATGAGAACTTTCATTAATAAAGTAAAAGGAAAATATGTGGGACTTTATGTGTTTTTAAGCCGATTACTTCAGTTTGAGTGCCATGCTAGTATGTAGTCATTTTTAAAGTTCTGTTTGTAGAGGGTGGAAGATCTTTAGCATGCCCTCTTCTCATCCTGCTTCCCCTAAACACAACCCTCCACATGTTTTTGAAGATATGCCACTGCTAGGCCTCATCCAGTCATGGAGAAAGAGTAATTGACAATGGAACCAATTAATTTAGGACATCCTTCCGTTGGGAATGCTGTAGCTTTGGATTTGTTGTGTTTAGTGGTTAGTTGGACTAAATGGCCGTCTGATACTATGGAAATGGCTCTTGGTGTTATAGGGTCAGTCCCAACTGCGGTGCCAAGCATACCTTGCTGTTCCCAAATGGCACAAGTTATGACTTTGCATCTCTAAGGTTGCCATCCTCAAGGTGAGGTCTGAAGATCTCCTGGATTTACAACTTTTCTCCAGACTACAGCAATCAGTCCTGGAGGAAAAGGCTGCTTTGGATGCTTTGGATGTAGGGTTGCTAGGTCCCTCTTCACCACCGGTGGGAGGTTTTTGGGGTGGAGCCTGAGGAGGGTGGGGTTTGGGAAGTAGAGGGACTTCAGTGCCATACAGTCCAATTGCCAAAGTGATCATTTTCTCCAGGTGAACTGATCGGCTGGAGATCAGTTGTAATAGCAGATCTCCAGCTAGTACCTGGATGTTGGCAACCCTATTTGGATAGGGGACTTTATGGTATTATACCCCGCTGAAGCCCCTCCCTTCCCCAAACCCTGCTTCCCCATGCTTCACCCCAAAATCTTCAAGAATTTCCCAAACAAGAGTCGGCAACCCTTTGCTCACATACATGATCCTGCACATTCATTTTCTACTGCAGTTCCTCTAGGAAAGGGGCACTAGGCTATCGGCTGCTTGATCTAATGAAGCATTCGACTGAACATAACTGCCGATCAATGCAATCAGTAAGCTGAACCATTATGCAGAAGAGAGTGAAATCAATCACTCCAGGCTCCTGCGGATCACTTTCTCCTCCGTCCGTGCTCCTCACGGCTGCGTTCATCAAGAATATGTACAAACAGCATCTCCAGCAGCACCTTCCTTTTTATTCCCCCCCCCACGATAATCCAAGACCGAGCGCTTATCTCTACCCCAACGTTCAAAAAGGTATCGAAGTCCTGTGCACAATATATAGCATCGTAGAGTCTCCTCTGTATATTTGGAAAGCCCAATTACCATGGCAACATTTTTATCGGCTTGGCTTTGACAAGCCCATCCAATTTATTGCGGGGCTCTGCACTATCATTTTCTCGCTGATGCCAAGCGAGCCCTCCTGGAATGCATTTGCCAGCACTTCACCTTGTGAGATATTACATTGCAATTGGCAAGTTTTGGGACAAGCCAGGTAGCCCCTTCGCCTGGCTCAAGAGCATCAGCTGTGCACTCCCCCGTACAAATCCATGATTGTAAAAATGAAAAGGAATTACTATCCTTGATCATCCAATCATTTACACAGGACTCTTAACTTCACCACCCCAAAATGAATGGCGAAATGAGTGCAACTGCTTACTGTAAGAGGAAACACAATAACCAAGGCTTAGCTAAGCTCCTTCATGAGTGTCTGGAGAATCAAATTTCGTAAGCAGTAGATGTTTTCTTTGTGTTCTGAATTTTCACGAGAAACTTCTTTGGGGTTTATTGACCATAATTTAAGCCACCACTGCCTCCACCAATCACACATGGCAGATGCTGTGCTTCTCACTTAGTCCTACAGCTCATATGTAGCCCAACCACATGAAGCTGCCTTACACTGACAAAGCCGGCAGCGGGGATGCTGCAGACAAAGGCGGGGAGGGAGGGACAGGGTGGCGCTGGGGCCGGTGCCGGGGTGCAGGAGAGGCCGGGGTTCAGCTGGCCTGCTCAGGGAGAGAGAGGCCCGCCCAGGCTGGAGAGGAGAGCGCAGGTTGGGGCAGCCCGGCCGGCACGCTCGCCCGCCGCCCGCGGCCACGTGGGCCTTTCCCCGCAAAACCCCGCCCTGCCCACGCGGCCCGCCACCTGCGCTGAGCTGGGGCGGCGAAGGGCCCCAGCCCCCCTGAGGGAACGTGGCTGAGAAAACCCCCACGGGGCTCGGAGGCCAGCCCCGCTCCGGGGATTCTGCATGGGGAGCCCAGGGCCGGCTGGCCTCCCCAGTTGGGGTAGAGCTCCACAAGCGACAACCAGCGAGCGGGAAGCGGAGGCGCGCAGATTTGTCGCAGAGCCGCACTCAAGGGGCCAAAGAGCCGCATGCGGCTCATGAGCCGCAGTTTGCCGACCACTGCTTTAACCTAAGGATGCCGGCCTCCAGGTGGGAACTGGGGATCCTCTGGAATTACAGCTCATCTCCAGACTACAGAGATCAGTTCCCCTGGAGAAAATGGATGTTTGGAGGGTGGACTCTATGGCATTGTACCCCAGTGAGGTCCATGTCCTCCCCACACTCCATCCTCAAATCTCCAGAAGTTTCCCAACCAGGATCCGGCAACCGTACCCCCCCCCCATCACCCACCTGTGGCCAGGGGAGACCAGGCAACCCTACTTTAACCAGAGATGCTGGGGATGGGACTTGGGACCTTCTCCATGTAAAGCAGATGTCCCATCACTGAGCCACATCTCCTCTTATACTGACATATTACAGAATCCATGGAACCTCCTTCACAGAACATAAGAAAGGCCATGCTGGATCAGACCAAGGTCCCTCAAGTCCAGCAGTCTGTTCACACAGTGGCCAACCAGGTGCCTCTAGGAAGCCCACAAACAAGACGACAATTCTGCAGCAGAATTGTCCTGCCTGTGTTCCACAGCACCTAATATAATTGGCATGCTCATCTGATCCTGGAGAGAATAGATATGCATCAAGACTAGTATTCATTTTGACTAGCAGCCATGAATATCCCTCTCCTCCATGAACATGTCTACTCCTCTCTTAAAGTCTTCCAAGTTGGCAGCCATCACCACATCCTGGGGCAGGGAGTTCCACAATTTAACTATGCGTTGCAACATAACAATGGGCAGGTCCTTGCCCTGAGGACCTTACAATCTGAATCACAATAGGCCAACAATACAGGAAAGGGAGCAGCAACAGATACGCATCAATGGTTTTGTATTCCCCCTAAAGTACATGGCATGAAGCTTGAAGGTCTATCCATCAAAGCTATGTCATTATAAAGATCCATTGCATCCATCAGTTCCCAAATTGAGTCCCTCAGATCTAAGACAGAGTGGGGGTGCTTGTTCTGGTTGAAGGAGTAGTGATTTGAGCACCTAGACACCACATCAGCTTACCAGATGCAAGGACCATTAGTTATTGCGACCTGCCATCTAATCTGGTTACTTTCTATATGATTATCCTGCCAGACAAGAGTTAATTTCTCAGGATTTGAAGTAAGGTATTCTAGCATGGGGGTGGGGGAGCTACTCAAGACCTCCTTTCTTTGTGAATGCATTTCAAGGCATCTGTAGCTTCTGGTGAAGTTGAACATTTGCTGAAGTGGCCACGGTAGCAATTTTTTTAGAGACCACTGCTGCATGGATATTCTCCATCCTTTCTCCATCATTTCTGTCTCCACCAACTGTTCCTTGTTGCAATGTTCCTCTTCACCTCCGGAGATGTCCTGTTTCTCCTCTGAGAGTATAACAACATGAAAAATAGGGACATGTAAAATTGATTAGTGTTCATCTAGGTTCCCATTCTAAACCCTGACAAACTTGCTGGCGCATATCATGAGTTCGTATTAAAAGCACTGACTGATCTGGAGTGTTTGACTAAGACCTGGGAGACACACACATGAACACATGAAACTGCCATATACTGAATCAGACCCCTGGTCCATCGAAGTCAGTATTGTCTACTCAGACCGGCAGCGGCTCTCCAGGGTCTCAGGCAGAGGTCTTTCACATCACCTATTTTCCTAGTCCCTTTAACTGGTGATGCCGAGGATTGAACCTGGGACCTTCTGCATGCTAAGCAGATGCTCTATGACTGAGCCACAGCCCCTCCCCAATTGCATATGTTCAAATGCCTGCTCGCTGAATGACCTTGTGTCAGTTTCATTCTTTCTGACTAACCTACCTCACAGGGTTGTTGTGAGGCCAAAATAGGATCCCTGGTCCTTGACAGCAGGGTGGAATAAAATAGATATAGCTAGATCCTTCATGTCAGCATATGCCCTCAAATATGTAGGTAAAGGGGACCGTGTGAAGTGGCCCCTTCCTTAGGCTTCTGGATCACTAAGAGAAATCTGGTTCTATATGTGGTCAAATGAATGCTTCAGAAGAAAACATGCCCTAAATACAAATGTGTACCCAGGAAAACCATAGATTTTCTCAAGCGAGCCCTGGAACTCGTTGCACACAACAAAGCTCCAACAGGAAAATAAAAAAGTAGCAAGTATTATATTAGCATTGTTAATTATGTGCTGACAGGGTACTTTGCATTTTACAAGACAAAGATAAAGACGCGGTTCCTGGCCTGATGAGCTTGTAATGTAAAAATCAAACTCTCATCGACTGATCATACCATGAATGTATCACCCAGTTACCTAGCAACTTCAGAGACCTGATTAACCCTTTTTTTAAGGGTGTCAAATGTACAACACTTTGGAGAGTGAATTCCCAGATGTTTTTTTTTTTTTTTGCCTAATCTTATGCACGTCAGCTTCAAGCGTTCCCCTATATTCAGCCAATTGTTAACAGGAATGATCCCTGACAGTTACTCAGAGCGTGCTATTAACATCCCTGCTGCTGGTACAAATCAGTTGAAAATAAAGCTAATTTGATTTTTTTTTTTTAGAACAAAAAGTCTTTTAATATGGCTTATATAAGGAAATTTAGTAAGCTTTGCAATCTTTGGATGCAACTTTCTGGAGCCCAATTTAAACATTAATTTTGCAACACAGTAGCACACACCCCATTTTCGGCTTGCTTCTTTAACACCTGAAGTTTGGCATCATATTTATTTATATAAATTACACTTCTCCCCTACCTTCTTCTACTGTAGAACTCAAGACAGCATATATAGGGGCTTGGATTGTGGAAAATCGAAGCTAGTGGAAGGTGTTTCCTTCAAATGGAGCGGGACTTCCTCATTTCCTCCCTTTGCAGCCCCCAAATCCCCATAAAATGCCATTCCTAAACATCCCCCAGGAACAGCAGGAGGAGGGAGTCAGAGGTCAACAACAGGAAGGGGGAAATCCACAAAAACTGCCCCCTTTCATCAGCAGAATTTTTTTGTGTGGGATCCAACTCATGGCTGCCTAGAGATCATCAAACCAGGCCACTGACCAGATCCAGAACCAGTAAATTCCCTTCATGTACCTTTCAACCAGTCTCAAGCCATTAGAATAATTCCCAGCATCAGCAGCTTCAAGAGGAATAGTGGAAGAATTTGCATGATGTACTTCAGACATTAGCCACGTCATGTGGGAAGAAGAAGAAGAAGAAGAAGAGTTGGATTTTATACTCCACTTTTCTCTACAGTAAGGAGTCTCAAAGCAGCTTACAATCACCTTCCCTTCCCCTCCTCACAACAAACATCTCGTGAGGTAGGTAGGGCTGAGAGAGTTCTGAGAGAACTGTGACTAGCCCAAGGTCACCCAGCAGGCTTCATGTGGAGGAGTGGGAAATCAAAGCTCCCTTCCCCCACAGCTACTGGACTTCATTCTCACTGTTTTACTACAGATCAACACAGCTAACCCTCCAAAACTATTTTACAAGTACGGTTGCCAACCTCCAGGTACTAGCTGGAGATCTCCTGCTGTTGCAACTGATCTCCAGCCAATAGAGATCAGTTCACCTGGAGAAAATGGCCTCTTTGGTAATTGAACTCCATGGCATTGAAGTCCCTCCCCTCCCCAAACCCCGCCCTCCTCATGCTCCACCCCAAAAACCTCCCGCCGGTGGCAAAGAGGGACCTGACAACCCTATTTACAAGCTGGAACTGATACTGAGAGATCATTTCTCTTATGAAGTTACATAGGACTGTGACTGAAGCTAGGCTGGTCTACAAGTTACTTTCATCACACGGAAGAAGTTAGGCTTTGTGGGAAGCCACTTTGAAAGGAAGGAATCCATGCCTTGAGGGGAAGACTTGTACCCTCATTTTCAATAAAGGGCAAATCCATTTAAATGCTGGTCCTCACTGGCTCTCTGTGCTTATGGCAAAAAAAGAACTATGGGTTACTAAGGTGCACATGCATGAGCAGAGACTGCTCCATTCACATTGTGTGGGCAGGTAATCTGCCTCATCCATAAGGCATGGCTATTTTCAGAGAACGGTGAGCACAAATACTGAGTATACGTGTGCGAAGGATACCACCACATTGAAGGGCATACAGCAGCCGCTGCTCATGAGTATTCATCAAAATTCACGGCATGCACAGTGGAACAGGGCAAAATTGGGTTGTTTGCCAAAGAGCATTAATTCAATAAACATTAGCAAAATGCAATATCGTGGCTCTGTAGAAGCAAGCTTCTCCAAGCGCAATTTTCATCTACTGAAGGGGGAAATGATGTCTTGTCAATCATGGCCAGAACCATCACCTGTATTGTAACCAAGCAGATATGCTAATCTCCATCAGTGGAAGGTCAGGTGTTGTTTATGAAGTCATGTTAAAACAAACAGCCAGCAAGGATACGTGTGTTTACCCAAAACATAGAAGGCATGCCAGTCCGCTTGTTATCCCACAGGATCTGAGAGCTAACATATGTCAGACGTCCCCAAGAACACAAATTCTTGGCAAATCCCAGAAGTCTTCAGAAAGGTCTGTGCACATGCCACGAAAGATGAGGGCATTTCCGTTCAGCTGTGGCCACAGAAAATGTTTTGCCGCCAATGAAATTGACATGGCATTTGGTGTACATGTAGGGTTGCCAGGTCCCTTTTTGCAACCGGCGGGAGGTTTTTGGGGCGGAGCCTGAGGAAGGCGGGGTTTCAGGAGGGGAGGGACTTCAGTGCCATAGAGTCCAATGGCCAAAGTGGCCATTTTCTCCAGGGGAACTCATCTCTATTGGCTGGAGATCAGTTATGATAGCAGGAGATCTCCAGCTATTACCTGGTAGTTGGCAACCCTATCTACGTGGGCTGGATTGTATGTTACCTTCGTCACAGATAACAGACCCTGCTGGGAACAATAAAGTTGCCACATGGAAACATCTACAGGGAGAGGCAATACTTCAGGTTCAGCGAGGAGGTTGGAAGCTGAAACCCCTGTCACCTAGCAGACATTTTTCAATGCACTGGCACAAAGGAATGCCTGCGCCAGGCTTAGGAGGCAACGCAGCGGCGCTGCCTCCTAAGGAGGTTTGGGCCCTGCCAAAACCTCTTCCTGGCGCAAAAAATCAGTGCAACCTTCATAGAGTTGCACAAGAGATACGCCACCTAAAAGGTGCCGTATCTCAGCTGGGAAAAAAGGAGGCTTTCCCAAGCCGTAACAGCTCAGGAGGCTGCCTAATGGCAGCCCCGTCCCCTGGCCAGTGCCACGACACCCTGGGAACACCTCCCGGGACGATGACGCGGCCTTTGCCGGTGTCCGGACGCCGGCAGCAGGCTCCGTTGGTGTTCGGGCCTGGTGCTGCTGCGGCAGCGGCCAGCAACTGGCAGCCGGCCCTGCACGCTGGGGCCACAAACGCTGACGTGCGCCACCCGGATGCTGGCGCTGTGGGCCCTTGCGCCAGCATAGGCCTTCGCCGGCCTCCAAAGGCCTTTGGTGAGGGCCACTGGCGCATGGCAGGAATGGACTGTAAGGTAGTTTCACTACCCTACTTGTTCATCTGATGACTGAAGCCCTTTTCAGACATTACATTCACGCATTCCAGGAGGCTATCAACTATACATACTGGAAGCATGTGCAACCTGCCTCCCTCCTTGTATATGTAGTCACCATGTTGTATAAATAGAGGAAATGCCTGTATTTACTATTTGCATTCAGCCTTGGCACGCATGAAAAATCCAGCACTACTAGGAAGTGCTAGTGGTGGTTTGGAGGGGTGGACTCTAATCTGGAGAACCAGGTTGGTTTCCCCACTCCTATGCATGAAGCCAGCTGGGTGACCTTGGGCTAGTCACACTCTCAGCCCCACCTACCTCACAGGGTGTCTGTTGTGGGGAGGGGAAGGGAAGGTGATTGTAAGCTGGTTTGATTCTTCCTTAAGTGGTAGAGAAAGTCGGCATATAAAAACCAGCTCTTCTTCTTCCAAAATGAAATCCCTCACAACTGAAAAGAAATGTGTAAGCAGCAGCCTCCCACCTTGATTTCTTGAGGCGAAGCCTGGAGAGATAGCAATTAAAAACCTATATGGCAAAACTGATAGACGGTTAGAGAGAGAAAGAGAATCACTCTCTGCTCCTCCTAAACAATCTGACCTCTGTAAATTGCCTTGCAAGGGGAAGAAAAGAGTTCAGTGACCCATTACTCTGGTCCTTATCTCTTTTTTATCATGTAGAAGGCCACAAACATGAGGGAAGGTTATTTATGATGATTATTACTGTCAGGGATAGTGCCATTACCTGCTTATATACTACCCAAAGGCAACACCTATTAAGCCTCTGGATACAGGGCTAAATCCTAATTTAGTACAGCAAGCAACTTGTCTGTTTAGCTGAAGCAGAGAATATTCAGCATGGGTTTAGGTGGGTTATGCCTGGTTGGTTGACTCTTATCAACAGGCCATTCTTTGAAAGCACAGTGTATCTCCTTCAGCAACTGCCCTTTTGTAACAGCAGGTCATCTAATTGTTTCTGAATTATATTTTAGGCCAGAACGGCTTGCTATAGAAAAACCTGTCCGACAGAACAGCCATCCAAGAGAGGAATCAAAGCACAGACTCCATGTCAAGCAGGACATTCCTGGAAAGGAGGACACCCCAGCTGGGGTGCTTCTGCATGGCCGGCTGTTTTTTATCACTCCTTTTTATCATGCCTTCTGAGACCCAGTGTGGTATAGTGGTTAAGAGCGGTGGTTGTTTGGAGTGGTGGATCTGGTCTGGAGAACTTGGTTTGATTCCCCACTCCTCCACATGAGCGGTGGACTCTAATCTGGTGAACTGGATTTGTTTCCCCACTCCTACACATGAAGCCAGATCAGTGACCTTGGGCAAGTCACAGTTCTCTTAGAGCTCTCTCAGCCCCACCTACCTCACAGGGTGTCTGTTGTGGGGAGGGGAAGGGAAGGCGATTGTAAGCCGGTTTGAGTCTCCCTTAAGTGGTAGAGAAAGTCGGCATATAAAAACCAACTCTTCTTCTGTCAGTCATCAAGAGCTGTACATGCATGTGGGAATTATCATTGCGCTAATCTGGTGAACCGGGTTGGTTTCCCTACACATGAAGCCAACTGGGTGACCTTGGGCTAGTCACACTTTCTTAGCCCCACCTACCTCACAGTGTGTCTGTTGTTGGGAGGGGAAGGGAAGGTGACTGTAAACCGGTTTGATTCTTCCTTAAATGGTAGAGAAAGTCAGCATATAAAAACTAACTCTTCTTCTTCTGTCAGTCATCAAGAGCTGTACATGCATGTGAGAATTATCATTGAGCAAGCATGAGACCCACATGGACTTGTGGGGGGCATCGCATTCCCCCCCTCTACTATTTCCTCTTTCCCTTCCGATATTGCATGGTTTGGAAATATTGATGTTGTCCATGCTGCGTGAAGCGGTGCTCAGATTTCTTGGCTGAATTACTGGAGGATGCTATTTGATACGAGCACAACCTGATAATATGTTAATGCCCGAGTCTTGTTCTCTGCTTTTGGCACAGTGATGTCTCATACTTTGAGAAGAATCTGGCTTGAAAACAGTGAGCAGAACCTGATGATTTTCTGGTAAGGATGAGTGGACGTTTCTTGTCTCTGTATTTTTAGATTCATTAATATTTTTATCAACTGTTTCAGATCTCTGCTTTTTGCAGTGGGCTTTGTAGACTCATTTGCATAATGTATTCATGTATACTTTTATATGCAGTTTATATGGTATTCATATATCCAGTGTACATCATTTATATATGCAATACATGTAAGGCTGATTTATTGACACACAAATAATGTTGGGAAATGTATGCTTTTTAGCAGAAGAAATTGGCATAAGAAAACGGAATCATGGTTTTCGTTTTTCGCAAAAGAGAAAAAAAATCAAAATGGAAATTTTCAAGTCAAAAGGTTAGAGGAGAAATTCTAAACCAACCATGATTTCTGGCTGTTTCTGTGAACCTATAGTTTTATGATGCAGTACTGCATAGGTTTATGTTTTACAGTGAAACTGAATATCACCAAAATTCACTTTACGTCCGTATTCCGATGCATCCCAGATACCTCAGCGGAATCTCACCCTTTCAGTAAAAATATTTTTTGTGAAAAAACCTTAAGATTAAAATCCACATTATTTGCCTGCCTGTAATTATTTACCTTTTTTATTTACTTCTTTAATAGCACAGCCGAGGTGAGATGAATAACGTGAAAGGTGGCATTAGGATGTCAACAAGAGGCACCTCAAGGAACTGATAGAAAACAACAGATTAGTCAACAAGCGTGAAATTCTGTTTCCTTATGCCAGGTTTTTTTCTGGTAAAAACTTTTGTTAGACACTGAATAAAAACACTGAAATAGAAAAGAAAATTATCATTCTACACATGAATTCAATGGGTTTTGTTTTTTTCTAAATCTGGATTTTATTTCTCCTTCCTTCCTTCTTTTTTTGGTTTTGTTTTCCTCGTGACAAGACATGGATGGCTGAGGAGACATGTGGTGCTTTTATCCGGAAAAGAAGAAGCTATGAAGAGAGAAATGTTAACTTCTTTTGTAGAGTAAGAAACAAGCATTTCTGACAGCATATTTCTTGACAAGCCAGAAAAAACCCTTCCCCCCCTTTTTTTTTTGCTGGTGGACTATAAATCTGGAAAGGAGTAAAAATCAGTAACAGCCTATTGCATTGTAGGTAGAGTGCAAAGGTAATTGGGTAATCCTGGCAATCCATTAATTGAGCAAAGTGTATCATACAGTTTATATATCTGACCCTAGATTCTTCTTAAATTTGGGTTGCTATATTTTGTTCTAGCAGTCCTCCTGTGCATTTAATAGCTAAAAAGACTATTGGTGCAACATTGCACAAGGGATCTCCCCCCCAGATAAGTACATAAGACACAGAAGTATGAGTTTAAGTGCATCATCTACATCTGGGGTCCTCAATGTGCTGCCTGGGGGCCCCATGGCATTCATCAATACCTTTCCTGGTGCCTGACAAGTATCTTTACAAAGTGGGTGGGGCCCGATGGGGCTTTTGCCCAGCAAGGCTTAAGATTGCTCTCTGGAGGTTTGACTGGTTGTGTGTGTGCGTTAAGTGCCATCAAGTCGCTTCCGACTCATGGCGACCCTATCAATGAAAGTCCTCCAAAAATGTCCTAACTTTGACAGCCCTGCTCAGATCTTGCAAATTGAAGGCTGTGGCTTCCTTTATTGAGTCAATCCATCTCTTGCTGGGTCTTCCTCTTCTCCTGCTGCCCTCAACTTTTCCTAGCATGACTGTCTTTTCCAGTGACTCTTGTTGTCTCATGACGTGACTGGTTGTACAAATTTTCAAAAACATTGCTTTGACAGCAGTTGCCACCACAGCACAATGATCTTCACTGTGTGACTTTAAATATGCTGCAACATCCATTTTGTGGCTGGCTCTGCCACTTGTGACAGCCATTTTGTGGTAGACATCTTGTGCTGTGCCCACTACACTGTCTTAGAATTACAAATGTGCTCACTGGCTCAAAAAGGTTGGGGATCCCTGATCTACATCATAATCCATTAAAATGTCCTAACATATTTGAAGTAGTGGCCTGCACTCAGCTGCCATTCTTTAGGCAAACCCACTCAGGATCCAACTTTGGCCAGAGGTTATGCCAGTCACATAGGCTTGCCAACATCCAGGTACTAGCTGGAGATCTCCTGCTATTACAACTGATCTCCAGCCAATAGAGATAAGTTCACCTTGAGAAAATGGTCACTTGGGCAATTGGACTCTATGACATTGAAGTCCCTCCCCAAACCCCGCCCTCCTCAGGCTCCACCCCAAAAACCTCCCACCGATGGCGAAGAGGGACCTGGCAACCCTACTTCTGACCAGAAAATGATTACATGGAGGTTAGGAGAAGAGACAGAACCCAGTTTCCATGTGCCTCTGGGGCAGCCTACTGGGAGTGGGGTGTCAATTATCCTGTTGGTGAAGAGGGATCTGGCAACCCTAGCTCTGGGCATTCATTTCAAGGGCATAATGGAATCCACACAAGACTACACTGTGTGCATGGGGCTCTTTCCACATAGTTATAAACCCTGGGATTAGGGTTGCCAGGTTCCCCCTGGCCACTGGTGGGGAATGGGGGGGGGAAGGGTTGCCAGATCCAGCTTGGGAAACTCCTGGAGATTTGGGGGTGGAGCCTGGGAAGAAGAGGGACCTCAGTGGGGTACAATGCCACCGAGTCTGCCCTCCAAAGTATCCATTTCCTCCAGAGGGACTGATTTCTGTTGCCTGTAGATGAGCTGTAATTCCGGGGGATCCCCAGGTCCCACCTGGAGGCTGGCAGCCCTGTATGTAGGGTTGCCAGGTGGGTGATATTGGCAGGCAATTGCCCGCCAATCCACCGAGCCGCTCCAGAGCTGGGGCTGTGTGCACACGTAGGCACACACATGCAATGATGGCACTTCCGGTTTTACTTCTGGAAGCGCCGCATCGCTGTGGCTCTTTTAACACTCAAACCCACAAAATTTGGGGGGGGGGTGGTTGAGTGTTAAATTGGCTGCAGCGATGCGGCACTTCCGAAAGTAAAACCGAAAGTGCCATCATCACGTGTGCATGCACACAGTCACCACAGCCCCGCCCCCTAAAACCTCCTGCGATTGAGAGGGGGCACCTGGCAACCCTACCTGCATGGAATATACAGTCGTTCAGAAAAAAAGCCCTATGTGTATGCAGATGTATGCCGAATGGCTCCATTCTAGGGTTGCCAACCTCCAGGTACTAGCTGGTGATCCCCTGCTATTACAACTGATCGCCAGCCGATAGAGATCAGTTCACCTGGAGAAAATGGCTGCTTTGCCAATTGGACTCCATGGCATTGAAGCCCCTCCCCTCCACAAACCCCACTCTCCTCAGGCCACACCCCATGGCAAAGAGGGACCTGGCAACCCTACTCCATTCTGACCAGAAAATGAATACATGGAGGTTAGCAGAAGAGACAGAACCCAGTTTCCATGTGCCTCTTGGGCAGCCTACTGGGAGGGGGATCAATTATCCTTTTTGCTACTAACCCACTTCCCTTTTTGTCATCCCTGTAGGCCAATAACAAGCGTGAATGGAGTAAGTATTTGGCTGGCCCACAACACAGAGCTGGTGAACAGTAGGGTTGCCAACCTCCAGGCACTAGCTGGAGATCTGCTATTACAACTGATCTCCAGCTGATAGAGATCAGTCCACCTGGAGAAAATGGCCACTTTGGCAATTGGACTCTAGGGCATTGAAGTCCTTCCCCTCCCCTCCCCAAACCCCACCCTCCTCAGGCTCTGCCCCAAAAACCTCCCTCTGGTGGAGAGGGGGGGGGACCTGGCAACCCTTGTGTTCAGTTGGGGGCTCTCAAGCTGTGTGGGCCTGCCTTAATTGACTGGGTTTCCCTGTTTTGATGGTGTTTCCATGTCGGCAAGGCAAAATCAAGAGCAATAATAGATAGTAACTATGCAAATGTCAGGATGACACTGTTAAATAGGCCCATTTATGCAAACTTAGATTTCTCTTAATGGGTTCGATGATGGCTGCCCCCATTTAGAAACATGAAATTGTCTCATGTTATTATCTAAAGGGAAAGAGAACGAGAGTGATAAAATATGGGCTTGCACACACAAAGCGCAAAGCTACCAGAGTAGAAGAAGCTGATGACTTGCAGCAATTTTTTATATATATATCTTTTTGGGGGGAAAGACATCTAATTTGCTGCTCTTCTAGTTAAGATCATTGGAAAAATGCTGACAATGACAGCCCAGAAACAAAGCAGCTTCTCAACTAACAACCTTAATGAGAAATTTTCTGTCTGGGATTTGATCTGCCCCCAGCATGATGGCTGCCCTTTTGCAGAGTTGCATTCCGATCATGAGCTCATGTATGCTGATAACAGCATGCAGCCTGCCGGTAATATTATGGGGCCTGTCTATTGACAGTGACGGTATTGATTGTAGGAACAGTTTCTTCCGTAAGCCTTGATATTGCCTAAAAGCAGTGGAGGGAATCTATTATTTTGTGCAGCTCGTATAGATTTTTGCTCATAAGTCCTTTCCCCGTTTATGAGGGTGTCGCAAGCAGGACCTGTTTTCTGCAACCACAGTTCCGAGACTGCAAAGTTTGTATTAGAGGGCGTTTCACATTACTTTGTGTTATGGCCTTTGGTGTGAAGGTCTTCCAAAAACGCATTCCTCCTAATGTTGTCCCGGGGACAAGATCTCCAAAAAAATCTACAGCTCAGGACTGCATGTACTACTAACTGAACGAACATGTGTACGACTGTGGTTTCACAGAAGTCCTTTTCAGATGTGCCATGCGTACTGGGAGTCCACCAACCATGCATAATAGCAGCACACACTACCCAAGATCCTCCCAATAAACATAGCTTCCATGTTCGGCCCCGGCCTTGGTGGAATGCTCTGCCTGGTAACATCAGGGCCCTGCGGGAGAATGATTTGTCGCACTCTTTATTTTCTCTTTATCTCGGCGGAGTACAGAGTTTTATGTAAGCCCTGAATGAAGTTTGAGTGACCTTTGTAAGTACTTTGCAGAACAGTCTTAAGCAGAGTTACACCCTTCTAAGTCCACTCACTTCATGGGGCTTAGAAGAGTTTAGGATTGCACTATCATTCTCATATCTCCATTGCCTATATTATACAGAGAAAACATCATTATTGTCCATGACCTAAAGTTCACCTTCCAACAAAGCTTGTAAAGAATCATACAATTCTTGGAATAGTTGATGAGAGAAACAAAGCAGGTAAGCAATACCTTTTACTGAACATATAAAAACAGGGAAATTGATTCAATAAGAGGTATCTCCTTACCTGCTTTATGTTTCCCTTTCCCCCCCTGGGATCCGACACACTAATAAGAAGTCTGCACGAAACAAGAAAGAGCGGAAAACAGATGTAGGAGGAGAGGGAGCGAGCCAACAGATGAAAAGGAAAGCCACCGTACTGTGCTGAACGTTGCACACATTCGACAGAATCACACATGCAAAACAGGAAGTGACAGAGGAAAAGCCAGATCTGGCAGCTCCCCGCAAACCACACGACAAACAGGAGAAGAATATGGGATGCCACAGGGGAAAAACAGAAACACAGGAAACATAAAGAAAGCTGACTAAAGGCGATGCTTAGCTGGCAAGGATTTCTACCCCCTCAACCCTTCTGAAAAGACCCCTGCTTTTCCCACCGTACATATTGTTTGCCTTAATGAGTCACACCCGAAGGTCCCTTTATCCCAGCATCCTGTCTCTATCTGTGCCCTGTTCCAGGTGCTCCAAAGGAAATGTACAAGTCACTGAGCACTTCCAGTACTTTTTCAAGGGTTGCGTTGCGAGCCATTGACTTAGAAGGGGGTAACTCGGCTTAGAACTGCAATGTTCATTCCTGATCTCCAGCAAGAGTGGGCAGTTCTAAAAGATAAATCAATCGATTTATCTTTTAATGTACTTAATGCTGTTATACCATCGACACTGGCCTGAGAAAAAGTCCCTCTGAATTTCGATGAATGCGCACAGTGGCTTGCTGTTCGCTCTGTTGTAAGAAGTCTGGACTGTATGTAGAAACTGTCTCCCTCTTTGGGTTTTCTTCTAGGATGTGTTTCATACCTCTTCACTGACAAATATGTATTCATTTGTACATGTGCATCTTTTATTTTTGTTCTCATTTACTTTGCAGTCCTAACCAGAGTTATACCCTTCTAAATCCACTGAACAGGCTTAGAAGAGTGAAACTCTGCTCAGGATTGCACGGCTGGTAGTTCTTTTGTGAGACTGTGATTTTTGTTAGTTGCCCTGTGCATGCCAATAAAAAGATGGGATGTCATGTTTGTTAATAAATGTATAACTTGTGCACTCTGGGGAATTTATTATGTTATTTATTTAAAATATTTTCCTCCGACCTTTCACACAATGATCAAGATGGACCCCAAAAGAATACCTTCTGGCATCCCTAATAACAATTAAAAAAACACACACACAAATTCTAATAACAATAACATACCACTCAATCTGCCATTGTTGGTGGTGGAAAGTGCAGTCAAGTCACAGCCTGTTTATGGTGACCCCATAGGGTTTTCAAGGCAAGTGACATTCAGAGATGGCTAGCTATTGCCTGCCTCTGCATAGCGACCCTAGTACTTCTTGGTGGTCTCCCATCCAAAGACCCTGCTTAGCTTCCAAGTAGGGTTGCCAGGTCCCTCTTCGCCACTGGCGGGAGGTTTTTGGGGCAGAGCCTGATGAGGGCAGGGTTTGGGGAGGGGAGGGACTTCAATGCCATGGAGTCCAGTTGCCAAAGCGGCCATTTTCTCCAGGTGAACTGATCTCTATCGGCTGGAGATCAGTTGTGATAGCAGGAGATCTCCTGCTAGTACCTGGAGGTTGGCAACCCTACTTCCAAGACCTGACGAGATTTGGCTAGCCTGGGCCATCCAGGTCAGGGAGATCTGCCCTTAAGAACCCCAAAGACACACCAACCTACACCACACACTCTTATTCTTCAGCCATTTACCCAAAACCATCATTGGAGAGCCCAAGTAAGTAACACAGCTTTACAACTCTTTTGAAAAGTCACCAGTAAAGAAGTACTTCGTGCCTCTTCTAGCATACCCTTCGACAACAGCGGTGCTGCAACCCAGATGGCGCAGGCTCAATCAGAGCAGGATCATGTCCTTCCAGGAGGGGGAAGGGAACCCCAACCAATAGTCTGTTAAAGAATGCTAAGTATGCTTAAGCCCACTTGAAATCAAATTTGTGAAATGTCCATTTGTGACACGTAATGCAAAAAACAGCCGATATTCCCCAGACATGGAGCCCTTTAATTCAAATTACCTTGGCTATGCTTATGTTTCTGTTTATGTGAACTGACATGGTCTTTAAAATGGATATGATCTGTTATTGGTTGCCTGCCAAGTTTGCCACAGAGGAACATAAATTCTAGGCACTCCTCTTCAGGCTGCCCTTTAGCAGACAGGGAAACAATGGGTGGGGCATTTAAGAGACCCCAAATATGAACATTTGAACCTGAACAATGCAAGGTTGCTTTGACGCCTTTCTGCAAATGTCAAAAACGTACAACTTCTAAAGATTCCTTGTGAAAGCAACCCAGAAACCCAAGCTGTTTCTGAAATATTCAGATTTTTCAAATTATTCAACCTGAAATCTCAGAGCGGAAAACATAAAAATAAAACCATATTGGTATAGTCAGATCTGAGAGCTAGCATTAATGTAGCAATTAATATTTTGAAAGGACTAGTAAAAAATTATTTTAGGGAAAAATAGTCATTTATTTCATTTATGAATGCTGATATCCATGAGCAATCAGCTCAGCACTAATCTTTTGAGTTGGATTTATACAAGAAATGTATTTTGTATTCATTGCTATAATAATTATCTGGGGGGAATCAATAAAAAGTTATTTTTTTCTGAAAACCAAGAGCATGAAATATCTAGTAAATATAAAATACAACATCAAAACAAAATTATCCCATTGAGCCTTAGGCTATGTAGAAAACGGGAGACTACCCTGGAAACATGACCTTCCCAGTTGTTCCTTCTTTCTCTCTTGAGTACTATCCAGAAAAAACACACAATTCATGTCACAACCTTAATGTACTCTGAGTCTTCCTGTACCTGCAGCTGCAGCCAATGAAGTGAAGCAAGTGCAGGGAAATTAAGCATGTGAAACATCACATCTCATCTTTTGTTTTATTGTGTGTTTATAGGGTTGCCAACCTCCAGGTAGAAGAAGAAGAAGAGTGGGTTTTTATATGCTGACTTTCTCTACCACTTAAGGAAGAATCAAAGCAGCTTACAATCACCTTCCCTTCCCCTCCCCACAACAGATACCCTGTGAGGTAGGTGGAGCTGAGAGAGGGTGACTAGCCCATGGTCACCCAGCTGGCTTCATGTGTAGGAGTGGGGAAACCAACCCGATTCACCAGATTAGAGTCTGCTGCTCATGTGTAGGAGTGGGGAAACCAACCCGGTTCACCAGATTAGCCTCCGCCACTCATGTGGAGGAGTGGGGAATCAAACCGGGTTCTCCAGATCAGAGTCCACTGCTCCAAACCACTGCTTTTAACAACTACACCACGCTAGTA
Organism: Euleptes europaea; assembly: GCF_029931775.1. NCBI lineage: Eukaryota > Metazoa > Chordata > Lepidosauria > Squamata > Sphaerodactylidae > Euleptes > Euleptes europaea. Next base: position 16,660,838 of record NC_079320.1, read on the forward strand.
GTAGTAGTTGGAGATCTCCTGCTATTACAACTGATGTCCAGCCGATAGAGATCAGTTCACCTGGAGAAAATGGCTGCTTTGGCCATTGGACTCATTAGCCATTGGCATTGCTCCAGCCGATGGAGATCAGTTCACTTGGAGAAAATTGCCGCTTTGGCCGTTGGACTCTATGGCACTGAAGTCCCTCCCCTCCCCAAACCCTGCCCTCGTCAGGTTCCACCCCCCAAATCTTCAGGTATTGCCCAACCCAGAGCTGGCACCATAAACTCAGAGGGAGGAGCAGTAGCTAAAGCTAAACTTTGCATACTGAACTCTCTCAAACCTCTGTCTGGAATGGGGTCTGCTCTGGAACCAGACCTCCTTTTTATTAGGATTGTCAGCTCCAGGTTGGGAAATACCTGGAGATTTTTGGGGTGGAACAGGAGATCTCCAGCGAGTACCTGGAGGTTGGCAACCCTACTTTTTATGCTCTTTGGCCAAGCACAGAAAAATTTGAAAGGAAATTTGAAAGAAATACTGCCCCCCTCCAAAAAAACAGTGTTGTCCCTAACCTGAAATCATATTGGCCACTCTAACTTTCTGCCCCCACTTTCACCTTCCCCTCTCTAGGTAGGGTGTTGCAATCCAGGTAGACTGCAACAGCATAGCAAAAATGCAATGCAAAATCATTGCAGCCATTGAGTTTTCCTATTTGTTCCTGCAAAATGCCTCCCTCCCTCCTGCTGCCCTGGAAACCAGCCAAGGGGCAGCTGGAGGGCAACAGGAGATTGCTCCTTCCTGAACAATTTAGTAAAGGGGGGGGGGCACCTTTCCCAGCTCAGAAAAGCCCACATGGAAGCCCAGCAGAGCACCAGCCAAGGTATGTTTAAGGGAGGGGGAGTTGAAATTTAAAGCCCAATCACCAGCCTTGCAAATGGGCTTAAATTTCCCCCCATGGCATTCCATGGACCATGGGAAAGCTGAAAAAAGCCGAATATTTTTCGGCTTTTGGCTATTCAGCTTAGTATGGATTTGTGGTTTTAATTTTCAGTTCAGCTTTATCCGAATTCACAGCCCTAGTCGCAGCACAGAGGCAGCAATGGCAAACCACAGCTGAACATTTCTTGCCTTGAAAACCCTAAGGGTCACCATAAGTCAGCTGTGACAATGATGACTCTTTCCACCACCATTCCCCCTTTCTCTTGCAGCTCCTTTACACTGGTATGCCCTTTTTGCCAAAACAAAGTCTGTCTTTGTTTGTTTTTACATTCAAATGTGCCCTGAAAGTACAACCCATAGTTAACTGGTAGAAGTCACTGCAACAGGATGGGATGATGTCTGCTACCTTAAAGGGCTTTCAAAGGAATTCAATGAATTTATGGAGGCCTGGTCCCTCCATGGTTTTTAGCCATGATGACAAAATGAGATCTCCGTGGAGGCTACATATCTGTGAATGCCAGTTGCTAGGGGGCAACAAGAGGATATTTGGGCCTCTGGACCCTGCTCATCGGCCCTTTAGGCCCTCTGGTTGGCCACTGTGAGAACCAGGATGCTAGACTGAATGGCCATTGATCGGATACAAAAAGTCTCTTCTTCTTTTCTTGTCCAATCGATTTTACTTTCCTTAATCGAACCTCCTTCCCTTTGAGTTTTCTTTCTTCTCTAGTGTGTCTTGTTTTACCTTAACATTTTTAAAATTTTGAATTTTACACAGTGTATGTATAATCATCATGGCCATCATACTGGCTGAAACCTTCTGGTGGAGATTCCTTTCAGTCGTTTCCAGCATAGTATCATAATCACTGGGAGAAGATGCCATCTGGACAGAGCCTCACGTGAGCCAGACCCAAGCCTTTCATGAGTCTACCTTGAATTTTGGCTAGAAGGCCATAAGGAACCAGCAAAGATGCCGAAGCCTGGGTGTAATGAATCCTCAGTGCTTCCCATACAAATGTGAAATCACCATAATGAACAGGTGTTAAAATAAACAGACAAATGGTAGAAAAATTAAAAGACATATATAGTCATTTATCTTCTGGTAGCTGGAGCCAAGTTGGAGCCTGCGCCAATTAAATGAACTGAAGCTGTAACAGTGACTTTTGTACTGCTTGAATTAACAAAATCAATCCTCATAAATTAAAGTATCATTGATCTATGATACAATTAAGTCCTATAATCCCTCCACAGGAAAAAAAAAACTATTATCGGCATACACAGCATCACCCAGCAAGTTCCAACACTGAATTTTAACCAACATTTGGCTACTTTCTCTCACCACTCTGTGTAAAACTCCCATCTGGCACATGAGAGGCTCACATTAGGATACAGTCTCTCTCTCTCTCTCTCTCTTTCTCTTGCCCCCCATTTTTCAATTTAGGCTGACATCTGCTGGCCTAAGCTAATGGTTAGGCAAACAATGCTGAACGTAACCCAGTTCCAGGAGGCAATTTTTCCCCTTTGTCGTTTCCGCAGCGCTTTGAAAGCCCCAACCAAACCACTTAATTACGTAGGAAATTCGCCTGGAATAATAATTTGGGGGGAGTGGGGAAGGCAAGGGATGAACAATACAGGCAGATGAAAATGACTTTGACATAATAAATTATATGCATTGCGACCACGGTGCGCCACATTCTTAATACAAAGAGTCAATAGGAATAATCGTCTATTGGCCAATTAAGCCTATACAGAAAGGGGGCCATTCAATGGTACCACACTGCGGGATCATAATGGGGCGTTGGTGTGCACGCCCCGTCTTTTAACCTTGCAGTAGAATTAAGGGAGGGGGAGTGGTCTCGTGGCTGGTAATGACCTGTAGAGGTTTGATCTATAAAAGGTAATTTAGGACAAATATTTGTCTTTCATTGGAGTGCATGAGACACTTCCATTAATTAGAGTCAGTCTGGAGGAAGAACTATAAGGCTTCTCATAGCAAGCGGAGGGGTGGATTCATTTTTGATCAGTACTGCAAAAGCTCAAGAGAGATTACAGTGAAGGCAAAAATCCCACCCACCCCCAAAATAGAGTGCATAAAATTCCAAAATGAAAACTGTATAATGCTATGACAAACAAGATAAGCATGGCCAGTAGCCTAAGTCCTGGAACCAGGAACACCTGGGATTTCCTGGTGGCTTCACATGTTGAAATAATCATGTGAGAAGAACTTCCAACAGCTCCTGTCAAGCTAAATCCAAGCAATCAATGTGATCTCCTTTTTTAACATATCCACAATAGCTTTACATTTGAATACAAATTAAACATGGTCCACTTATTCAGACTATTGGTCCATCGAGCTCAAAACTGTGCTTTGACTGGCAGCAGCTAACCATGGTTTCCCCACCCTTAAGACCAAAACAGAAAGACTAGCCCAAGGACAACCTGTGAGCTCCATGGCCCAAGCAGCAATTTGAACCTACATCTACCACACTGGCTGATTCCTAATGCATGCACTCCTCCCTGTGCTTTAACTGGCAGCAGCTAACCATGGTCGCAGGCAGAGGCTTTTCCCACCCTTAAGACAAAATCCGAAAGACTAGCCCAAGGACAACCTGTGAGCTTCATAGCCCAAGCAGCAATTTGAACCTAGGTTTACCACACTGGCTCATTAGTAATGCATGCACTCCTCCCCTGAGTGATGGCCAATTTCCTACTAGGCAGTTACACAGAATAAATGCAATGCCTAGAGCAACACCTTCTGACTCCCCTACCATTCCTTGCTTGGTTAGCCATGAATGGGCAGCTGAGCAGGCACTGTGAATGCCCCCGCAATGCAACAACATGCAAAAATGAGCAGGATGTATTTCAGGCACATTATTGTCTCTGGGAATGGCAGACAACAAATGTCTTGGAACAGGCCCCTCTGCTTGTGGCTTGGCAGTTTGCAAATGATGTTTATGCTGACAGTGATAAGGGGAATCTTCTTTTTCCCAAAAAATGCCACTGTATATGCCTGCCCTTGGAAAAGATCATGTTATCTAAGGACAGGCTGACTACAGTCTGAAAACTGTGTAGACCGTTTTTGACAGATACTGCCACCAGTAAACATCTGCATGATTCAGTTTCTATAAGTAGGGTTGCCAACCTCCTGGTGATGGCTGGAGATCTCTCGCTATTACAACTGACCTCCAGGTGATAGAGTTCAGTTCACCTGGAGAAAATGGTAGGTTGTCTCTATAGGATGACACCCCATTGAAGTCCCTTCCCTCCCCAAACCCTGCCATCCTCAGGCTCCCCCCCAAAATCTCCAGGTTTTTCCCCAACCCAGAATTGGCAACCCTATCTATAAGTATAATCTAGTAAGAAAGAAGCAGAGAAATGTCTAAACCAGTGGTTCCCAACATTTTTTGACCAGGGACCACTAGGACTTTTTTGTTCGGTGCAGGGACCCCAAGGTTCAAAATAAAAATTCAGAGAATTTGAAAATAAACTTTAATCATAACTGTTAGTTAAACATTAAACTTAGAATAATATTTGAATATATATTTTTTATAATAGAGAACTTTTAATTGTAAATCAATGTGATTTTTGAGCTTGCATCCTTTTTACAATGGGCAATTCTGGGGCTAATACTGTTGCTCAGAGCTACACGAATATCATCACTTGCTTCTAATCAATTTCTTGTTGTGTTCTTAATTATAAGCAAAGCAGAAAACCCTTGTTCGCATAAATAAGTTGTGGAGAAGAGCATAAGATATTGCAAGGCGAATCCCCAAACTGTAGGATATGAAATTGCTTTTTTACACCAGAACTCTTCAAGAGAAACTGATTCAAACGCATCCTTACAGTGCCTAACATTTTGGAATTCAATGAGCTCTTCCTGGATTTCTTCTGCAACCTCTTCAACAGCAGTACCAAAAGGATTGCGATTCAGCTTTTGGGTATCGTTTGATTCTGTCTGGTTATATTCTGGGAAGTAATGGTGGAATTCATCGACCAGCATTTGCAGATGACTTCTGATGTTGTCTTGTATATTTGCGGTGATCATGTCATCTTTACTATCATCGACCAGTGCTTTTAATGTCACAAACGCAGAATAATTGTTTTCGCCTACCCATAATTGAAGTTTGCAAATAAAGGCACGCAGTTTATCTTCAAACATAAAAATGTTTCCCACTCCTGCTAAATTTATGTTTCCAGAACCTTGCAACTGTAAGTTTAGTTTATTCAAATGTGAGAAAATATCCGCAAGATAAGCCAAATACATCTGACTTTTCGAATCAGAAAACAGCTCTGGTAAATCTTTAATTTTCTTCTCGGATAGAAACAGCTCAACCTCTTTTCTTAGTTCAAATAACCTTCCCAGCATATTGCCTTTCGATAGCCAACAAACTTTGGTGTGGAAAAGAAGAGTCTCATGATCGGAGTCCATTTCAGTGCACAGTTTTTTAAAAAGGCGTGTATTTAAGGCGCTGCTTTTAATAACATTGACCACTTTTATGGCCATTTCCATGGTATTAACAAGGCTTTTAGGAAAAGTCTTGGAAGCGAACGCCTGACGATGTATGATAAAATGAGTTGTTATTGCTGAAGGATTCTTCTGTTTTATTAATGTTGCTAGACCGGAGCTTGAGCCTAACATGGCTGGAGCGCCATCCGTAAAGAAGCCGGCGAGCTTTTCCCACATAATGCTATGTTTCTCAAAATATTCCGCTATTATATTCATGCCGTCGATACCTTTTGATGTCGTTTCCAGTTTCCACGAAATCAATAATTCCTCAATAGTGTTGTCATCGTCTAAAAAGCGGACAAATACGAGCAACTGACTGCAATTAGAAACGTCTGTCGATTCATCACACTGCAAAGCGAAACATGGCGAATTTTTTATTTTCGAAACAAGCTACTCCTCGATGTCATTTGACATAATTTCAATTCAAGCTTTTACCGTGTTGTTCGATAGAGGTATTTCTTGTATTTTCTTTTTGGCTTCCATCCCTAAAACCTCTTCGACAGCTATCATCAAACAAGGTTTGACGAGTGTTTCTCCTATTGTGTGTGGTTGTGTGAGGCTCACTTGCACCCTCCTCTGGCCTCCCCACCCCCACATGTTCCTTACTTGTCGCGCGCCGCTCCCGCGAGTCACCACCGCACGCCGCTGCACTCTGAGCCCGCGAGCCGCCACCATGCCGCCAGTGTAAATGTTAATTTATTATGGGTTTATAACTTTGTTTCGCGGACCCCTGGTTTAGTTCTCGTGGACCCCTGGTTGGGAACCAGGGGTCTAAACCAACAGCCTTAGCATAGCCATAATCTGGTACAGGAAATGTACAGTGCAGTTCTAATCAGGGCAATCCTAATTTACAAATTCATTTAAATCATTGGATTTAGAAGAGTGTAACTCTGCACATACTGTCAGTTATGTATTTGGCCAGCATTTGCAAACTGGGAGCAGAGGGGGTGTTAAAAGACATTTTAAAAAATGAAACAGATACTTTTGACAGGTTCAAGGAGGTTGTACTTTTTATTGTTTTATGTATAGATGGGTTGTTAATTGTGTTCTAGCAATGTAGTTGTTGACCTGCAGTGAATGACCAATTTTGTTGTAATAATCTTAAGGTTCTTCTAGTGGGAAGTTTTGTTCCAGCAAGTAAATTCTTATATGTTGCGATGTATTCAATAGGGATGCCTGAACTCCTGTGTGTTCAATTTGTGTCATAATTGCCTGTGATTGCCAATCATGAATATTCCCCACACTGATAGAAGATTTGAAGGAGTAATCGCTGAACTATTCTTCAGAATTCGCTGGGCGACTGCATGCCTAGTACACAATCGCCCATGCATGCACAATCAGCTTTCGTGCATTTGTGCTGGTCTATCAAGGTCAATACGGTTTACTTGGAAGGGAAACAACTCTCCAGAGTCTCAAGCAGAGATCTTTGACATCACCTATTACTTGATTATTTTAACTGGAGATGACAGGGATTGAACCTGAGACCCTTCTGCAGGCAAAGTAGATGTTCTATCACTGGTCCATGGCTATTTCACCAGCTGTAACTGGCCCTACAACAGAGGTGGAAGCAAATGCCATTGGCAGAGCCTCAGGCTCTGGCATGGCATTTCTGATGCTTCTATGGCCGACAGACGAATGCTGTTCATAGAATCTTAGACTTGGAAGGGATAACCATGGTCATCTAGTCCAACCTTCTGCACAATGCAGGAAATTCACAACTACCTCCTCCCACATCCCCAGTGACCCCTACTCCAGATAGCCAAGATGCCTTCCCTCTCAAGGTCATAGAATCAGCATTGCTGACAGATGGCCATCTAGCCTCTGCTTAAAAACCTCCAGGGAAGGACAGCTTACCACCTCCCAAGGAAGCCTGTTCCACTGAGGAACCACTCTAACTGTTAGAAAATTCTTCCTAATGTCAAGACGGAAACTCTTTTGATTTAATTTCAACCTGTTGGTTCTGGTCCGACCTTCTGGGGCAACAGAAAACAACTCAGCACCATCCCCTATATGATATCCCTTCAGGTACTTGAAGATGGTTATCATATCACCTCTCTGTCTTCTCCTTTTCAGGCTAAACATACCCAGCTCCTTCAGCCTTTCCTCATAGGACTTTGTCTCCAGACCCCTCACCATCTTTTTTGCCCTCTACCACTCTGACTGGAATGTTCTCACCATGATAACTGCCCTGGTACCCTGCTGCTATTATTGCAGATTCCATATTTCTTGCCTACCATTTTTGATGCATCTCTTCTGTTTATGGGTTACGTTGGGTTTCATGATTGCTCTCTGTCGCTGCTTTGGATTACTGACTGCTGTGGCTGTTTGCTATTCTTCACTGTTGTATTGTGTTGTATGAATAAGGCTACTGGTTAGATCCCAAAACACTGGAGATGGCATTGCTGGAGGTGATGGTAGTGGTTTCACAACAATAACTTCTGGAAGGATGCCGCTTAACAGCAGCCAACATGACTCTTCTGCACATGTCCGTCTGCTGAGGATGGATCGCTTTCATCCATTAGCAACATTTCCCCAGGTGGTGCGTTTATGGAGTCTGTTTGGATGAAACATTTGCAAGAATTTGGAGGGATGTTTAACATTTTTAATAAGATTAGCAATGTTCCTTGGGGGAGCGGGCTCATGCAACTCTAGAATATTTTCTCTGTTTCAAAGCCCATCACATAAATATCTATCTTTGGTAGCCTTTATGTAGTAGCCGGTGTATGATTCATGGGTATCTTTCCACAGGTTAAAGACTTCCCTATTATCTATGAATTAGAGTCCAATCAATCTCTAGAGTCACTTTATGCAAATAGCTCTATTTGCTGCTCACTTCTCATCTTTCCCCACTGGTTTTCATTTTTCTCTTGATGTCTTACTTCTCTCAGAGGATTAATATTAATCCCAGTGTACTGCCTGGCATGAAACTACTTGGGACTCCCAATGAGCAGAATTAATATCAGTATAAAGAGGGACTTGCTCTGTTGCTAGTACTTGAGAGACACGGTAGGTTGTTGATGAGCGTAGTACTGGGTTCCATCCTAGTATGCCTGTGCTGCCATTTATGTTCGGTCTGAAGTCGGGTGGGCAGAGAAACACCTCTGGTAGTTGTGTGACTTTGCAGCCAGGTCCTTAAAAGCAACGTTTTTTTCTGCAACATCCACGCTGAGCAGAATTCTTAGTGCTTTTCAATTTCATACCAAAAAAGTACAAAAGCTTTTAACACCAGCATAGGTCAAATTACAAACAAGGCTTTTCTACATCCTTTCTGGATTAGCAGAATTGGACAGGATCTGAAGCGGGAATCTTCAATCTCTGTTAGGGTACCACATAGTGCCAGAGTCAGAGTGACCAAACCCCACAGGGAGTGGGGATCCCATGCTCCTAGCTCTTGTATCCTACTGCCACAGCTGCAGCCAGTGGGCAAAAACTAACCTAAAAAAATCACTGTTGGTAAGATTGTGAGGTCACTTCTGAGAAAAACCTGGAAGTGATGTCATTCCTCTCTAGGCCAGGTTTTTCCAGGAAGTGATGTCACACCATTGCTAGGGTTGCCAACCTCCAGGTACTAGCTGGAGATCTCCTGCTATTACAACTGATCTCCAGCCGATAGAGATCAGTTCCCCTGGATAAAATGGCCCCTTTGGTAATTGGACTTTATGGCATTCAAGTCCCTCCCCTCCCCAAACCCTGCCCTCCTCAGGCTCCACCCCAAAAACTTCCCGCTGGTGGCAAAGAGGGACCTGGCAACCCTGACCATTGCCAATGATCTGGAGAACTGGGTTTGATTCCCCACTCCTCCACATGAGCAGGGGAGGCTAATCTGGTGAATTGGATTTGTTTCCCCACTCCTCCACATAAAGCCAGCTGGGTGACTTTGGGCTAGTCACAGTTCTTTTAGAGCTCTTTCAGCCCCACCTACCTCACAGGGTGTCTGTTGTGAGGAGGGGAAGGGAAGGTGATTGTAAGCCAGGTTGATTCTTCCTTAAGTGGTAGGGAAAGTTGGCATATAAAAACCAACTCCTCCTCCTCCTCCTCCTCTTCCTCTTCTTCTTCTTCTTCTTCTCCTTCTTCTCCACTGAAAACAAAACAAAAAATGCAACAGGATAGCCCCTCAGCTGCTGTGCCTACTTTATGGGCACAGGGAAAGATGAAAAACTCAAGATGAGGATGGAAGAGCTGATAAGGAACTTGATGGGTTGAGGAATATTCAGAAATACCTGAGGGGAATGAGCAGCAAGTGGCTAATTGCTAAAATTATGAAGACAAATTAAATTAAAATTGTCTAGGCTTTTAAAAATGATGTAAGAAATAAAGAGGTCTATCAATTATTTAATGAATTTCTACTCCACCCCTGTTACAAAAAAATCCAGAAAAGGCTTCCTGGAGTTACCACAGCCTCCCAGGCCACAATTTCCTCTGGACCCCCTTTCACACCACCCAGACCCCACCCAAAGATCATATGAAGACAAATTACATGTCTGCAGTATGCCCCCCAGGGTGTACAGGGCCCATTGAATTTTGCACCCTCTAACCCTCTCAGGAGTCAGAGCAGTACTGAGTCATGAAGGGCACTGTGAAATGCAGAAAAAGGACAATTATGTGCAAGGTGTCATCTATGTGGACTCTCAATGCATGCTGCTATCAGTGCTGGATCATTGGCAGCTGAAGGATCTCCATCAGTCAATAAAAGGGAGATTCTGTGTGCACACAGCCCCATCGGGGATCAGGGTTATGTGGGAAGGTAGAGAGGATCTAACTTTTTCAGTCTCCACTCAGTTTCCCAAATCAGAACTGGCCTCCCTGTGCTTTTAATTACAATTTCAAGGAGGAACAGGGTGGCCAAGCTCCTGGTGGTGGCGGGAGATGTCCCGCTATTATAACTGATCTCCAGGCGACAGAGATCAATCCCCCTGGAGAAAATGGCCACTTAATTGGACTCTTTGGCATTGAGGTCCCACCCCTTCCTCCTCAGGCTCCATCCACAAAATCTCCAGGTATTTCCCAACCCGGAGCTGGCAACTCTAAGGAGGAAATATGGTATTTTCTAAAAAAATTAAATGAAAAAATTAAGCAGCTGCTTTTTGTGTTGGCCTTTTACATTCCACTAGCTCTGGCTAAACAGTCATAGAGTCACAAAGTTGGAAGGGGCCCTACAGGCCATGTAGGCAGCACTAATGGTGGCTACCTAGGTGGAGTGAGGGGTGGCATGAAATTTTGTTTTGGGAGATACTAAGCACCACTGTAATGCATTACAACCCAGGTTATGAAAATGCTCAATTCCTCTGAGCCTTTCAGCATTTATGGATGAGGAACCCTTAACAGTGAGTTCCTGAGGGGAATGCCTGCACTGAGCTTAGGAGGCAACACGGCGGCGCTGCCTCCTAAGGAGGTTTCCGCCCCGCCAGAACCTCCACTCATAGGGTTGCATGGGAGATACGCCACCTAAAAGGTGGTGTATCTCACTGAAAATAAAAAGGGGCGTTCCCGGGCTGGAACGTCTTAGGAGGCCATCTAACGGCGCCCCGGCCCCCAGGCCAGCCCCGGGATGCCTCCTGGGATGCCAGGACGCCCCGGGAATGCCTCCCGGGTTGCCCCTTTGAGGATCGTGGAAAACTACACTGTCACAACACAGTAGTGGCCGATCCAGAAGAACGTCACAGCATTTTTTCTTCAGAATAACCTTTTTGACTTGGAAGTCTGGACACTAAAACATAAGGACTTTGGCACCAAGTAACAATTTAGAATAAGTAGAAAAATTGTTTGTTATTGTGTGTGTGTATGATTTAGGATGTGGTGATAAGCAGTGACAATATAACTGCATAAACCTTTGGCATTTTGCTGCTGGTATTTTGTTTAAATAAACGCTGCGGCCTTTGCCAGCATCCGTACGCCGGCGGAAGGCTCCGTCGGTGTCCCGGCTGGCGCTGTTGCAGCAGCAGCCATCGACCAGTGTCTGGGACTTCATGCCGGCGTTGGGGCCACAAATACTGGCGTATGTGGCCAGGAAGCCGGCGCTGTGGGCTCTTACGCCGGCGCAGGCCTTGGCCAGGCCTCCAGAGCACCTTTCGTCCTGGCCGCTGGCGCGGCTCAGGAACGCATGGTTAGTATAAGGATTACTGTATTCAAGGTACATTATGCACAAGGATGTGACTTTATCCTGTATTCAAGATATTAAAGCATGGTGTGGGTTTTAAGAGCCCCCCAAATGTAGTGCCAAGCATAGATTTGAGGTGTCAATTAAAAAAAGAGGTCACTTGCTGTGTAAAAATAATACAAGGGATCTTGAAATAGACAAAATATCTTTTCCCCAGAATGCAGGCAGGATATTTTGTGGCAACCCAGGGAAAAGGCGGGTTGTGAAATCCCTAATTGATCCATGTGTGCAGAGACTACAGAACCACATTAACACTTCTGAAGTTACCATGGGAATGAAATTGGGAGTTAAACAATAAGTCGTGTGTGTGTGTGTGTGTGTGTGTGTGTGTGTATCCCCCCCCTCAGATTTACTTCATCCTTTTAAAAGGCAGAGGGGATCTTGCTAATCCATCCATCAAATAGATGTAGTTAGCTGTCTGTCTGACAAGGCCATAAAAGAAATGCCACATGTAAGATGATCCTTTGTCCATTTACACTGTGTAGTCCCATGGACATGGATGTACTTATTATCAATCGGAGGGCAATACTCATTAAAAGGTTTTTACCCGTATACTTGTTGGTATAACACATCATACCATAATCCGAGATGACTGTCACTGATTTGCATATATGACCAATTTTCACTTCCCGCCAGCTTTCTCACGCAATTATTATAATACTGAAATTAATCTGGGCCCCCACCTTCAGCCTGCGCCATCTCCAGATGCCGTTAGGATGGATTCCAGTGTCAAATATTTGAAATTTCAATGTTTGATATTTGACATTTGGCATCCAATATTTGACATAGCCAACATTTGACAGTCTGTATTTGCTATTCTATAGTTGACATTTGACATCCTGTGTTGACATTCAGCATATGATAATCTTGGGAAACTCTATTCAGATCGATTCCACGGAAATGTTATGTAGGGCAAACACGGAAGGATGAGCGGTTTGCATCTTCTGTGAGAAGTGGATTTAAAATGTTTATGAAAGCCTTACCACCTCAAAAAAAATAACTTTTAACATGTTAACAATGGAGTCCTAAGCAGAGTTGTACCCTTGTAAATCCATTAAAGTCAAGGTGTTTACAAGGGGGTATATCTGTTTAGGATATAAGTCTTCTCACGGATTACATTTTTACATACAACATTGGGCATGAGAAGTGATGTCCAGTAGAACTTTCATATGAAAGAATCACAGTCTTCAAACCAATAGTTTCAAGAAAGCCAGTAGAAGGCAGTGATTGGTAAACCTTCCTCCACTTGAATAGTATAATTATTAGTTTCTTCCATAAACAATTTTTTAAAAGATCAATCTGTTGACAAGTTTTACATTAGCATCTAATGTGCATTCTTGAAATGTTTGACCAGACATACAGCTGTGTACTGCCTAAATCACCAAAGAGTGCTTCAGGTATGTCATTCGTCACAACAGTGTGACAGTTTCATTGTATGCTGGAACATGTTCATGGCCTTTTATGCAGGGATGTTTCCTCACAGTCACCCCTGCCGACCGCTTTGGGGCTTTCTTTTGATTATATATGCCTTTCTTGACCATCAGAGGTTGCCTCACTCTCCCCAAGTGTTTCTGCGCATTTTGCCCGTGTTTTCCAGATGCTATTTTATCTGGAAAATGCAGGCAAAACACGCAGAAATGCGCAGGGAGAGCAAGGAGACCTCTGATGGTCGGGAAAGGCATGCATAATCAAAAGGAAGCCCTGAAGCAGTCGGCGGGGGTGACTGTGGAGAAACACCCCTGCATAAACGGCCCATGTTTATAAAAACAGCCACCAAAAATGGAGTAGCCCACAGCATCAGTCACTCCATGGGCACTGAAATTGGTGGCAAGCAGGACGGCAGTTACAACCTTGCGTGGCTGTCACTCTAGAGTAGGTATATACCCAATGGCATGCATTCTATGCTCCTCCCCATTAGTCTTCCACCTTGTATGGAGGTTGAACCTGATGCCTTCATTGCTTGCAAAACTTTTGTGCCAGGTTAAAAAAAAAATCTGCCCGCCCAACACCCAATAAGTCCTGAGCATGCGCATTTGGACTGCCTGGTCTGGTGAATGCCTGTAGTGCAGGGGAAAAGCGGGACATAACTTTGCAATAAGTCTCATTAGTAATTATTAATAGAAAATTGATTGGATGGTAAGGGTACTCCTGTTATGAACCCAAAGTTTACTTTTCTGGCTTTGTCGGCATCACTATGCAAAATTCCGAAGACAAATTTTCCCTTAAACCCCTTTTGCTAGTGTCAGGACCACAGATTTCTATGAACAGTTCATCTGATCCATCAGATTTCAATCAGAACAATCTGTGCAGCTATCTTGTTAAGTCCGTGTGGGGGAACACACGAGGCCAGAGACAGAGTACCAACAGCAACCGCTTTATTGTATGAACAAGAACAGAACTAACGACAGTGACCAAACCCCTGCTTATATGCTCACTTGGCTGCCTGCGGCCACTCCCCCCACAACCGTGATTGGGGTGGGGGGAACCCCAGTAGCTAATGGGAACATACGGTTCAGGAGCCTTGGGGAACTCCAAGCTGCCCAGGGTTTCCCCTGATGCAATTACAAGGAGCTTCATTCCCTTGATTCAATCACACACACACACATGCTTGCATACATAACACGTATTTCCTTTATTTATCTTTGTTTATTTTACTTACAGATCCTTATAGGCTGGGACACACAGCATTGATGCTCGCTGTTAGCCGCTACACTGCATTGGCTCAGAGGAAAAAACACTTTATAAACATTTGCAAAGAAAACTCATCAATGTTGAGTGAATTCCAAACCAAGAGTTCTTATGCAATGGGGCTTACACCCAGGTAAGTAAGCATAGGATTGCAGCCTTACCTGCCAAAGAGCACTTTTCTGGAAGTAAGCCTCATAAGAACATAAGAAAGGCCGTACTGGATCAGACCAAGGCCAATCAAGTCCAGCAGTCTGTTCACCCAGTGGCAACCAGGTGCCTCTAGGAAGCCACAAACAAGATGACTGCAGCAGCACCATCCTGCCTGTGTTCCACAGCACCTAATATAATAGGCATGCTCCTCTGATACGAGAGCGAATAGGCATGCAGCATGACTAGTATCCATTCTAACTAATAGCCATGAATACCCCTTTCCTCCATGAACATGTCCACTCCCCTCTTAAAGCCTTCCAAGTTGGCAGCCATCACCACATCCCGGGGCAGGGAGTTCCACAATTTAACTATGCGTTGTGTGAAAAAATACTTCCTTTTATCTGTTTTGAATCTGTCACCCTCCAGCTTCAACAGATGACCTCACGTTCTAGTATTATGGGAGAGGAAGAAAAGCTTCTCCCTGTCCACTCTCTCCAAACCATGCATAATTTTATAGACCTCTATCATGTCACCCCTTAGCCGCCTTCTTTCCAAGCTAAACAGCCCTAAGCATCTTAACCGCTCCCATAGGACAGTTGCTCTAGTCCCCCAATAATTTTGGTTGCTCTTTTCTGCACCTTCTCAAGCTCTGTAATATCCTTTTTTAGGTGCGGTGGCCAGAACTGTACACAGTATTCCACGTGTGGTCTCACCATAGATTTGTACAAGGGCAGTATGATATCAGCAGTTTTATTCTCTATTCCTCGTCTAATTATGGCCAGCATGGAATTTGCCTTTTTCACAGCAGCTGCACACAATTGATTGACACCTTCACTGAGCTATCCACTACCACCCCAAGATCTCTTTCTTGATCTG
This sequence comes from Euleptes europaea, assembly GCF_029931775.1. Classification (NCBI taxonomy): domain Eukaryota; kingdom Metazoa; phylum Chordata; class Lepidosauria; order Squamata; family Sphaerodactylidae; genus Euleptes; species Euleptes europaea. The sequence continues at coordinate 16,676,131 of NC_079320.1, forward strand.
TCGCTGCCAGCACAGATCTCATCAGTGTATATGTGAAGTTGGGATTTTTTGCCCCAATATGCATCACTTTACACTTGCTCACATAGAAAGAAAGAAAGAAAGAAAGAAAGAAAGAAAGAAAGAAAGAAAGAAAGAAAGAAAGAAAGAAAGAAAGAAAGAAAGAAAGAGAGAGAGAGAGAGATTAATAAAATAAAAATGAAAACATTTTAAAACATCTGAAAGATCTGAATCAGCAGTCAGCTTCAGAATAAAAGCCTGCAGAACAAGTTATTGTTAAATAATAATAGTAGTATTGCAGGAATACCATTCATTTCAGTGAAAAGGATTAATTGCGTGATCAACAGGATTGCAGTGAGAGCTTCATTTATTCCTGGGGAGGTGGCGAAAGATGAACTACGCTTAATATTGTGTTCAATTGACACTTGTTCATTTGACCCGAGCCAGGATTTATAGTGTGAATCATAAAGACCCTAAGCAGCTTGATTTGGGGAGAAAGAGAGATCATAGAGGCTGTTCCAGAGAGCTGATGCGCTCCCAGAAAGATGCCATTGTCTCAGCGAACGCCCTCTGACCCCCGCATTAGCTCTCCATTTGCTACCAGCAAAGCCGGGTTGATTGTGGGCGCGTGTGGCTCGCCAGCGGCAGGCCCACAGTGGGGAAACAGGCCGAGACGAGGCAGAAAGGCGAGAGATTTCCAATTAAAAGCGCCAGCCTGCAACAGCTGCCCTGCTTTTCCTGGCCTTCACAACTTCACAGGAGTGAAAGAAACAGTGGGGTTTTCCCTGGCGCAGTTGCCGAGATCACGCGACTCTCTTGACACTGAAGCATTGGCGGGGCCTCGCTCTTTTATAAACGACACCCCGAACAATTATAAAAAAAGGCCTTAAGATCAGGTAGATCTTTTCTACTGTAAATATCAATGCAATTTTCTCCCGGGCACGTAGAGCGAGGCAGCCTTTCAACCCTCCGTCCCTGCTCTGAGGCTGGGTGTCCTGTTTAATTGCTCGCTGAAAGACGGCCAGCGCTCACATTCCCGAGGATTTGATGCCTTTTAGGCTTAAAACCTCCCATAGCCCCCCCACCCCAAACAATTCACACAAACATTTAATTTACAGAACTGACACATCAGCTTCCACTGGCCGGAGAGAATAAATGAATAACGCTATATGTTCGTTTGCTGCACAACGGCAACATTTTTTCAAAGATTGTTTTTAATTGAAACCATTCATCATGTTGAATGTAGGATGTATTCATTAGAAAGCTGCATCTCCGAAAGGGATGGGAGGCTGAGGAGATCACCCGTAATAGGAAATGAAGGCCCGCCTCACATCGTTACTTCCTCCAACATGGAGATTAATACACATGATGGGAAAGTGTGTAAAATCTAATGTGTTCACAGCTGCCTGACTATATCTATTTTACTCTGAGGACAGGCATCAGGGAACCAGCTGAGAGAGAAAAGGGGCAGATTGACAGCAGTTGGGATAGTGTCCCATGCAAACAATGGGAAAGCTGATTCATAAAGGTTGCTTGCATTTTGAATAAAATTACATCAACTGTACCTATTTAGAAACCTCTCAGTATTCCATGTAAATACGATACATTTGTTTATTTATATATACCCCACTTTTCCCCAAAAGGGGACCTGACATGACCCACAAAATCATTCTCCCTCTGTTTTATTCTTGCATCAACCCTGAGAGTAGGGTTGCTAGGTCCCTCTTCGCCACCGGCGGGAGGTTTTTGTGCCTGAGCCGGAGGAGGGCGGGGTTTCAGGAGGGGAGGGACTTCAGTGCCATAGAGTCCAACGGCCAAAGCGGCCGGTTTCTCCAGGTGAACTGATCTCTATCGGCTGGAGATCAGTTGTAATAGCAGGAGATCTCTAGCTACTTCCTGGAGATCGTCAACCCTACCTGACAGGTAGGTTAGAATGACAGAGTGAGAAAGAAAGAGTGACTTGCCCAAGGTCGCCCAGTGGATTTCCATAGTGAAGTAGGGATTCGAACCTCAGTCTTCCAGACCCAAAGCTGACAGTCGAAGACTGGTTGAAATAAGGTGAACACTGTGCAAGTCCTCTTTTTAAAAAGCCCATCACTTTCTGTTTCTACAACATAGGCGCAGTTCAGGCCAATAGTGCACCCCCACACACACACGCAATGCAATTGTTTGTGAGCCTGCGTAAGACTGTTCATAACTTGACAACCCCACACAATCTCTGCCATGGGAAGGGGGATTTGGGATGGTGGTGGAGTGATGGGGAGGGCTCAGCAAATTTATGATTACATTTAGAACTTGTGGAAAAAGTGTATTTCCCCCGAAAGAGTTTTCTACTGTCGTTTGTAATTTGCTAGACCATTTCTAGTGCAAGCCTGGGGAAATTCTCTTGTTAGTGTACTGACTGCTTGAATAAGGCATAATAACATGTCAAGCAGAACAAAGAGCAACATACAAAAATCTTTTCTGGTGCTCTCACTGGATCCCATGATATCTGTTGATTCAGATTCCACTTGTGTTATTTTATACAAATTGTAATATTGCTGAATGCCAAGCTGTGATAATTGTTTTTAGGGAGTTGTTAGAAATTTGGGTAGGCAACCCTGTTATTGCCAGAAAACTTAAATGTGACAGCTCCCATTTCAAAGATGCTTTTCATCCCTTATGCAGCTCACAAGAAACGAGGGCATTTCCACTCCCCCAGCTCTTCTTCCTCTTTCCAACCTTATTCAGATTGTGTGTCTAGTGTCTCCTATCTCTTAGGTTTCCTTCCATGGAAAGAAGAGATTCTCCCACTAGAACAGAGTATTTGCAACCATCACATGACATCCAATTTTGAGCTCAACCCGAATACACATTCCCTAGTTCAACTGCTTGTTTTAAATGGTAAAGGTAAAGGTAGTTCCCTGTGCAAGCACCGGGTCATTACTGACCCATGGGGTGACATCACATCTCAATGTTTACTAGGCAGGCTATGTTTATGGGATGGTTTGCCATTGCCTTCCCCAGTCATCTACACTTTACCCCCAGCGAGCTGGATACTCCTTTTACCGACCTCAGAAGGATGGAAGGCTGAGTCAACCTCAAGCCGGCTACCTGAAACCGACTTCCATCGGGATCAAACTCAGGTCGTGAGCAAAGCTTTTAACTGCAGTACTGCAGCTTACCACTCTGAGCTGCAGGGCTCTCTTGTTTTAAATGATATCCACACTTAAATCCCTATCAAAGATCTTAATTGTTCTTAACATTCGTATAGATGTTTTGCTCGGATAGGAAACTCTAGATTCTGCTCCACATTCAGTTTACTACAAATTGGGTGGCAATTTTAATAATGAAAATGCTTTTTAATGTCAATATGTACCGTATATACTCGTGTATAAGCCGAGTTTTTCAGCCCAAAAAAAAGGCTGAAAAAGCCGAACTCGGCTTATACACGGGTCAATACGGTAGGAGAGGGGAGGGGGGAGGAGGGAGGAGGGAGGAACTTACCGCTGCCATCGCCGCCTCGCCCGGGAGCCTTTCTCCTGCCTGGAGGGGCCGGCAGGAGGTCCCTGCTGGCCGCTCCGCCACCGCCCGGGCGCCTTTCTTCTGCCTGCAGGGTTCTTCCTTGGCCGGCAGAAGGTCCCTGCCGGCCGCTCTGCCGCCGCCCAGGCGCCCAGGACCCTTTCTCCTGCCGGCAGGGTCCTGGAGGAGCCGGCAGGAGGTCCCTGCTGGCTGCTCCGCCGCCGCCAAGGCGCCTGGGCGCCTTTCTTCTGCCGGCAGGGACCTTCCTGGGCCGGCAGGAGGCCCCTGCCGGCTGCGCAGCCGCCACCCACGCGCCCAAGCGCCTTCCTCCGGCCGGCAGGGGCCTGGAAAGGCCTCCTGCCGGCCCAGGAAGGCCACGCCGCCGATTCGCCGCGTCTCCCGGTAAGTAGGGGGTTCAGGGGCTCTTCCCCCTCCCCCCCTTGGATGGCACTGGGGGTGGGGTGGGGCGGGAGGGCCTGGGAGGCCGGCGGGAGGGCGACCTGGGGCAGGGGCCCTGCGCTCTAAAATGGCGGCCGCCATTTTAGAGCGCAGCATTGCCGGTAAAGGGAATTTCTTATTGACCCTCGGCTTATACGCGGATCAATAAGAAATTCCCTTTTCTGGCCTCAAATTTGGGGGGTCGGCTTATACTCGGGTCAGCTTATACCCGAGTATATACGGTAGAAGAGGGGAGAAAAATAGTAAGAGACAGATTGGTCCATCCCCAAGACCTAAAACACTAATATCAATTTAAATAAATACTAACAGTGCGGAGCCGCTGGCTAACGTACACCCAAGTGATAAATGTGAAGCACTCCTTCAGGGTTACTAAAGAAGTGCACTGTGTGAATTGTCTGTATGCAATTCATCATGTCAATGAACAGCAAAGAGCCACTTACATTGAAGCTTGTCACGCCGCATAGTAGACACCAGACACTGATGAACCATTCCGACGTGTCTTAAACAAAACATATCATATTGAGGATTCCTGTCATAATATTCTCTGCCAAAGAACTTTAGTTTCACAATACAATCCTACACAAAGTGTCCACATTCAGATGACGTTCATCAACTAAGGCAACCAGCACCGCCTCCATCCTGTAGCCTGGCTTGAAGCCATACTAAAAGGAGTCTTGGGCAAATGAGTTATTTACCAAGACCTGGATTTGCTGTGCTATTGCTCTTTCTATCATCTTGCCCTGGAAAGGCAAATTAGAGGAGGAGGAGGAAGAGGAGGAAAGTTGGTTTTATATGACAACTTTCTCTACCACTTAAAGAAGAATCAAACCGGCTTACAATAATCTTCCCTTCCCCTCCCTACAACAGACACCCTGTGAGGTAGGTGAGGCTAGGAGAGGGTGACTAGCCCAACCTACCTTTTATCTGCCCCACATCTTCAGCTATATTTATTATTTATTTACTTCATTTATACTCCACCTTTCCCCACAATGGGGACCCAAAACAACTTACATAATTCTCCTGCCTTCCAATTTATCCTCACAACCACCACGGGAAGTAGGTCAGGCTGAGTGTGCATGACTTGCCCAACACCTAGTGAGCTTCCATGGCAGACAGGGAATTCAAACTTGAGTCACCCAGATCATAGTCTGAAACACTAACCACTATGCCACAGTGGATTTCATGGCATTGCTATTGAACAGTAGCAAGCAGCCAGGGTTGGGGGAGTCATACAATTCAGGTGGTAGGCCTGGTGGTTGCTGCCAGGCCTGGCCCCAATGAGTCCTCCCTCAAAGACCAAAAGAGCCCCTCCCCCTGCTTTTTACAACGTTTTTTTACTGACAGAAATCAAGTCTTGAATGCTGGCAATACTGCTATGGCTACCTAGCAATGGCCACAGGAGTCATTCATTTCTTAAAGCTACAGATGCTGCTTCTATTATTTGGGGGGTTCATTCCCAATGCATTGTTTGTAAAGATTTCAGACTTTTCTGCAAACATGGTTTCCCTCCCAGGTTTGTACAAAGATCTGTTTTGTCTGTTCATGGCTCCTATCTCCAGATTTAAGTATCCACAGGTTTGACCACAAAGAAGAGTTGATTTTTATATGCTGGCTTTCTCTACCACTTAAGAAAGAATCAAATCACCTTCCTTTCCCCTCCCCACAACAGACACCCTGTGAGGTAGGTGGGGCTGAGAGAGCTCTAAGAGGCATCCCAGCTGGCTTCATGTGAAGGAGTGGGGAAACCAACCTGATTCAATAGATTAGTGTCCGCCGCTCATGTGGAGGAGTGGAGACTCAAACCAGGCATTTGTACGCCTTCAGCCAGGCCTAAGCATTACACACATGCTCCAATTTCCAGTAGAACACATGGCCCAAGCCAGTAGGCAATTACATACCTGACAATCCTTATTTATTTATACCCCATATTCTCCAAACTACAACCCTGTGAGGTGAATTAGATTAAGAAAGAGTGACTGGCCCAACATCACCCAGTGAGCTTCCATGGCCGAGAGAGGGGATTCTATCCTGCCTGTCCCAGATGATGAAGAAGAGTTGGCTTTTATACCCTGATTTTCTCTACCTTTTTAAAGGCGACTCCAACCGGCTTACAATCGCCTTCCCTTCCTCTCCCCGCAACAGGCACCTTGAGAGGTAGGTGGGGCTGAGAGAGTTCTGAAAGAACTGTGACTAGCCCAAGGTCACCCAGCAGGCTTCATGTGTAGGAGTGGGGAAACAAATCCAGTTCACCAGATTAGAGTCTGCTGCTCATGTGGAGGCGTGGGGAATCAAACCCGGTTGTCCAGATTAGAGTCCACCCCTGTTAACCACTACACCACTCAGGCTCTCAGATCCTAGTCAGGCCCATGGACCATGCTGGCTGTCCTATTTGAGCCTGCCACCTGTACCTTATTTCAAGGAGCAGTAATTTATTTAGTATTAACCAAACTATTCACAGAAAAGAAGAGATGAACCATAAGTTTGTAAAGCAATTTTAATTGAATACATAACAAGGATGATAAATTCTCATGAAGTACTGTTAACATCCTGACGCACGCAACACCTCATTTTTCTTATGGTCTCACCAGGTGCTCCTTATTTTGGAGCTCTTCAGGTGGCAACACTAATGATATTGCGTAGGGAAACACATGTGCGCTTTCAATATCCCTGTTTCTCGCATCATTGCCTGAGCTCTTTCATTCTGTGTCGCTGGAGGCTCTTTTCTGTTTTATTCATTCAGTTTGTAACAGCCAGTCCTGCCTTGATCAGGGAATGTTTCTTCTTTGGGCTAAAGACATAACCGAAAAAATCACGGCTGTCCTGTCATTCATTATCAACAATCCAAAACGCTGCAGTGTGTGCAACGGTGGTCTGTGTGCTATGCAATGCCTTAGTGGTCATGTTCATTTATGTGCATGTGCACTACATGCAAGAGGCATCTGTCTCCTGCTCAGAGACTAGGGCCTGATTTTAAATGTGACACTGATAGTGCAAAGGAACATACCTGTGCACATCTGCACAAGCCTGGCATCTCATTTAAACTGGGCTGCTACCCATGCAAAGGAAGAGATATGCGCGTTGTTAACATGCCTAAGAAATCCCACCAGGCTGTGTATCCATAGAACGCTATTTATGTATTTACTTTAAAAAAAATTATGCTGCCTATGAACATAAGAACATAAGGAAAGCCATGCTGGATCAGACCAAGGTCCATCACGTCCAACAGTCTGTTCACACAGTGGGCCAACCAGGTGCTTCTAGGAAGCCCACAAACAGGACAACTGCAGCAGCAGCATCCTGCCTGTGTTCCACAGCACCTAAGAAAATAGGCACGCTCCGGTGATCCCGGAGATAATAGGTATGCATCATGACTTGTATCCATTTTTACTAGTAGCCACGAATACCCCTCTCCTCCATGAACATGTCCACTCCCTTCTTAAAGCCTTCCAAGTTGGAAGCCATCACCACATCCTTGGGAAGGGAGTTCCACAATTTATCTATGCATTGTGTGAAGAAATACTTCCTTTTATCTGTGTTGAATTTCTCACCCTCCAGTTTCAGCAGGTGACCCCGCGTTCTGGTATTATGAGAGAGGGAGAAAAGCTACCACCTCCACACTTGGCCACCTCATTCCGCTGTCTGTGTAGACCATGTTTCAACTTCTAAGAGTTCTAGGAAGGGGAGCTGAAGTCTAAAGAAAGGCAATGCTAACAACACTCAAACTCTCTCTTTTTTTAAATGCATCCAAAAGGCAGAAGAGAGACAATGACTTATGAGGAATAGGTGCAACAAAATTGGAGTAGTCCCTGGTAAACAGGTGGCGCATGCAACTAGCTGTTTGAATAGTTAAAAGCTGCCACTTGGGACTTTGTAAATAGCCACTGCCAGGTAAAATGGCCATTTGTAACCACCATAAACCACCTTTGGCCTTAAAATAAATATAGGACGCGTAGTTATTTATGCCTTTTCTGCAGAAGAGCACACTACAGAATTGAACAGGAAATTAGGATATTGATGCAACGAGGAAATTGTTCTTCTCTGTGTCAGATCTCTCCCTCCCTCTCTCTGCCTCTCTCTCTCTTAAAAAGGCAAAACAGAAGAGGCTGACGTTCCTGCATACTTTGATCATAAATGTGAGCTCAACAAGCAGTAATAAATAACACTCATCCTTCCTCAGATACGTTTGTTGCTGAAGCATTCTCAGGCATTTTGCCATACAGTGACTACACTGGATTGCCGCAATGGCAGGAGAGGAGCTGTTGACCTCCACAACCTCAGCTAATTGGCCATTCACAGCAGCGTTTCAGATTTGGATAAAAAGTCAGCCGAGGCATCCTCATTAAAAACAGAAAAGCCGCTCAGGCACCGTACGCTCTAAACATCCAAACATGGCTCCAGCGGCCGGCCCTTGATGATGAAAGAGAAAGGGAAATCAGATGCGGCAGAGGAGGCATCTCGAGGCTGTCGGTAAGGGAAGCGTTTACAAGGGTACCATCCGAGAGACATACGGCAGGTTCCTCTAAGCGCATCCGAGCGAACAGATCAAAGTGCTCAGGCAGCCTACAAAAGCAGTCGAGGGGGCAAAAGCAGAAACGAAAGCTAGAGAGTGTGACTACAAACCCCAAAGAAGAGAAACGATTACAGGGTGGGGCAAGGGCTTTCCTTTTAAAAACCTTTTCATGGCTTTGATTCTCTCCTTACACGTCAGGGACATGTGAAAAAGTGCTCCTTCTTGGAACACAAAAGGCATCTCCCTCTACACCAAAAGCTGGCATGGCTAGTCTGCCTGCCTCTAACTGTGATCACCAGACTGACATCCCTATTCAGAAGAAGAAGAAGGGTTGGTTTTTATATGCCGACTTTCTCTATCACTTAAGGGAGAATCAAACCGGCTTACAATCACCTTCCCTTCCCCTCCCCGCAACAGACACCCTGTGAGGTAGGTGGAGCTGAAAGTGTGTGACTAGTGACTAGCCCTAGGTCACCCAGCTGGCTTCATGTGGAGGAGTGGGGAATCAAATCCGGGCCTCCAGATTAGAGTCCACCGCTCCAAACCACCACTCTTAACCACTACACCATGCTGTCCTACCATCTATTTCCAGCAACAGAAGAAGAGCAGGAGAAGGTAATTTCCTCTAGCTTCACCCTCCCACTGTGGAGCTTCATGTTGTTCATGAGGGCCTGCTGACCCCTAGGAACATTTAGGGATAGGGTTGTCAGCTCTAGGTTGGGAAACACCTGGAAATTTTGGGGGTGGAGCCTGAGGAAGGGAGGGACTTCAATGGGATATAATGCCATAGAGTCCACATTCCAAAGCAGCCATTTTGTTCCAGGTGAACTGATCTCGGTTGTCTAGAGATCAATTGCAATCCGAGAAGATCTCCAGCCACCACCCAGAGGTTAAGTATACAATACCAGAAGGGGAGTGGTACCTGGAACACACATATATATAAAGTACCACTGATGCCCTGAATATAATGGTTTATGTTTGGGGAGGGGCTGTGGCTTAGTGGTAGAGCTTCTGCTTGGTGTACAGAAGGTCCCAGGTTCAATCCCCAGCATCTCCAGTTAAAGGGACTAGGCAAGTAGGTGATGTGCCTGAGACCCTGGAGAGCCACTGCCAGTCTGAGTAGACAATACTGACTTTGATGGACCAAGGGTCTGATTCAGTTTATGGCAGCTTCATGTATATTCATGTATGTAATTTCGAAAACGTGATTTCCAACAAATGATTCAAATTATGCAACAAAGCAATATATACAAGTTGCAATAAAACAATCTATGGAAGGTCAAGTTTACAAGGTTTCGCGAATCTTATCCTTGTTTCGCTAATTCCATTAGCTTCATCAGAAGTCTGTTGCTGCTGTACAGGAAAATGTTGACTTTCTGATTTTGCTCCTGTTGCCAAGCAGATTAATTGCATTCTGATTAAGCTAATGCAATTAGCGAAACAAGGATAAGATTCGCGAAACCTTGTAAACTTCAACTTGCATAGATTGCTTTGATGCAACTTGTATAGATTGCTTTGTTGCATAACTTGAATCATTTGTTGGAAATCACGTTTTTGAAATTACATAAACCACCCAGAGGTTGGCAAACCTATCGGTGGGGGGGGGGGGCTTGGTAGGTCTCACTCACTAACTCCACTCTACTCATGGACCTCGTAGGATACAAGCCAAATCTTTAATCATATTTAGCAAAGCAGGGGTCAAAATTCCATCCACTAGTGAGATGTACAATAGAGTAGACAAGGAGAGTAGACAAGGAGACCTGGATTCAAAGGCCAATTCAACCATGGTTGTCTTGTGCAAATCATGGTCATCCGGTCTTCTCTACATCACAGGATTGTGGTATAGCTACCAAGCTATTCTGGAATACAAATATCAAAATTCAATCATATAAATTCTGTACTCAGAACTCTGAAACCCGCTAGCATGGCCAAGAAAAAGAACCCGGGGGGGGGGGGAGGGCTATGCAGACTCAGCAGTTGGAAATAACTCAGAGAGGCAATTTAACCCTCGCTTCCTATGCACGCTTTAACTTCTTCCCATACAGCTGAATGATTGACATTAGGGATATATGAAATATGTATTTTTTGTCATTTATTGCAATTTTTGTGCATGGTCAGGAAGATCATTTTTGTCCTGCCTATTTTCTTCGGCAAATGTCCTGATTCTGTTTGCTTTTCTTATAGTACTTGTATGCCCTTTATATGCAATTGATGCAACAACTGGCATCAGTTTTCATGGTGATATTTCAACTACAATTTGTTAATATGTCTGGGAAAAGAATGCCACCATCTTGTTTTCCAGACTGTTATGAACAAAACGCTGTAGAAATAGTCAAACAGACTGAGTAGACTGCAGTTGCATCCTGAGTGTGAAGAAACCATGAAAGAAACTCAAATCAAACCAGAGTTGCCACAAAATTTGTAAACTCCTTAGTGGACATTCAAGCCTAGGGGGAAAAGTTAGAACACTGCACTCTTGGGGACAATGTTGTGGTGAATACCCACCCCACTGATAACGAGACCCACTGAGAGGTATACCTCAGGGGAGTGTAACGTGCAGATCCTTCAGATATCCTTAGTGTTGCCAACCACCAGGTACTAGCTGGAGATCTCCTACTATTACAACTGATCTCCAGCCAACAGAGATAAATTCACCTGGAGAAAATGGCCACTTTGGCAATTGGACTCATTGTTTAAAATTACCGCTTTTTGTCTCAATGAAATAATATTTTAGAGAGACACAAAAAGAACGTAAACGAAAACAAAATTTAGTCACCCAGGAAGAATGGGTTGCTCAAAGAAGGAAGGAATTTATAGTAAAGCTGCTTAAAAAGCCAAGTTATTAAAGCAAAAGATAATTCATGAGACAATTATAGCCAGAAGCCCCCTGCTGCCTGGTGCCTGCAAGCTAGGAAAGGTAAAACCGAGCTCTGGTGACCCAATGGCCTTGCCTCCCCTGAAAACGCCTCACACTCCTGTGCTTTGGGTGTCTCTATTTGCATTTTTCATTTGCTTCCCATCAGGATTCCTGTAGAGATCAATAAATACATTACATGTCAGGAGGGAAAGCACTAGAGTCTAGCTTGGGTGTGGGACCCTCCCCCCCACCACTTCAGCTTGAAAAACCTGTACAGATAGAAAGGTAGGAAGTAGCACAGTGGCAAATTTACAGCAACAACAACAAAATATTCCAGCTTTGGACAAGTCTTGAATTCTTCAAGAAAGAGGCTTCGATAAGGGCAGTGAAGGAACTGAAGGAGATCAAGAGGTCTTGAAACCAGTTCTCCATACAAAGGAAAAGCAAAATCTGAGCTTCTTCTGGTGAATAACTCTATTCCAGGCAAGCTGAACTCAGAAAAATTGAAGGCCTAGTGGGGAGGGGAAGTAGGGTACGCGCTTTGCATGCAGAAGGTCCCAGATTCTATCCAAGTGGGCAGGATTTGGGTAGCAGGGCTGAGAAAGGCCTGGGATTTTGGAGAGCCAATCAGAGCAGACAGTTTTGGGTTAGATGGCTCAATGTTCTGACTCAGCATATGACAGCTAAGTCCATTCATGTGCAAAATGAAGATACATCCCAGAATGTTCTGTAGCATTTCCGAGGATTCTGGAGCATGGGTTAGTTTCTGCTGGGACCTTGTCCACTGCTTCTGCCATGACTGATCACTATTTGCTGAGACTGTTCCTCAGACCTTAGCTAACTGCCGTGTATCCCTTTGTCGTAAGGAGCTTTGGAGCGCCAGCATGGTGTAGTGGTCAAGAGTGGCAGACTCTAATCTGGAGATCTGGGTTCGATTCCCCACTCCTCCACACGAAGCCTGCTGGATGACCTTGGGTGGCCAGTCACAGTTCTCTCAGAACTCTCTCAGCCCACGCAGAGGCAGGCAATGGAAAACCACCTTCGCATGTCTCTTGCCTTGAAAACCCTGTGGTGTTGCCATATGTCAGCTGTGACTTGATGGCACTTTCCACCACCAAGAAGCTTTTGTCTGACGCAAGAGTCTGTTCCACCAGTGGAAGGAATTTGCTGCTGTGGGCACTAGGATACAAAACTTCATCAGCTCTTTAAATGACTGTGTTCTGTGCAGATTTGCTGCCATTATCTTTATAAACAGCTGCCCCAGACCCTCCAAAATATTTCCCATTGAAAATAACAGCCTTGAAGCACCATAACCCAAGTCCTAAATCAGGGGTGGGGAACCTTTTTCCTGCCAAGGGCCATTTGCACATTTATAACATCATTTGGGGGCCATAACCAGGTGTAGATCTCCCGGCGGGGGGGGAGGCTAGGGTTGCCAGGTCTCCAGCCACCACCTGGAGGTTGGCAACCCCAGGAGAGGCCAAGCAGAGAAGGCCTGGAGGGCGCCCCTGCTCCCCCATCCTCCCCTCTCCCAGGTGGGAGGGCAGCCAGTGGTGGGCCCGAGCAAAGGAGGCGCCAGGGGGGCACAGCCCACAGCCGATCCACAGGAAAGGAAGGGAGGAAGGAAAGAAAACAGAGAAAGAGGAAAAGGGAGGGAGGGGAAAGAGAGAGAAAGGGAGGAAGAAATGGAGGGAGGGGGAGAAAGAAAGAAAAGGATGGAGGGAGACAGGCAAAGAGACAGAAAAAGAGGGAGAGAAAGGAGTGTGACAGAAAAAAGGAAGAAAGAAAAGCCTTCCCCCACACACATACACACACACACACGCTGCCCCCACCGACCAGGCCCCAGCCTGCATGCCTCCCCCACACACACACACACACCGGCCCCAGAGCTCCCGAGGGCCACGAGAAATGTCCTTGGGGGCCGCATACGGCCCCAGGGCCTGAGGTTTCCCATCCCTGTCCTAAATGAACATGAGCAATTATCCCCCCCCCAAAAACAAAAACCTGGGTACAAAAATAACTGCATTCACATGAACACATAAACACATGAAGCTGCCTTATACTGAATCTGACTCTTGGTCCATCAAGTCAGTATTGTCTACTCAGACCGGCAGCGGCTCTCCAGAGTCTCAGGTAGAGATCTTTCACGTTACCTACTTGCCTAGTCCCTTTAACTGGAGATGCCGGGGATTGAACCTGGGACCTTCTGCTTGCCAAGCAGATGCTCTACCATTGAGCCACGATTTTTTTTCTTGGCACACTCCCCTGCCAGTTTGTTCAATTTGCAGGACTAGTTCTTCGTCCAAGGTGACCTCTGAGGTGCAGAGGCACAGTTCTGTTTGGGCTCAGCTTACCCCCGATGTGTACAGCTCTCCTCTATTCCTTTCCCCAGTGTTAGTTTGCTGGCACACCAACATCTTCACAGGTAGACATTGCTTCCCCCCCGCCCAGCAGTCGGGTCAAAAAGATTGCCTACCCCTGCAGGGCTGCATCAAGTATCCTTGGATTTTGGGTTCCCTCTGCCTCTCCTAGAGGGGGTCATGACCACCGCTTAGATTTCAACTGGGGTTGAGTAATGAGATTTTGAGGAGTAGTGCTCTGCTAAAGCTCACTTATTGAAAGGTGTGTGTGTTCTCAGAATTTGAAAGGTTTGCAGTGATTACCCTCGAGATGAAATGGGAAATAAATTCCAATAGAATAATTTCTTTTGTTTATCTAGTCGCCTATAGGGGGGAAATGCCTCGCTACAGGTAAGAGATGCAAAACAGAGACCTGAGGGTCATGTCTTCCTCACATGTTAGAATCACAACATTTTCTCCAAAGACTGTCTGCTGACACTGTGCTATAGGGTCAGATAAGAATGGCAGCCTATGCCAGTCAAGATCCTGCAGGGCTTGGAGTCCCAACTTTTTATCTTTGGTTCCCGAACTCCTACTGTAAAGGAAACAATCCGCTCCGGTTTCCTGTGTGGAGAAGAACAAACACAGCATCCCATTGCAGCTGTTCGTTTGAAGATGCTTCATAACCAATAGCCAGGGCACTGGCTGAAGTTATATTTTCCTGCAGGTTTTATCCTTCAAAGATGTGACCCTAACACTTATTTTGTTTTCAAGGGACTCTTTAATGTAAATTCTTGTTATCGAAAGGTGGGATCACTTTCTTTTGAAATTCAATCACACCTTCAACAGAAGCCTTTTTTCCCCATATGTTACCGTCTCATGCTCCACACAGTTGCAACTCGAGCATTTTTAAAAGGCTGATATAGATCTGGGGGAGGGTCTTTTTTTAAAGACTAAATTACTAAATAAAAAATATTGGTTTTCTAATTATCCCTATGAGTTAAGTGATAGTGTTCTCAGAGGGAATCCTTCAACCTCAGTCGCTGCCTGTCATTCTTCCTACTTTATGCCATTTATTTGTTGGCCAACTGATGTTTCAGTCACAAAGCAAGTCTAAGTGGTCAAGCTCCAGCTGTCCAGCAGTAGAATGCTCCAGGACTAATCCCATAGGTTGGCCAAGCTGCCACGTTTCCACTGGAGCCATTGGGTTGGATCCAGTGCTAGATAGCCACTAATGGAAAGGTGACCAGACCTCTGACTCACCTTTCATGCTGTTCCTAAGAGGAGGATCCCCTGTCCATGAGTAACAGGATTTCAGGGAGCATTTTAGGTTGCACTGGGATGGGGAAGTGAGAAAGCCTTGTTGTACTGATGGGAATCCTTCCCATCACCGGAAATTACCACTGTATTCAATCTAGTGGCTTCAATAGGGGAAGTAATCACACTATCATAGGGACTCTCATTATGGCCCTTTCCATATATAGTGCCACTGCAGAGCTTGGATCACCATCATGTGAAAACTGAGTTTGATATCTACTGTGTCATCTTGGTAATATGGTGGTGGAAAATGCCATCCAGTTACAGCTGACTTATGGCGACCCCATAGGGTTTTCAAGACAAGAGATGTTTGGAGGTAGTTAGTTTGCCATTGCCTACCTCTGTGTGGCTGAGAGGGTTCTGAAAGAACTGTGACTGGCCCAAGGTCACCCAACAGGCTTCATGTGGAGGTCCAGGTAATATATGGATCAAATATAGTACTTTTACTTACTCTATTGAAAGATGATTTAGGGTATGTTCGAACCTGGCATGCTGACGGAACATGACAAGGACTATGATAAGGCCCAAGAGAACCCTCATTTGCTTCCTGTCCTTGGTACCTACACATGAACACATGAAGCATGAACACATGAAGCAGCCTTATACTGAATCAAGCCCTTGGTCCATCAAAGTCAGTATTGTCTACTCAGACGGGCAGCGGCTCTCCAGGGTCTCAGGTAGAGGTCTTTCACATCACCTACATAAACTCAGGCACACTGTGGCATACTAACTACTATAAAAAATGGGCATGTTTCCCTTTTGTGTTTACCCCATCCAGTCAATCCATGGCTCTCAGAATTACTTGGTGGTGAGGCATTGGTTTAGAAACTCTACAGAACTGTGTTTCCCAGAGCTCCTTGCTCCTGGGACAGTGTTACTGCTGCAACTTTCATTGTCCTACAGCTTCTTTGTGAACACTCAGAAATAACCTTGAGTGTTTTTGTTTTTTAGCAACAAGCATGCAAATTGAGACAAGCTTCAGGGAATTCATCCATCACTAAAATTTTCCTTCTCAAACCCCATGACAGTAACACGCATGAACCAAAATAGCACCATACAAGTGCACCCTCCACTCACAGCTCCACTGATTTATACCCTCCATTCCGAATTTAAGATACTTTATAATGAAATCCTAAACAGGGATACGCCCTTCTATGTCCATTGAAGTCAATGGGCTTAAAATGGGCATAAAGGGTATAACTCTGTTTAGGATTGCATTTGTATTACTCCTTTTCAATTCATGGAGCAATCCTAAGCAGACCTTTTCAGAAGGATGTCCCATTTTATCCAGTGGGGCTTACTCCCAGAAAAGCATTCTCAGGATTGCAGACTAACAAACTAATTAAAAATTGCAACCTTAAAAACAAAACCCCAAATAGTTTTTTAAATTTCTCTCTCATCTATACTGCAGTATAGTACTGTTTGGGCTGAACTTGCACTCTTGATTTAAAAATTGGATTTAAAAAATAGAGAGTAGGGGAATCTTTAATCTAGGTCCCTGCCTAAACAAGCATATCCTACTCATCCTAAAAGCATACCCACAAGTTGATACCAGTCCATACTTTTTCTAAAACTACCCAGGAAAGGCAATTCTGCACTCTTTATTCAAACTACTAAATTCAGGCCATGAAGCTATTTACATCTGAATACTGATTTGTTTATAAATAAGTATTGCTTGTGTGGCGTGTGTTGCAGAAAAAGATTAATTGCATGACATTTCATGTGTTTCTGGGAGTTAATGCGTCTTAAACTGTGTAATTGTCCCCCTTCCGTAATTATAAATCACAACTCTGACCATCAATTTTGCAAGAAAACTCATCTCATTTTTCAGTTTGCTCAATTGCCATGCCAAGCTCACGTTTCTGTTTTCTGCATCTATAATTCAACACCGTTTCCCTTTTGTGTTTGTATGGGGGGGGGGGAGAACGTAAAAGAGTATCCACACATTTTGTATCTTAATTCAGAGCTCCTTTTAAAAAAATAAAACCTGTGTCGACAAGAAGAAGGAATCATTGTGTTCAGTTATAATAAGTGTCAACTGCTGGAGCTACCCTACAGTACATTACGAAAAGAACCAATTACATGTCATTGACTCCTTTCATGCTACAGTTTACCTTGATCAGAAACTGATGACTTGCCTACTGCAGATGGGAGGGAAAAAAGGAAGGGCACAAGCTTTTTTTAAAAAATAATCGTCATTCATTGATTTCTCCTCTGATAACCGCCCATTTATTGTCAGACTCAATCCTTCGTTTCCTGCCTTCCTTTCGTATAAATATATTCTAGATTACATTCACACATTTTCCCTCCTGACTTGGGAGCAACGCTGGGTTAATGATACTGGGTAATATCGGAATCAGCCAGTTGCTCGAAGCAAGAATTCCTTCCAGGGGAGTAGCTTGTCAAACCCATCACTCATTGGTGCATGCTACGAGGTAAGCTAGCCTAGTGGCAGGGGCTTACTTGCAAGACTGTGTGTGTCAAGTGCCCTCAAGCCACAGCCGATTTATGGTGACCCCTTGGGGTTTTCAATAGGGTTGCCAGGTGGGTGGTTTCAGCAGGCAATTGCCAGCCAATCCACTGGGCTGTTCCGGAGCGGGAATTGCATGTGCGCATGTATATGCGCATGCACAATCGCCCCAGCCTTGCCCTCCAAAACATCTCGCCAATAGAGAGGGGGGACCTTGCAACTCTAGTTTTCAAGACAAGAGATGTTCGGAGGTAGTTTGCCATTGCCTGTTTCCGTGTGGGCTGAGAGAGTTCTGAGAGAACTGTGACTGGCCCAAGGTCACCCACCAGGCTTCATGTGGAGGAGTGAGGAATTGAACCCAGTTCTCTAGATTAGAGTTCCACCGCACTTAACCACTACTCCATGCTGGCTCTCCTACACTAAGTAGTAGTAAAATTTATTTGTATGTGGCCATAGGCCTTCACAAAACATTATTCACAGAATATAGGGTTGCCAGGTCCCTCCTCTACACCAGTGGGAGGTTTTGAGGGCAGAGCTTGAGGAGGGTGGGGTTTGGGGAGGGGAGGAACTTCAATGCCATAGAGTTCAATTGCTAAAGCGGCCATTTTCTCCAGGTGAACTGATCTCTATCGGCTGGTGATCAGTTGTAATAGCAGGAGATCTCCAGCTAGTACCTGGAGGTTATTACAAAATTATCAGCACATATGACCAAAAACAAGTGCTTTTCAATGTAGTTATATTCTGTAAGTATATAACATACAAACACAATCTACAATTGCTCATGCATTCTGTGATACCAGTTGCTTATGCACAATTATCAAACACAATGTTTTGCATACATGAAATTCAATAATCCATCAAAACAGATATTGCACCATTTGATTTTGTCTGTAGCAGTCACAATGACAATGGAATCCAAGGTTTAAACAGAGATGGGCTTCCAGTATTGTCCCATTTTGCCTTGCTGCTTCATCAATCTTGGAAATTCATTATGCCAGTTGAATAGGTGCTCTTTCCTGCTTCACGAGGAGTGTGCCTCTGTGCCTCTCTGGCTGCGCCATCCGCAAAGCAACAGAGATGCACACTCCTTGTGAAACAGGAAAGACCACCTATTCAATTGGCATAATGAATTTCCAAGATTGATAACAACTGTTATAACAATTGTTTAACCAGGTTCACAAATGTCCATTCTAATTAAGCAAAAATAGGGAATGATGGATTAATCGGCCAGGCATAAATGCTGACATACCTGGATTTAATTTTGTGGGATTGGTTAAATACTTCACAATAGTATAATCCATTGCCTTGAAAGTAACATCCTTTATATACATTGGATTCCTCATATGAATACATATTAAAAACAGGTCTCATTCAAAGTACGATTCATTCATGGGGGCGGAGCTTGAGGAGAGCAGGGTTTGGGGAGAGGAGGGATTCCAATGCCATAGAGTCCAATTGCCAAAGGGGCCAAAGGCTCAATTGCCAAAGGGTCTTACTGGGGGACCTTGGGCTAGTCACACACACTCAGGGATGTTGTGAGGATAAAATGGAGGCGAAGAGAATGATGTAAGAAGCCTTTGAGTCCCCAGTGGGCAGAAAGGCAGGGTACAAATGAATTAAAGAAAAAAGAATTGGTTTTTATTCCGCTCTTTTCTCTACCGTTAAGGAGTCTTAAAGTGGCTTACAATCGCCTTCCCTTCCTCTCCCCACCACAGACACCTTGTGAGGTAGGTGGCACCAAGAGGGGAGGGGCTGTGGCTCAGCGATAGAGCATCTGCTTGGCATGCAGAAGGTCCCAAGGTCAATCCCCAGCAACTCCAGTTGCAAGTAGGGGACATGAAAGACCACTATCTTGAGACCCTGGAGAGCTGCTGCAAGTCTGAGAAGACAATACTGACTTTGATGGACCAAGGGTCTGATTTAGTAGAAGGCAGCTTCATGTGTTCATGTGTTCAGACAGTTCGGAGAGAACTGACTAGCCCAAGGTCACCCAGCTGGCTTCATGTGTAGGAGTGGGGAAACCAACCCCATTCTCCACATTAGAGTCCGCCGCTCGTAACGCGCTGCCACCCTTTCCAACTCTGATAATACACTGTAATCTCTAGGACAGTGATAAAGGACAGACTGGAACATTTGGGTTATATTTTGTTGATTTGATTTACATACCGTATATATGATATTGGAAGTGTGACTTTAACACTGCTGTGTTGTGGTTTCATTGAAAAATAACATAATAACCAAAAAGGTTTTTCCTTGTGTTTTGTTTTGCCTTGTTTCATCTATAAGTATATGTGATTGGAAGTGTAATGTGAACACTGTTGTGCTTTGAACTTATTGACAAATAACAGACAATGATTGTGGTCTGAAAAGATTCATTTATGTTTTGCTTGGAATAAGAGTTGAGCAAGTGTGCTGTATTGCTTTTGATGAAACTACCTGGAGGTTGGCAACCCTAAATGGGAATCAGGTAGGTATTCATGATTTTCTTGGACATAAGCAACTGGGAATAAAATGGGAATTGCTTCTGAGTGGACTGCTTAGGTTTACTCCTGAAATAATCCATATTGTTTATGGATACTGGTCATGGTATAAACATTAGAAACATTTCAGTTCTAATATGAAATAATTAATTTTTTTAAAGCAGACATCAAACCTGCCCATGGACAGGAGGCCAGAGGGCTGCCCAGCCTCTATGCCGCATCACAAGGAAGCCAAGCTTTCCCCCATCCAACCTCACAATGCTCCGGGTCCCCCGAGGTCATTAAACCACCCCCTATAAAAAGGTCTCCTCGGGCCTCCTCTGGTCACAGGCCTCTCTCCTAGAGGTAGGGTTGCCATGCCCTTCTTCACCACCTACTGGAGGTTTTGAGGCAGACCCTGAGGAGGGCGGGACTTCAATGCCATAGAGTCCAATTGCCCACGTGGCCATTTTTCTCCAGGTGAACTGATCTCTGTTAACTTGAGATCAGATGTAATACCAGGAGATCCCCAGCCGGTACGGGGAAGTTGGCAACCCAACCTAGAGGCCACATCTTCCGCCAGCCTCTCCTCGCCTGCTGTCACCCCCCAGGGGAAGTTTATATCTTCTCTTGAGGGGCAACGCCCTACGCTTCTTCCCTAGGTTGGGCACCTCCCGCCTACACTTCTTCCCTCGATCTCTCCCCTTCTTTCTCTCCCGTTCCTCTTTGTGTTCCCTCTTCTCCCTCCCTACTTTCTCTATTTTTCTCCCCCCCTGCATCTGTCTCCTATTTCCCTCCCCCATGTCCCCCCCTCTCTCCATACCCATCTTTCCCCCTTCCTCATCCAAGAAGAGAAGACATGAAGAAGAAGACATCGAGGGGCCCGGTCCCGTAGGGTGAGGGGCAGTTTTAAGAGGGACAAAAGCACCCCACCCACCTCGCTAACCGGGCAGTGCAGGCTTAGAGCTGGCCTGAATTGGAGCCGAGAAGGAATTTTTCCCTGCGACCCCAGATTGGCCTCGGTGGACGCAGGTTTTTCGCCTTCTCTGCACTGCCTTTATTGGAAGCGACTCAGGACTTACTACACGTGGCATTGCTTCTGGGTTGGCCCGGGGCCCTTGAACTGAAGAGGGCCCCGAGCGGACCTGGAAAGGGCTCCTCGTGTAGTTAGGCCCCTCTGAGAAGGTGTGGGTGTTTTGGGGCGTTCCAGGGCTGCCTCTGTAAAGTTTATTCCAATAAAGTTGGTTGGTTTACCTGTATAGGTCTGAGTTGTGTCTTTCTTTCGTGTCTGGGATGCAAGTCTCTTTGGTAGCAGTGTGAGGACTGGATGAGTGGATTCTATCAGTTCCGTTAGGCCCATTGCTATTGGGGCTCACTTTGGAAGGGGCATACATGGAACTGGGGGGGGGAGCTAAACCCCTTCCTCTATCTCCACCCTAAATTTCTCTCCCCCCATTTTTGACCATATATGGCCATCAACTGGCTTCAAAGCTGCACATGCAAATGAGGCCCAAAAGCTGTCCAGCCTCTATGACCCATCACAATGAGGCCAAGCCACCCCCACCTCACAGGGCACCATGCCCCCCAGGTTTTGGTTGCCAACCTCCAGGTACTGCAACAAACAAACAGCACGTTAGGCTCACTAATATAAAGCACGTTGCTTTTACTTACTATAATGGAAACAATGAACAAATAACAATTGGACAAATAAACTGAGTCCCAATGGGATGAAATCATCCAAGTCCAAGGTGGTAATGGAGGTTGCGTCACCTCGTGATCCAAAATGGTAAGTTCATTAGAAGGAGGTTGTGTCACCCCACACACTTGTAAATCCAAACAATACGGGTTGCTTCACCCCAAACGAAAAATCAACGCAAACTTGCGCAGCACTTTCGGAGGCGCCAACGGAACCAGAAGACAAAAGGAAAGGGAGACGACCCCTCTAGATCGACGATCGTTTCGCAAATTGCTTCTTCAGTCAGTCTCCTCAATGCATGTATTATTGGGCATGCAAGCCTCACTGCACGTATTCATGACCCGTACGGGTTCTCAATCCTACAACTGTTTAACCAGGTTCACAAATGGCTCATATAATTAAGCAAAAAAAGGGAATGATGGACTTAATCGCCCAGGCATAAAAGCTGACATACCTGGATTTAATTTTGTGGGATTTGTTAAATACTTCACAATAGTATAATCCATTGCCTTGAAAGTAACAACCTTTATATACATCGGATTCCTCATATAAATACATATTAAAAACAGGTCTCATTCAAAATAAGATTCATTTCCCAAAAAAGAGATTATGAAAAATGTTTTCTGATACTTATCAGTTAATTCCTACATTTTTAAATTTTTCCTTTTCTTTTTTATTTGTTTAATAGTGTCAGTGAGGAATGAAAATATTGTTTCTGTCAGTTGGGGTATGTATCGGTACATAAACTGGCCAAGTGTAGTTGAGCATGTGGTCTGACTGACTGGTTTACCCAATAGAGCCTCCACTGTCCTTAGGTCACAATGGAGGGAGGGTCATCAGCCATGCTAAGTAAACCTGGCCGAACTCCTGCTCCCCTCATCGCACTCCTGCTCCCCTCATGAAAAATATTTTCTGATACTTATCAGTTAATTCCTACATTTCTAAATTTTTCCTTTTCCTTTTTATTTATTTAATAAAATGTCAGTGAGGAATGAAAATATTATTGCTGTCAGTTGGAGTATGTATCGGTACATAAATTGGCCAAGTGTAGTTGAGCATATGGTCTGACTGACTGGTTTACCCAATAGAGCCTCCATTGTCCTTAGGTCACAATGGAGGGAGGGTCATCAGCCATGGCTGGACCCCCCTCCCCCCGGGCTATAAAAAGGGCCGAGGGGGCCCCAGCCAGCCTTAAGCTCTGAAAGGCCCACCAGGGACAGGTGGAGGTCCAGCTGCCAGAGCCCGAGGGAGCCAAGCCAAGCACCATCCCCGATGGCCAGATTCACACGCAGCTGGAGCCGCAGCATCAGCCGTCGCCGACGCAGGGGGAAAGGCGGCGGGAAAGGCGGGAAGCGGAGAAGAGGAAGGCGCCGTGGAAAAGGGAAAAGGAAAGGTAAGGCGTTTCCATATCACAGCTTTCACATCCCATTTCACATGGCAGCTGACCTGACTCGGGCCTTAAGAAGGAAGTCACCAGGGCTTTTATTTTCTCTTCTCTAGGGAGACGCCGCAGGAGAGGAGGCAGAAAGAAGAGTACTAGATAAATCTGGCCGAACTCCTGCTCCCCTCATCCCGAGCTTTTCTGTCCGCCTTCCTCGAGTCTCCAGCAAACAGGAATGAATCCGACTTTTCCACCGAGCTTCCAGAATGACTTCCTCCAAATCCAGGGAAGCTGAAAACATTTGAACATCTGCCACCTGTCAAATAAAAAATGCTGACCTTTTCTTGTCTCTTGTTCATTGAAGCCTGAGGGAATCATTGGGAGCAAATGTAGGGGTTCAAATGTAGGAAAAAACCCCACGGTGACTTGGAATGGCTGAACTTTGAAGCTAACTGAAGTCAGCTTCTTGGTTTGCCCTTTTGTTCTCTTATTGAGTTTCCAATGCATAATCACCTTCCATAGACACTTTGGCATTGAAGTCCCTCCTCTATGGCATTGAAGTCCCTCCTCTCCCCAATCCCCGCCCTCAGAATCCACCCCAAAAATCTCCAGGTATTTTCCAACCCAGATTTTATTTTCCAACCCAGAGCTGAAAACCCTAGTGATCCTATATCTAGGGTTGTCAGCTCCTTCTTCATCTCTGGCGGCAGGTTTTTGGGGTGGAGTCTGAGGAGGTTGGGCTTTGGGAGTCCAATTGCCAGAGCGGACATTTTCTCCAGGTGAACTGGAGATCAGCTGTAATAGTAGGAGATCTCCAGCAAGTACCTGGAGGTTGGCAACCCAAACCCAGGGGGCATGGTGCCCTGTGAGGTGGGAGTGGCTTGGCCTCATTGTGATGGGTCATAGAGGCTGGACAGCCTTTGGGCCCCATTTGCATGCACAGGTTTGAAGCCAGTTAATGGCCATATATGGTCAAAAATGGGGGGAGAGAAACTTAGGGTGGAGATAGAGGAAGGGGTTTGCCCCCCCCCCAATTCCACGTATGCTCCTTCCAAAGTGAGTCCTACCAATAGCAATGGGCCTAAGTGTTCAGAGCATTTTCTAGGAGATCATTCATAACATACACCGAGAAACATAACATACACATGAGAAAAGATATTAAAAACCAGCTATGGCTTCTGTTATTGCTGTTCCCAAGTGTTGATCTAGATGAAAGTTACTCTTGCTGGATTGTGGCTTAACAAAGAATTTAAATGTTTGATTATGACATACATATGCCATCGTGCAGGACTTCAAGATGAACAATAAATTAAATGTGTTGTAATCATTGTATTTAATTTGTGGTTTGTTGCTTCAGTGAAGTCCATTATATTGAGGCAGTGGATATATGTCATGAGCGGAAATCAAATTATTTTACGTGTGTACATGATGTTGATTCAGTGGTACTCAAAGGGTTCAGTCTCAGAGACCAGATCTGTAGGCACACTTCTGGACTCACAGAAATAAGAAAGGAACACAGAACACCCATCTTAAGAGGATGGTATAAATGTCTGGGCTATGATCCAAACACTAGCTGTGCAATCCTAAACAGAGTTCACCCCTTCTCCATCAATTCACATCAAAGGCCCCAGGGAGCAATGGACCACTTTCCTCTCCATTCCTTGGTTTCTGCTTTTCCATTCACTAGGGTCGAATCCCCAAGAAGGGAGAGGGATTGAAGCTTAAATGAAACGGAACTGCTGGAATCCGCTCATCCAGTCCTCACACTGCTACCAAAGAGACTTGCATCCCAGACACGAAAGAAAGACACAACTCAGATCTATACAGGTAAACCAACCAACTTTATTGGAATAAACTTTACAGAGGCAGCCCTGGAACGCCCCAAAACACCCACACGTTCTCAGAGGAGCCTAACTACACGAGGAGCCCTTTCCAGGTCCGCTCGGGGCCCTCTGTCCAAGGGCCCCGGGCCAACCCAGAAGCAGTGCCACGTGTAGTAAGTCCTGAGTCGCTTCCAATAAAGGCAGTGCAGAGAAGGCGAAAAACCTGCGTCCACCGAGGCCAATCTGGGGTCGCAGGGAAAAATTCCTTCTCGGCTCCAATTCAGGCAACCAGCTCTAAGCCTGCACTGCCCGGTTAGCGAGGTGGGTGGGGTGCTTTTGTCCCTCTTAAAACTTCCCCTCACCCTACGGGACCGGGCCCCTCGATGTCTTCTTCTTCATGTCTTCTCTTCTTGGATGAGGAAGGGGGAAAGATGGGTATGGAGAGAGGGGGGGACATGGGGGAGAGAAATAGGAGACAGATGCAGGGGGGGAGAAAAATAGAGAAAGTAGGGAGGGAGAAGAGGGAACACAAAGAGGAACGGGAGAGAAAGAAGGGGAGAGATTGAGGGAAGAAGTGTAGGCGGGAGGTGCCCAACCTAGGGAAGAAGCGTAGGGCGTTGCCCCTCAAGAGAAGATATAAACTTCCCCTGGGGGGTGACAGCAGGCGAGGAGAGGCTGGCAGAAGATGTGGCCTCTAGGTTGGGTTGCCAACATCCCTGTACCGGCTAGGGATCTCCTGGTATTACATCTGATCTCAAGTTAACAGAGATCAGTTCACCTGGAGAAAAATGGCCACGTGGGCAATTGGACTCTATGGCATTGAAGTCCCGCCCTCCTCAGGGTCTGCCTCAAAACCTCCCGTAGGTGGTGAAGAAGGGCATGGCAACCCTACCTCTAGGAGAGAGGCCTGTGACCAGAGGAGGCCAGAGGAGACCTTTTTATAGGGGGTGGTTTAATGACCTCGGGGGACCTGGAGCATTGTGAGGTTGGATGGGGCGAGGCTTGGCTTCCTTGTGATGCGGCATAGAGGCTGGGCAGCCCTCTGGCCTCCTGTCCATGGGCAGGTTTGAAGCCTGCTTTTAAAAAATTAATTATTTCATATTAGAACTGAAATGTTTCTAACGTTTATACCATGACCAGTTCTAACGTTTATACTGATTCCCATTTAGGGTTGCCATCCACCAGGTAGTGGCTTGGAATCGTCTGCTGTTACAGTGGATCTCCTGCAGATAAGAGATCTGTTCACCTGGAGAAAATGGCCCCTTTGGCAATTGGACTCTATGGCATCGGAGTCCCTCCTCTTCCCAAACCCTGCCCTCCTCAAGCTCTGCCCCCATGAATGAATCATGTTTCGAATGAGACCTGTTTTTAATATGTATTCATATGAGGAATCCAATGTATATAAAGGATGTTACTTTCAAGGCAATAGATTATACTATTGTGAAGTATGATTAAATCCATCATTCCCTCTTTTTGCTTAGTTAGATGAGACATTTGTGAACCTGGTTAAACAGTTGTTATATTAAAAAGCAAGCAGCATGCTTGCAGAAACATACAGTTTCAGATGATGCAAGAATTACTGACATTGATACTGCAGTGGGAATCTGGTACGTATTCCTGACTTTCCTGGAAGTAAGCAACAGGGAATAAAATGGGACTTTCTTCTGAGTAGACTGTTTGGGTTTACTCCCTGAATAATCTATATCGTTCATGGATACTGCTCATTTCAAAATGTGGGTCTTTTTCAATGCTAGTGTTAAGTAATTAACTTAAAAACCAGGCTTCAAACCTGCCCATTGGAACGAAGCCAGCCCAGCCTCTGTGCCCCGTCATGAGGAGGCCAAGCCAACCCCTCCCCTACCTCACAACGCTCCGGGTCCTCCGAGGACACAGGACCACCCCTAGAAAAAGGCCACCATTCCTGGCCTCCTCAGAGGCGGGAGCTGAGGCTTCCCTGTGTGAGGAGATTCCTCCGCAGCCTCTCCTCGGAGGGGCAGCCCTGTTGCCTCCCCTTATGGCAGTCGGTATCCTCATAAGGAGTAGGGTTGCCAGCTCCGGGATGGGAACTACCTGGAGATTTTAGGGGCGGAGCCTGAGGAGGGGAGGGAGGGACTTCAATTGCCAAAGCAGCCATTTTCTCCAGGTGAACTGATCCCTATCGGCTGGAGATCAGTCGTAACAGAGGGAGATCTCCAGCTAGTACCTGGAGGTTGGCACCCCTAGTCAGAATCCTCAGAAGGAATAGGGTTGCCAGGTCCCTCTCCATCACTGGCGGGAGGGGAGGTTTTTGGGGCCCAGCCATTGTTTTTATTTTCTCTCCTACCTAGGGCGACTTGGCCGCAGGCGAGGAGGCAGAAGGAAGAGTTTCTTAAACCTTGCTGAACTCCTGCTCCCCTCATCCTGAGCTTTTTGTTCGTCTTCCTTGAGTCTCCAGCATGGAGGGAAAGGCGGGAAGTGGGGAAAAGGAAGGAACCATGGTGGAAAAGGGATAAGAAAAGGTAAGGCGTTTTCACACCAAGTCTTTCACATCACATTTCACATCGCATCTAACCAACTCAGGCCTTAAGAAGGAAGTCGCCATGGTTTTAATTTTCTTATCTAGGGAGATGCCGCAGGAGAGGAGGCAGAAGGAAGAGTGAAGTAAATCCTGATCCCCTTATCCCAAGCTTTTTGTCCGTCTTCCTCGAGTCTCCGGCAAACAACAATATGAATCCGACCTTTCCGCAGAGCTTCCAGAATGACTTCCTTCAGATCCAGGGAAGCCGAAACCATGCGACCATCTACCACCTGCCAAATAAAAAGGCTGACCTGTTATTTGTGTCTTTCGTTCATTGAAGCCTCAGTTAACCATTGGGAGCAAACTAGCGGTGTCTGGTCTATTGCTGGTTGCTCGAATAGGAGAAACAAAAAGGACTCACTGTCCTAGAGATTACATTGTATTATCAGAGTTGGAAAGGGTGGCAGCCAGTTAAGAGCGGCGGACTCTAATGTGGAGAACAGGGTTGGTTTCCCCAGGGTCTCAAGAGTACCAAGAACGCAACTGTTTTGTCAGGGATGGCAAATATTTTAATATCTCTATAAAACTACATCATGTACCAACACACAAAGCTGCAAAGAGAGATGGAGCTATATTGGCAAATTGAGCTGAATGGCAGGGAATGAAAAGAAACACGGGGAATCGGTAACAGCTTGCAAGAGGAGGAAGGGGGTGGGGGAAGGAAGAGGAGGAGGAGGAGAAACGTAATGACTTACTGCCAGCTAATAAGGCCAGCAGCAATAACAGAAAAGCAGAAGAGAGATACTGGAGGAAAGGAGATATATTAATAAATGAAGTGGGCAATTGAATTAGCAAGCATTTCATAATAGCAGAGCCAATGAGTTGTTGCTATCAGCCATCTCAAACTGAAAATAAAAAGGTATGAGGCGCTATTACGACAGAAAATTAAGTTACAGGAAACACAGGGCTTCCACCCAAACTGGCAGCCATCTGAGGAATTTCCCCTCCACTGGCATTAACATCTAGTGAATTTGTATCAGTGTCTTTACACTGTATGTTTCTCACATGAACCCATGAAGCTGCCTTCTACTGAATCAGACCCTTGGTCCATCAAAGTCAGTACTGTCTACTCAGACCGGCAGTGGCAGTGTACCCCGCCTTTCTGCCCACTGGGGACACAAAGGCTTCTTACATTCTCTCCGCCTCCATTTAATCCTCACAACATCCCTGAGTGTGTGTGACTGGCCCAAGGTCCCCCAGTGAGCTTCCATGGCAGGAATGGGGATTTGAACCCGAATCCCTCAGGTACTAGTCTGAGACTCTTAACCAATGCGCCACACTGGCTCTCTGTGAAATATGCTGAAGTTAAACAGGTTTCCGAGACACAAATGTAATAAATAATCCAGGCACCTTCCCCAATGGCCAGGTTCACATGCAGCTGGAGCCGCAGCCTCGGCCGTCGACGACGCAGGGCGGGATGTGGAGGGAAAGGTGGGAAGTGGAGAAAAGGAAGGCGGTGTGGAAAAGGGAAAAGGAAAGGCGTTTTCACATCATGTCTTTCACGTCACATTTCACACGGCATCTGACCTGACTTAAGCCTTAAGAGGGAAGTAACCATGGTTTTTATTTTCTCTTATCTAGGGAGAGGCCGCAGGAGAGGAGGCAGAAGGAAGAGTGCTAAGTAAACCTGGCCGAACTCCTGCTCCCCTCATCGCACTCCTGCTCCCCTCGTGAAAAATGTTTTCTGATACTTATCAGTTAATTCCTACATTTCTAAAATTTTCCTTTTCCTTTTTATTTATTTAATAACATGTCAGTGAGGAATGAAAATATTATTGCTGTTAGTTGGGGTATGTATCGGTACATAAATTGGCCAAGTGTAGTTGAGCATGTGGTCTGACTGACTGGTTTACCCAATAGAGCCTCCATTGTCCTTAGGTCACAATGGAGGGAGGGTCATCAGCCATGGCTGGACCCCCCTCCCCCCGGGCTATAAAAAGGGCCGAGGGGGCCCCAGCCAGCCTTAAGCTCTGAAAGGCCCACCAGGGACAGGTGGAGGTCCAGCTGCCAGAGCCCGAGGGAGCCAAGCCAAGCACCATCCCCAATGGCCAGATTCACACGCAGCTGGAGCCGCAGCCTCAGCCGTCGCCGACGCAGGGGGAAAGGCGGCGGGAAAGGCGGGAAGCGGAGAAGAGGAAGGCGCCGTGGAAAAGGGAAAAGGAGAGGTAAGGCGTTTCCACATCACGGCTTTCACATCCCATTTCACATGGCAGCTGACCTGACTCGGGCCTTAAGAAGGAAGTCACCAGGGCTTTTATTTTCTCTTCTCTAGGGAGACGCCGCAGGAGAGGAGGCAGAAAGAAGAGTACTAGATAAATCTGGCCGAACTCCTGCTCCCCTCATCCCGAGCTTTTCTGTCCGCCTTCCTCGAGTCTTCAGCAAACAGGAATGAATCCGACTTTTCCACCGAGCTTCCAGAATGACTTCCTCCAAATCCAGGGAAGCTGAAAACATTTGAACATCTGCCACCTGTCAAATAAAAAAGGCTGACCTTTTATTTGTGTCGCTTGTTCATTGAAGCCTGAGGGAATCATTGGGAGCAAATGTAGGGGTTCAAATGTAGGAAAGTGGTCCATTGCTCCCTGGGACCTTTGACGTGAATTGATGGAGAAGGGGTGAACTCTGTTTAGGATTGCACAGCTAGTGTTTGGGTCATAGCCCAGACATTTATACTCTGTGAAGCAAGCAAGCCGCTTAAGATGGGTGTTCTGTGTTCCTTACTTATTTCTGCAAGTCCAGAAGTGTGCCAACAGATCTGGTCTCTGAGACTGAACCCATTGAGTACCACTGAATCATATAAAGTTAACATATAAACAAGTAACAATAAGAACGTCATGTACGCACGTAAAATAATTTGATTTCCACTCATGATAAATATATATCCACTGACTCAATATAATGGACTTCACTGAAGCAACAAACCACCATTAAATGTGTTGTAATCACTGTATTTATGTAATCATCTTGTACAATGGCATTTGTATGTCATAATCAAACGTTTAAATTCTTTGTTAAGCCACAACCCAGCAAGAGTTTAACTTTCATCTAGATCAACACTTGGGAACATCAGTTAACAGAAGCCATAGCTGGTTTTTAATATCTTTTCTCACATTCTTCAAATTAAGCTTTATTTAGATTTACGGTGTGTGTTATGAACGATCTCCTAGGCAATGCTCTGAACACTTAGGCCAATTGCTTTGGTAGGACTCACTTTGGAAGGCGCATACATGGAATGGGGGGGGCACACCCCTTCCTCTATCTCCATCCTCTTCCCAGGTTTCTCTGGTCATGATTAGTGGGCCATGATTAGTACTTGGATGGGAGACCACCAAGAAAGACAGGGGTTGCTATGGAGAGGAAGGCAATAGCGAACCATCTCTGCTCACCTATTGCCTTCAAAACCCCAGGAGAGGGTTGCCATAAGTCAAGCACACTTTGCTTTGAAAACTTTACTTTGAAAATAAATTAAACTGTGTCTGGTTTGCCTCTTGGGAGACCAAATGGCTTCGACCAAAAGATCCATCTAGGAATTTAATATCTGTCCATCCAGGACTACTCCAGTAGCCACAGATAATTAGAGTGCCCTCACACATCCCAATTGGATGGGGTCCAAGATTACTACTGGAATGCCAAAAGGTCACAGCTGGATTTGTCTCCTGTACGGGCAGCAGGTAGGCAGGGATTCACACGAAGGGCAAACCAAGAAGCTGACTTCAGTTAGCTTCAAAGTTCAGGCAATCCAAGTCATTGTGGGGTTTTTCCTACATTTGAACCCCTACATTTGCTCCCAATGATTCCCTCAGGCTTCAATGAACAAGCGACACAAATAAAAGGTCAGCCTTTTTTATTTGACAGGTGGCAGATGTTCAAATGTTTTCAGCTTCCCTGGATTTGGAGGAAGTCATTCTGGAAGCTCGGTGGAAAAGTCGGATTCATTCCTGTTTGCTGGAGACTCGAGGAAGGCGGACAGAAAAGCTCGGGATGAGGGGAGCAGGAGTTCGGCCAGATTTATCTAGTACTCTTCTTTCTGCCTCCTCTCCTGCGGCGTCTCCCTAGAGAAGAGAAAATAAAAGCCCTGGTGACTTCCTTCTTAAGGCCCGAGTCAGGTCAGCTGCCATGTGAAATGGGATGTGAAAGCCGTGATGTGGAAACGCCTTACCTCTCCTTTTCCCTTTTCCACGGCGCCTTCCTCTTCTCCGCTTCCCGCCTTTCCCGCCGCCTTTCCCCCTGCGTCGGCGACGGCTGAGGCTGCGGCTCCAGCTGCGTGTGAATCTGGCCATCGGGGATGGTGCTTGGCTTGGCTCCCTCGGGCTCTGGCAGCTGGACCTCCACCTGTCCCTGGTGGGCCTTTCAGAGCTTAAGGCTGGCTGGGGCCCCCTCGGCCCTTTTTATAGCCCGGGGGGAGGGGGGTCCAGCCATGGCTGATGACCCTCCCTCCATTGTGACCTAAGGACACTGGAGGCTCTATTGGGTAAACCAGTCAGTCAGACCACATGCAACTACACTTGGCCAGTTTATGTACCGATACATACCCCAACTGTCAGAAATGATATTTTCATTCCTCACTGACATGTTATTAAATAAATAAAAAGGAAAAGGAAAATTTTAGAAATGTAGGAATTAACTGATGAGTATCAGAAAACATTTTTCATGAGGGGAGCAGGAGTGCGATGAGGGAAGCAGGAGTTTGGCCAGGTTTACTTAGCACTCTTCCTTCTGCCTCCTCTCCTGCGGCCTCTCCCTAGATAAGAGAAAATAAAAACCATGGTTACCTCCCTCTTAAGGCTTAAGTCAGGTCAGATGCCGTGTGAAATGTGACGTGATGTGAAAACGCCTTTCCTTTTCCCTTTTCCACGCCGCCTTCCTTTTCTCCCCTTCCCACCTTTCCCTCCATGTCCTGCCCTGCGTCGTCGACGGCCGAGGCTGCGGCTCCAGATGCATGTGAAACTGGCCATTGGGGAAGGTGCCTGGATTATTTATTACATTTGTGTCTTGGAAACCTGTTTAACTTCAGCATATTTCACAGAGAGCCAGTGTGGCACATTGGTTAAGAGTCTCAGACTAATACCTGAGGGATTCGGGTTCAAATCCCCATTCCTGCCATGGAAGCTCACTGGGGGACCTTGGGCCAGTCACACACACTCAGGGATGTTGTGAGGATTAAATGGAGGCGAAGAGAATGATGTAAGAAGCCTCTGAGTCCCCAGTGGGCAGAAAGGCGGGGTACACTGCTACACTTTGTATCCCTGCTGGGGACTGGTCAACTCTTTTGTTACAATAAGATGGAGAAATAACCTTATTACAATTATACCCCTCTGGGGAATTGTTAATTGTCCTGATACTGGAATCCTTCATGGGATATAGATATATATGAGAACTACAGAATTGAGATCTAACATTGGAAGTGGGACTGTTGAAAAATCGAAACGGCCGTATCCCCTTCTACTTCTTTTTGGTACCAGCATTGGACCCCCGTTGAATGGAATATGGAATATATAGGAAATATATGAACAAAGTCTAAAGGACTCATACATATTATACAGGACATTTTGTATATATTTTGGAATAGAATATTAGTCTCTTTGTATACGTATAGAATTGTATTATTGTAGCACTTAATACATATTTGCACATTGTTATACTATCTTGGTTCTGTGCTAATTTCCAAACCCTTTGGTATGAGTACAGAGGTGTTTGCTTGTTTCCAGCCTCCAGGTGGTGGCAGGAGATCTCCCGCTATTACAACTGATTGCCAGCTGACCGAGGTCAGTTCACCTGGAGAAAATGGCTTTGGAAGGTGGTCTCCATGGCATTAAATCCCATTGAAATCCCCCCTTCCCAAACCCCACCCTCCTCAGGCTCCACCCTCAAAATCTCCAGGTATTCCCCCACTGAGAGCTGGCAACCCTAATGATTAAGGGAGGAACTCTGTTTTGAAAAGTGTGGTGCTGCCACCCAAAATGGCAGCCCTTTGTTAAGTTCAATCTCCCTCCTAAATGTTTAGTACAATCTACTGCCATGACTCTACATCACTGTACCGTATGTTTTCCACCCACTCCAAACATATTCAGTGGGCAGAAAGGGGCTGTGGCTCAGTGGTAGAGCATCTGCTTGGCATGCAGGAGGTCCCAGGCTCAATCCCCAGCATCTCCAGTTAAAGGGACTAGGCAAGTAGGTGATGTGAAACACTTCCGCCTGAGACCCTTGAGAGCCACTGCCGGTCTGAGTAGACAGTACTGACTTTGATGGACCAAGGGTCTGATTCAGTAGAAGGCAGCTTCATGGGTTCATGTGAGAAACATACAGTGTAAAGACACTGGGACAAATTCACTAGATGTTAATGCCAGTGGAGGGGAAATTCCTCAGATGGCTGCCAGTTTGGGTGGAAGCCCTGTGTTTCCTGTAACTTAATTTTCTGTCGTAATAGCGCCTCATACCTTTTTATTTTCAGTTTGAGATGGCTGATAGCAACAACTCATTGGCTCTGCTATTATGAAATGCCTGCTAATTCAATTTCCCACTTTGTTTATTAATATATCTCCTTTCCTCCAGTATCTCTCTTCTGCTTTTCTGTTATTGCTGCTGGCCTTATTAGCTGGCAGTAAGTCATTACGTTTCTCCTCCTCCTTCTCCTCCTTCCCCCACCCCATTCCTCCTCTCTCAAGCTGTTACCAATCCTCTGTGTTTCTTTTCATTCCCTGCCATTTGGCTCAATTTGCCAATATAGCTCCATCTCTTTGCAGCTTTGTGTGTCAGTACATGATGTAGTTTTATAGAAATATAAAAAGATTTGCCGTCCCTGACAAAACAGTTGCGTTCTTGGTACTTACTTAGGATGGTCTCACGGGGGAAGGAGTTTCTGGGGTTGCTTTTAGTGTAGTCGCACGGTGCGGTAAACGTCCTGATTTATTTATTTATTGTGAAGTGCTGAGTACACGTTAAAGGAGTAGGGGGTGTTAATGATGCTCCCCTCATGCACTGCGGCTGTCTGCAGAGATCTTGTTAGTGGTGACCTTCTCACTCTCTGAAATTTTGACGTGAAGGTCCTAGAGCAAGGATCTTCTCCACTTTCAGGTTTTCTCTGTGGAACTCACTTCCTCAGGAGCTTGTCCAGCTGCTCGACACACTACAGATTTTCAGGGCATCTCTCCCCTTTTAACATATACATCTAATGCCTCTATCTCTGACATAATGCCTTTTTTATTAAGTGACAGGGATCCCAAGGCTACACTGTCAGTGGCAAGATTTATTTCAGTCCTTATATCCCTCAAACATTAGATTTATGCTGCTCAAGATCAATGGATCAAGGAGCTTCTAAGGGATAAAGGAAAGATTTTCAGGACAAGAATGAAGGATACTCCTTTTCAGACAATAATTTTGGAACAGCTGCTGATGGGTCTGTCAGAATCGAAAGAAAAACAGGGCTACGTCAAGCAACCTGCCGGCAAACCAAAAAAGAAAAAGAGATGCTAGGTGACAGTTTTATTGCTATACAAAGCCCCTCTGAGTTTCACCATAAAAGCGTCACCAGGAGGATCACAGAATTCACTTTCAACTGAACTTTTCCACAGCAATTAAGTTCTGTTGCTATCCAAGTTAACATAGGAAGAGCCCTGTTAGATCAGGCCAAAGGTTCATCTCGACAAGATCCTGTTTTCTACAGTGGTTAGCTCAATGATTCTTGGAAACCCACACACAGGACATAAAAATCAACAGTTGGGTTTGTTTCTCACTAGCCATATCCAAAAGTATTTACGTATCTAATATTTTTAGTCCCCGCACCCCACCCCCCACACTCACTCAAATCAGCTTACAACATTAATAAAATGGTGTTGCTTTGCACTACATTGTGATCTGGATAGCAGAAGTGGTCAGGGGAGGTACAGTTTATTTATTTATTTGGGCATTAGGTTCACTTTTCTCCCAGAGAGATCCAAAACAGAGAAAGAAAGAAAGAAAGAAAGAAAGAAAGAAAGAAAGAAAGAAAGAAAGAAAGAAAGAAAAAGAAAGAGCAAACTCATATAAACAAATGGGAAAAGAAAGAAAACAACACAACTGAGGTGGTTGAGGTCTGCCAAGGTCATAGATACCTGCAGGAAGAAGAGGAAAACTGTCAACCTAGATGGGATTCATCTGTTGCTAGCTTGCAGTACACGGATTAATGTCATAATCTTTGAGTCTCTCCTAACCTGATGAGTTTGAGAAGAAACTCATCTACTAAAGCATTCTGTTACGGACTCCGTGGACTGCCAAAAAAACCAAATCAGTGGGTTCTAGATCAAATCAAGCCTGAACTGACCCTAGAAGCTAAAATGACTAAACTGAGGCTGTCGTATTTTGGTCACGTCATGAGACGACAAGAGTCACTGGAAAAGACAGTCATGCTAGGAAAAGTTGAGGGCAGCAGGAAAAGAGGAAGACCCATGATGGCCTAACATTGGCTGATGTGGGAGAAAGAATTACAGCTGAATTTCTATAATACTATCAATAGAGTTGCCATCTCCAGGTTAGGAAATACCAGAAGATTTGGGGAATGGAGCCTGAGGAGGGTGGGGTTTCGAGAGGGGAGGGAGTTCAATGCCATAGAGTCCAATTACCAAAGCAGCCATTTTCTCCAGGTGAACTGATCTCAATTGGCTTGAGATCAGTTGTAGTAGCGGGAGATCTCCAGCCACCACCTGGAGGTTGGCAACCCTAACTATCATCTCTGATCTGGATGGCCCAGGCTAGTTTGATCTCACCAGATCTCAGAAGCTAAGCAGGGTTAGCCCTGATTAGCATTGGGATGGGAGACCACCAAGGAAGTCCAGGGTTGCTACGCAGAAGCAGGCAATGGCAAACCACTTCTGTTTGTCCCTTGCCTTGAAAACCCCATAGGGGTCACCATAAGTCAGCTGCGACTTCACACACACATCAGTAAAGGAGGCATAAGCCGATCTTGCAGTTGTTCTATCAAACTGGAATGATTTGACAAATCATATCGAACCTCCTGTTCCTATTGTTGCTCAGATATTCCTTGTGTTCCTATCAGGAAATGCATGGCTGATTGTCTCCCCACCTTCCAAATACAGTGAATACTGATTGATGGTAGGTGTCAGGCAGGCACAAGATGCAGGACTGCTGCTTCCCTTAGGGATATTTTCTTCACTGTTGCTAATTCCTTTCCATTACTGTGAGTGATCAGATTGAAATCTAAGACTTCTCTCAAAGGAAATCGGTTTTACCTTCTCCCACGTCTATCGGAAAGCTTTACAGATGAGACACTGTCTTTTGCCACAAGTCTGCCTTCCAAAATTAAGTAACAGTACTTTTTTTTTTTAACTAAAGCGCTTTCTTTTCTTCCAAACATCCAGCAAATACAACCAAAATACAAAGTAAAGACAATGCAAAGGCTGAAATCCTATGAACATTTACTTGGCAGTGAGTAACTCCCATTCAAACCAGTGGGACTTACTTTTGAGTAAGCATGCATCATTGTGCATGCAAGTTTTTCCTTGAACAACAGGTGCCAGGAGAAACTCTTCTGTCCTACAGGCGATCTTTCTGTGTCCACTGAGGGAGAAACCAGACACATGAAGCGGAAGCCTGTTCCACTGAGGAACCGCTCTAACTGTTAGAAAATTCTTCCTGATGTCTAGACGGAAACTCTTTTGATTTAATTTCAACCCGTTGGTTCTGGTCCGACCTTCTTGAGCAACAGAAAACAACTCTGCATGCTCCTCTATGTGACAGTCCTTCAAGTACTTGAACATGGTTATCATATCCCCCTCAGTCTTCTCCTCTTCAAGCTAAACATACCCAGCTCCTTCAGCCTTTCCTCACAGGACTTGGTCTCCAGACCCCTCACCACCTTTGCCCTCCTCTGGACATGTTCCAGCTTGTCTACATCTTTCTTAAACTGGGGTACCCAAAACTGAACACAATACTCTAGGTGAGGACTAACCAAAGCAGAGTAAAGCAATGATGGCTCCCTAGGAACATTTTATATCTGAAAACTGGTGTTGTGGGAATGCCTCTCCTCTGGCAGAGTCGACAGAGTCGTGGGCAGTAGTGTCCTCCAACATCCCCTTATTTTAGGTCTCAACCCCAGAGGGGCCTCAGAATAGGTCAAGGGGAGTTTTCCTTTCACTCTGGTCTTCCTCTCTCTCCTGCCAGTCTCCTTTCCCAGGATCTCTTGAGATCCCTTCCTCCCTGGCTCTCCCAAGGTTCACCTTTGAAAAGAGTTCTCTGGGGGAGGGACATCCTCAGGCTCACCTACTTCCTCCACCCCAGGGGCAAGGCTTGTGCACTGGAAGGCTCCAGGGCCAATGGGCACCAAGTGTGGGTTTTCAGCCCTCCTGTCCATCTTTCCTGGGCCTTCTCAAAAGGCCATGTCCTTGGTTCCTATGGGCCTAAGAAAGCTAAGGCCACCTGCTCCCTCCCCTGTCCCTCTGTTGGGGATGTCCTGAGCCCAGAGATTTGTGAAACGCTGGACGGTTGCTACACATGGTGTGCTTGTGCCTCCTCCAACTTTGCTGCGTCTGGCAACCACCCCTGGGCCACCTGGTTCTGCCACATGTTGGACACCAGTCCACTGGACTGGGCAGCCAGCAAGGATCCCACTTGCTGCTTTTCTGACCCTGTTCCTGCCTTTTCTGCTGGCTGCCTCCTCACCACCGCCCCCCTGGGTCTCTCCTGCTTTACTGCCTGTTCTCTCATAAGAACATAAGAAAAGCCATGCTGGATCAGACCA